>NC_080164.1:159077141-159389641 GCF_950295315.1 Erinaceus europaeus
TTTTTATGAGTTTTATTTTTAGATGAGGGGGGGAAGCAGAGGAAAGGTGAGGAAAGGTGGAGAGGAGAGGGGAGGGTTGAAGAGGGAAGGGGAGGGGATCTGAGAGAGGAGAGGAGGAGAGAGAGGAGAGGGAATACAGCACCAAAACTTCCTTCAAGTGGTGGGGGCTGGGCTCTACCTGGTACACGTGGCACATCAGCACTATGTTCTAGTGAGCCATTTCACGTAACATTGTTATCATTGTCTTAAAAATTTCTCCAGACTTGCTCTTCTCTGTGCCTATAAGTACTTCAGTTTGCAATCAGTCTTATCAGTTCTGCTGAAGTGTTCCTGCCTTGTAATATTATTTATAGATGTGAATCACTGAAAGTAAGGGATGCATTGGATCGACCTTCTCGTGGTGCATCCCGTGATCATTGGGGAAACTGACGATCCTTCCTAGCCAAGTGAATCCACATGGATCCCAGTCACTTTCAAAGCCAGCAACAAGCAGCTCCTGACAGCTTTCAACCTGAAGCTGTTGACTGGCTACGGAAGAAGGGCAAACGCTAGAAGAAGAAGAACTGAAAATAAATGTGTGTTCCCTTTGCCCTCTAATGTCCCTAGTTTTCCTTCTTCCCTTTGATAACAACTACTTGCTTTTAGAGTTTAAACGTTTATTTTGCTTTCATTTAGTTCATGTTTGTCTTCCTATGTATTTATTCATTTTGTCTATATATTCTCAATATTTCACACATGAGTAAAAATATGCAGTTTTTCTCTAACTTTTTTCACTTAGTAAGATAGCCTCTAGATTCGTCCATGCTGTTGTCTGTCAAGGATTTTATCTTTTATATAGCTGAGTAGTAATTTATTACTAATATATGGCATATATTCTCATCTGCTTGTTAGTTGGTAGGTTCATAGTTTGTTTCCTGTTTTAGGATATTTTAAATAAAGGGGCAAAAACACAGAAATGTATACATCTCTTTGAAGTAATGGTTTTGCACTAGCATTTGTTTTTTAAAAATAATATTTATTTATTTACTTACTTATTGTATAGAGATGGAGAGAAAATGAGGGCAGAGGAGGTGATAGGTAAGATAAGAAATAGAGACATCTACAGCCCAGCTTCACTACTCATAAAGCTCTCCCCTGACAGACAGGTGGGAATGAGGGGCTTGAACCTGGTTCCTTGTGCACTATAATATATATGCTTAACCAAGTGTGTCACACCTGACTCCCATATTTGGGTATTGTATTAGGATTTTCCAGGTAAATGGCAGCAAGTACTTTTGCTTTTCCTTTTGTTCTCTCTTCCTACTAACACCCTCCTCACCCCCCAACTTCAGTATCCCTTTATTGGAGGAATACTGATTTTCAGAGTAATTGTCAGTGAAGGCACACTGTCACATTTCCCTAAGATATTTGTCATTACATTACATTACATTTGTCATTACATTACATCCTCCACCAAACCATTATATTTAAATATAATTCTTATAAGATTTTTTTAAAAAAATTTTATTTATAAAATGGAAATATCAGCAGGACTATAGGATAAGAGTGGTACATTTCCGTATAATTGCTACCACCAGACTCTATCTTCAATCCCCTCCCTTTTTAATTTTTTTATTTATAAAAAGGAAACACTGAAAAAACCATAGGATAAGAGGGGTACAACTCACACAATTCCCACCACCAAAACTCCATATCCAATCCTCTCCCCTGATAGTTTTCCTACTCTTTAACCCTCTGGGGGTATGGACTCAGGGTCATTATGGGGTGCACAAGGTGGAAGGTTTGCCTTCTGTAATTGCTTCCCTGCTGATCATGGGCATTGGCAGGTCGATCCATACTCCCATCCTCTTTCTCTCTTTTCCTAGTGGGGTAGGTGTCTGGGGAGGTGGTCCTCTAAGACACAAGATGGAGTCATCTGCCCAGAGAAGTCAGGATGGCATCGTGGTATCATCTGGAACCTGGTGGCTGAAAAAGAGTTAATATATGAAGCAAAAAAAAAAAAAAAAAAGAGCAATCATGAACCTAAAGGCAAGAAAGAATATTACAGATGGATATTTGGTGTCTCCATTGTGGAAAAAGCTAGTAGGTCTATCCTAGGTATATTACAAGGGGCCTATGACTCGACTAGATTTGCCTGAGCCTGACATCTACTATGCAGGTGGACCCAGGTTATTGTCTCCGAAGGTGGTGTCATAGTTGCAAAAAAGACTAGAAAGTTGGATCATGGAAGAGAGTAGCTCCCAAATATGGGGAAAGTATATAAGTATTTTTAATTGTAAACCCCATCAATTTGATCTGGGGACCATATTCAGCACAAGAGCCTATGTAACCTCTGCATCCCTGTAGGTCTGAGCTTGCATTTTGTGGTCATGGGTAGGAGCATTCCAGGCTGTAATAATTTCAGGACCCATCTTCCTCAGGTAGTAGGTAGAGTATGTTGCCTACCTCCCTTCCAAGACTGGAACATTCCTTACCATTGTTGATCCTTATTGAGGGCAAAGGCCTATAAGGGACCACAAAGGGGTCCATTATTTTGTTTCTGATGGAGATGACCAGTGCCAGTGGAGAAAGGGGGTCCTTAGAGGTCTCAGCTTGTCATGTCTATGTGGGAATCACAGAATACCCTGATTAGGGCCCCAGGTGATGGGGTGGCCTCCTTGTGACTAAAGAGTCATCATGAAAGTATGCCAGTCTCTTGCCCTTATTCAGCTTTTGTAGTCCTTACTTTGATAAGGTTAGCTTTGGAGTGATTGAGGGACATGTAAGAGCAGGTAGGTGAGGAGGCTATCTAAATCTAAGTAGAAACTGTTTCATTAGGTACTTTAAGGTCTCAGAAGATTTTTTAAATGACTGGTTTGTAGGGTAGCTTACCTGGATAGCACACTTACTTTGTCATGCGCATGACTCACATTGGAGCCCTACTGGGCTGCCACCTTACTTGGAGGAAACTTTGGAACTGTAATATTTTCCCCTTTATCCCACTGTCTATCTTTCTTTCTAAAAAAAAAAAGAAAAAAGAAAAAAAAAGGAAGAAATTGGGGCAGGGAGGTCCCAGCCTAGTAGTAATAACATAAATATTGTTTACATGTTACATACCACTTAAGTGATAACAGAGACTAATGTATACAGATTACAGGATGAGAGAGTCTAAGATTCATCATACATGCCCTGAATATATATTTCTTTTTTTTAGTTTAGTAGGGGAATCATTAGTTATACGACAGTTGTGACGCGGTCACAAATTTGCATCTTTCTGGAATAGATGTCTGTACACCAACAACAATAGCTCAGATCCTTCTCCACTATTAATGTGCACTGGGCCCCTGTGCCCTCTCAGTTCCCTCCCTCTAATCAGCCATGTGTCTGGCTGTGGGCCTGATTTTTTCTATATTTTTATTATAAGTAAATATATTTCTTAACTTCATAAGTTTGTGCTTTGTACCACGTGCGCTTAACCCGCTGCACTACTGCCCAGCTCCCTTAACTTCATATTTTTCAGTCTAATGCTCTCCCAACTGACGTATTTCAGCACCTTAACATCATATTTTTATAAAGAAAACGTTGCTAAAAAAAATCTCTGAATACAAATTTGAATTTTAAGAATATATATTTATTTCCAGGGACTATCTATTTATTCTTGGATAACTTCTCACTCTTCTTTATCTAGAACTAAATAATTTGGTCATTTTAGTTCCATGATTTAAAGAGATTTATTTACAAGGTTTCCTTTTTTATCATTTTCTGGGGAACTCAGTTGTTTACAGTGTAGTTGTTGGCACATTGGTGTAATTTCTCATCTCCTGGTCTGAAGATCACTCTCAACCCCATCTTAGAACCTTTTCCATCAATGTCACAAGTACCCCAAGTCCCTCTTTACATACGTCCTTCCCTAGGGTCCTTTAAATCACTAATCTGTTGCAGAATACGTAGCACTGGAGACCAAATTCTTTACCTTTTTTGTTTAAATGTTGTGTTTTACCTGCTAAATGACTTTCTGAGCTCCATGCAGATTTTACTTAAAAAAATAGAATGTTCAATGTAAAATATATTGTTTTGTTTCTTGTGTTTATGCGCATATATATGTCTCTATGTTCAATGTGTGCGAAACATTCAAGAAAATTAAGCAATTAAGATTGAAATTATTTTATTTGTGCTATGAAGTTGACATTTGACTACTAGATATTCTAATCAGTAATGTTGTCATAACACCCATTCATCAATCAATCAATAAGTAAAATTCTCTTAAGTGATTTGATATCAGCTCTTTTAATAGCACCCTATATAAACACCCTAACAGGGCTCTGAAAATTCATAAAACATGTTTGAGGATGTGCCATGTAAACATAAAGATGCTACAAAATCTCTTTCTTCTTGTTACCCCAAAGGTAGGCATAATTGTCAAAATCAAACCTGTCAGTGGTATTATAATCAAAGAATAATACTTTGAATTTCTAAGCTGAACTCAACATCATTTTATAATAACTTACTTGCATCTACTTTTATTTATAGATCTCAGTTTTAGGATTTTAAAGAGATAATGATGTATATCCATTACTCCATGTTCTTTCCTCTATACTAATATATTTATATTTTCAGCTTTATAAAATGATATTGAAACTATTGATTATTAATTTTACTGTTTTCCTGGTTTTGTCTTTTCCAGATTACTAGCTAGGTGAAATTTTACAATGTATAGTTTTTGCCTATTTTACCACAACATTAAATAAAAAAACAAAAACCTTCATTCTTTAGATAAGTCCATTGCTCTATTTTTCCCCAAGGAAAAATTTTTTTTCTCAAGGTGTATGTGAAAAAAATCCCTTATAAAGCTTTTTATTTTGTTGATGAACTGAAATACAACTTCTCAAAAATTGTATCTATTCTATTAATATATGCTTTCTGTTTATGTACATTTTTCCATTACCTAACTTCAAAAATAGACAAGTGATCATTCTTAATAATCTGTATGTATCACATTATACCCGATGTCCTTGATGCATGTTTGATACTTCAAATAGGTGCTTATTCTTCACAAAGGAAATCAATAGATTTTTCAGCAATCAACTTCACATGGATAATAGCAGTTATCTGTATTTTCGAATGAATAGCCTTCTCAATTATTTATTCCTAGCTTTTCATTTTTTCCCATTATAAAAAAAGTGTTGGGGAGTCGGGCTGTAGCGCAGCGGGTTAAGCACAGGTGGCGCAAAGCACAAGGACCGGCATAAGGATCCCGGTTCGAGCCCCCGGCTCCCCACCTGCAGGGGAGTCGCTTCACAGGCGGTGAAGCAGGTCTGCAGGTGTCTATCTTTCTCTCCTCCTCTCTGTCTTCCCCTCCTCTCTCCATTTCTCTCTGTCCTATCCAACAACAATAATAACTACAACAATAAAACAACAACGGCAACAAAAGGGAATAAATAAAATAAAATATTTAAAAAAAAAAAGTGTTAAAAGATATGCCAGTCCTTAAGAAACAGGGCTAGGAAAAAGAAACATAGGGTTAAATTTGAACTGGGTCATTATACATTATATTGCAGCACTTAGTCTATGGGCAGATGAGGGGGGCGTGGGAAGAGGATGTCAGGTACCAGGACAAGCTGATGCAGAGAGAATTGAGTTGGTGATGGGAGAGGTGTACAGTCACCTGTCACAGAGAGGTAAGAAACTGTACTATAAGGGCTGGGTGGTTGTGCACTTGGTTAAGGGCACATATTACAGTGAGAAAAGGCCAGGATTCAGCCCCTGTAGGGGGGAAAGAAAGCTTATGAACTGTGAAGTAGCACTGCAGGTGTCTTGGTTTCTCTCTTTCTCTCTCTCCCCTTTACTTCTAAATTTCATTATATATCCAAAGTAAATAAACAAATGGCATATATATAATGTCAATAAATTATAAAGTATTAATTTCCCAGTGAAATAATTTCAGAAGAAAAAATATATCATTAATATGTTTTGCAATGAATCATGTTCTAGTTCTGAAGGGATTATATTTTATTATACTTCATTATTTTTTGTCATTTTCTTTTTTCACATTTAACAGTCTACTATGACACTGTGATATGATGCCAATTGTTATTAAAATTTTTGAAATCAATAACATTTAGTAAGAGGTTTTTCTAAGTAGGAAATGAAAGTTTCCAGAAAGGCAATTATTTCTAAGCACTTTTTCATTATATACCAGGCACATACATAGTGGTAAAAGTAACGGTATGCTTTAAAATGAATACATTATTCATCAAAACTTACATTTAAAGTGGACATTCAATATTTTTCATTTCACTCTCCAGTATATTGCTTATAATTCTATTGCAAGTTGTATTCCCCATCTTGAGTGAAGGTACACAGTAAGAGTTTTAAGCAGATAGATGGTCCCAGTGGGACCATTTAAGGCTATGATTCTTTTTATTTATTTTTTTATATTTGATATTTTAGAGAATCCTATGAAAGGAAAGGTCTCACTCAAGTAAATGAGGCTGAAGGGTTGACATTCCACTCCTGACATCTCTGGACACAGTGTGAAGTACTCATTGTGTAGTTAGGTTGGGATCAGTGGATGCAATATCATTTGGCATGAATTAAGAGAAGCATGCAGGAAAGTAAGCCCCACCCTAGAGGATCCAGGACTGGGGGAAACATAGGCTCTATGGAGGAAGCGGGAGGTTCCTGCTATCTTAGGGTTTAAGAAGGCAATAGATAGTTATTGTTGTAATCAAATTGTTTGGCAATTGGGTTAACTTTGAAATATCCCTTTGTTAGGATTTGTGTATCATACACAACATCACTGTAATTTATATCTTTTGGCATTATTTGTATATAGCTGTGTCTTATAAAGTAACACCACCAGTTACTTCTGTTCTCCCTGATCTAAGCTGTTAGGAGAGTCAACATTTCAAAGACTCAGCCTGTGGTCTGTGCATTAACAAGTCTGAGACATTCAATTTTTCCCCTCTCATATTAATTAAATAGTGATTTATATGACTACAAGTTAATAGGAGTGTAGATAAACACCATTGCCCCCACCAAAAGACTGTGTCCCAACCCTCCCCTCCCCCAGCCTCTCCTCCCCAATGAAGCAGAACATCCACCCTCACCCTCAACCCAGGGATTTTTACTTCGGTGCCCTACTCCAAGCTCAGTCAGATCCTGCTTTGAGGTTCCCTTTCTGTTCTTCTGTCATTCTTAAAATCCCTGTAGACTGGTATCTAGACAAAAGTCATATAGGAATTTAACCTTTTAGTTAGCTAATTTCCAAAGCATAGCACATCTTCAGAAGACTAACACATTAATGTCCAGCTTCCACAAAAATGACCATTAAGGTATTTCTGAGAAAACTATTGTCATTTACTTTAAAAAATACTTTATGTATTTATTTTGGGTAGAGACAGAAATTAAGAGTAAAAGGGAGATAGGAAAGGAGAGGGTAACAACTGCAGAACATAAAGCCACTCTGCAGATGGAGGGCCAGGGGCTTGAACCAGGGCATATCAAAACAGAGCATGTGCACTCAATTGTGTGTACCACTGTGAAACCCTAGAAGACAAATATCATTTTATAATTAATTATTACAATCATCTGAATTTATGTAATTAAAATTTGGTAATCTGACATCTCATATACAGGAATTTTATGGAATTACTATGGTTTATTACAAGAGAGAGAGATATGCCAGAGACTGAACCTACAGCCTCATGTTTGCAAGTCTGTGCTCTACTGCTAAACTATTCAGTACAGGAGTTTCAATGGTTCATTTTTCATTACCTTAATGTTAAAGAAACTCCATTATTTTATATCTCCAGGTGACAGAAAATCAGTCTCATTCATATTCAATTCTATTTCTTTCCTGCCTTTAAAAAAAAAAAATGTTTATCTGAAATGTTTACCAGAGCGCTGTTCAACTCTGACCGCGCATGGTGACGGGATTGAATCTGAGTCATCTGATGCCTCAGACATGAAAATCTGGTATTGCAAATGTACGACACTAGCTCCTTGAGCCCCTAATTCCTTTTTCTAAGTTATCAAGTTGTATATAAAATACTTCCATAACAATAACTTCATTGTTCCTACAATGATACCATCCTGGCCAAGTCTTTCAAATGAGCAAGTCCCATTGTTATTTTCCTATAAGCATTTTCAATTCAGTTTGATTCATAAGAGACAATAAGACAGCAAAATATTCTTCAACATCTCCTACACAGTAATTGGCAGCTTTTAGCTACAGTTGGATTTTCAATTTCTTCTCTGACTTCACCTCTATCTGTTCCTTCTTAGTTGTATCTTCTTGATGTATCTCAAATATTCTAAGTATGTTCCAGCATAGAGACCTTGCAATAGATGTCCTCTCTACCTTGATTGAATTTTCCCCAGACTTCTACAGAAATACATCATCCTCTACTTCTTGTCATTGCATTAATATTATCTTCTCAAAAAGGCCTCACATCAAGCACCTTACTTAAAATTTTCTCTGCCCTACATAGATTGGTTTGTGTGATTCAACTTACCCTGCTCCATTTTTTTCTTTTTCCTAAGGTGACATTTATGACCTTCTAGTTGACTTTAAATTCATTACTTATTATGCTATTTACATAATATTTTAGATAAATAACTTTATAAACTTGTTTTGTTCAGTCATGCATCTCAAGTGCCCAGAAAACTGACGTTAGTGTAGTAGACGCCCAATAAGTATCTTTTTAAGGGAATGAATGAGAGAATGATAACCCAGCATCTGTGTCTTGGTTGCTTGTCTAATGAGAAATTGTGTGTGTATGTGTGTGGTAACTTTTGATAGCAAAGGGAAAGCCAGATGGTCAGAATATTCACGAGATACAATGAGACATTTTGTAATACAACTTGTTAGATCTAGGTACTAACTGATGTTTGTGCTGTAGCATTTTCTTGGGAGAGTCTGTAAATTAAAAAAAACAACAACTAGATAATATGTCACTGTAGTGATGACACATATATTCTTTAAATATTTATTCCTATCTATACGTTCTATATACAGTAATAATTTTAGCAACACTGAGCAAAATAATGAAGATATTTTACATGCATATAATGCTAAAAATTGTCCCAGGATTTGGATAATCATGAAGTCATTAAAAATTATAGATATGAGAATATTGACACATATTTAAGTAAATTAATATTATTGAAATATCAATAAAATGCACAGAATAAACATATGTATGCATAGACACAAAATTTAGCTGTGTTTAGTAATAACAAAGTATTTGAACACATGATTTTAAATTAACTGTTTCATTTATATGATTTGAAGCTATGTTTTACAATAAGAAATTTTATATTAGAATAGTGAAATGAAAAAAATGTTCAGTATTTTCCTTTAGCAAAAACAACAGAACTATTATGGAATGAGATAGTTTGATGTTTATCCTAAAAATTATTATCTTTAGACAGATTGAAGAAATCCTCAACAGTGATTTACCATTAATTGCAATGAAATATCTGAGTTTTGTCAATCTTTACAAAAAAATACTTATTGAGTATTCTTGCAAAAAAAAATAGTAAAATCAGAGGGGTAAACATTAGAAAAATAACAGTTGTGACAAATGAAAATATATAATTCAATGAAATATTCCAGATTGTCCCATGTAGTGCAGAGACACTAACCAAGACTATGTGTATGGTCTCTGATCCTGAATTTTGATAGACAACATTATAAGGCTAAACAGGATTTAGTACCAGTGCCACACGTCAACAGAATAATTTTTATTTTATTTTTTATTTATAAAAAGGAAACATTGACTAAACGATAGGATAAGAGGGGTACAACTCCACACAATTCCCACCACCAGAACTCTGTATCCCATCCCATCCCATCCCATCCCCTGATAGCTTTCCTATTTTTTATCCCTCTGGGAGTATTGGAACCAAGGTCATTGTGGGATGCAGAAGTTGGAAGGTCTGGCTTCTGTAATTGCTTCCTCACTGAACATGGACATTAACAGGTCAATCCATACTCCCAGCCTGCCTCCTGTCTCTCTCTTTCCTTAGTGAGGAAGGGCTCTGGGGAAGCAGAGCTCCAGGACACATTGGTGGGCTTGGCTGTCCAGGGAAATCTGATCCAGCTTTCTGATCCTTTTTCCAGCCATGACATCATCTCCCCAGACAATAACTTGGATCTACATGCGTATCAGATTTCAGGCCCAGGGGAAAAAAAAACAAACTGGTATAGCCACAGGACCTTTGGAATTTAACTAAATATGCCTACTAACTATCTACAAAACGGAGGTTCCCCCCCAACTCTTCATCTGCACTATTACAGTCTTTAGGTCCATGATTGGTCAACAATTTGTTTGGCTTTGTATGTGAACTCTCTTGTCAACCACCAGGTTGTAGATGATAGCATGATGCCGACCAGACTTCCCTGGATAGACAACCCCACCAACGTGTCCTGGAACAGAATAAATTCTAAAGCATTTTCTTAGTTGCTCTCTATCTCTATTATTCTACCTGAAAAAAAAAGGAAGTGTCAGAGCAGTGAAACTGGATGGTCAAGGTGTCAGTTCCATTAAAAAAAAAAAGAAAAAATATTAAAAATTACTCTGAATTACACTGTGTCATATAATATTATGCATGTCGTTTAGTTAGTCAGCCAGTCTAGTTTTAATGATCTTTCCCCTTAAGAACAACAAGCGGGAGTCGGGCAGTAGCGCAACTTAGCAGCGGGTTAAGCGCAGGCAGCACAAAGCACAAGGACTGGCTTAAGGATCCTGGTTAGAGCCCCAGGCTCCCCATCTGCGGGGGAGTCGCTTCACAGGTGGTGAAGCAGATCTGCAGATGTCTGTCTTTCTCTCCCCCTCTCTGTCTTCCCCTCCTCTCTCCATTTCTCTCTGTCCTATCCAACAATGACATCAATAACAACAACAATAATTACTACGACAATAAAACAACAAGGACAACAAAAGGGAATAAATAAATAAATAAAGAGAACAGCAAGCATCCTTTTCCTAAGCCTAGACTATAAAAATTATGATTAGCTTTGCCCTGAAATTATTAGTGAGCTGGGCTGCATGCTAAATAATAAGGCAGTAATTGTACTTATATTATCTTTTGTTTTTTTCCAAAAAATGTTTGCTGTCAATGGTTTTCAGAAGTCAAACAGAATCTACTTGTTGCAGTAAAATAAGGGACTTTATAAATGTGAACACAAACATGACTTCTTAGTGAAAATGATCAAATAAGAAGTTTGTTCTCCTTATATATAATAGTTATGTTCTACTATCAAGTGTGAATATGGAAATTCAGGTTTAGATTTCCTTAACACTCGTTAGCAGTTATTAATCAACTGAGTAAATAAATAAATGGCCTAGTTAATGCCTGTTTCTGTATAAAGACACTGTGTGTGTGTGTTTTATTTTATAAAATTAAAGTGTAGAGGTCTCTAAGTTCACCTGAAATCCCCCTGCTTTGTAATGTTTGAAGGTTCTAATCTCTTTCCAACTCTTCCTTTGCCTTTTTGTCTCTCACTAGTTGAAAAAGTCCTTCTGGAGAAGTTAAATCCTGGCAGTGGAAAAAAAAAAAAAAAGACCACAGTGCTGCATTTTGTGACTGAACAATGCTTATCTACTGTGCATTCCCTATATTGAATGCCATAGCAATCTTTTACTTATGAAACTAGGAAGCTTTTAAGCAATAAGCTTGTGGCACATTAAAAAAGAACAAAATCTCTGAAGACAAGAAAATGTGGGAAAAACAAGGCTAAGTAGACTGGGTAAAGGACACATGTTTACAGTTCTGAAAGCTGGAACAGAAGGCATGGCATAATTTTGTTCTATCTTTGCTTTACAAAGTATGCTTTGGGAGACTTTTTTTTTCTTTCCCTTTTCTATGTCTTGGTCACAGAGGTCTGTGAAAGTGTTTTCAGAATTGATTGAGTTTACAAATAAATAGCAGGGGTTGAACAAATTATTAAATTCCATGACAGTGAATATTTAATAGGGACTCTGAAACATAAATAAATTAGAGAATGGGGAAGATAACATAATGGTTATGCAAAAAGTCTTACATACCTGGGCCTCCAAAGACCCTCTACCACCATAAGCCTGAGCTGAGCAGTGCTGTGGTAAATAATAATGATAACATAAATGAATGAGAAAAGGATGTGTCTTTTCTTTCATACATGGTCATTGAGCTACTAATTTTAGAAACAATATTTCTGACACATCCTTTTAAAGGTCTGATGGATCACAGAAAGTCCAACACATTTAACCAGGAGAATAAGAATGCCCCCTTTTTTTAAATTAACCTATACTATTTTAACTTTCTCTATTTAAGCTATGTAAAATACCATATTCATAATAAATATATGTTGAAAATATTTATATTTCTTCCTTAGAGAATTAACACTTTTGTATAATTCCCAACTTTAGTTTATACTACAAAGAATAAATACCATATGTGGTACTAGAACAAAAATGGACATATGGACCAATGGAACAAAATAGAAAGCCCAGAACTAAATGCACATATGTATGGGGACCTTACATATGACAAAGAGGCCAAAACTGCCCCATGGGGAAAAAAAGTTCTCTTTAACAAATGGTGTTGGCAGAACTGGACATGTAGAAAAATGAACCCAGATCACCAAGAAACACCATAGGCCAAAATTAGCTCAAAATGGAGTAAAGATCTGGTATTATATCTGAAAGTATGAAATGCTTAGAAGAATGTATCATGAAACATTTTATGACATTAGCATCCAAGTTATATTTGGAGACTTCACCCCATGGGCAAGAGAAACAAAAACAAGATTGAACAAATGTTACCATATAAAACTGAAAAGTCTCTACACATCAAAAGACAATTCCATAAATAGGAAACCTAGCTACCGGAAGAAGATATTTTCCCACCACACTTCAGACAAGCAGTTGATATCAAGCATCTATAAAGGACTCACATGTGGACCGAGTGGTGGCACACATGGTTGACCACACAAGCTGCAATGCTCAAGGATGCATGCAGGGTTTTGCCCCGTCTCCATCTGCAGGGAGAAAGCTTTGCGAGTGGTGAAGCAGGGATGCAGGTGTCTTTCTTCCTCCCTACCTCCCCCATCTCAATTTCTAGCTCTTTCTATCCAATAAATAAAGATAAAAAATGCATATAGCTCAACAAGAACAAAAAAAAGAACAGTAAAAAGTGGACGGAAAATATGAATAGAGAGTTTTCTAAAGAAGAGATACATGTGGTCCACAGACATATAGAACCGCTCTCATTCATTCAGCACCAAAGACATGCAAATCAAAATCACATTGAGATTCCACCTCACACCTGTTAGAATGGCTTTCATTAGCAAAACAGGAGAGGGTAAGTGTTGAAAAGGATGTGGAGAGATAGAGAAACTATTACAAGCTGGTGGGAATGCAAACTGGTACAACCACTAGGGAGAACAGTATGGAGAATATTTAAATAAATGTAAATAGAAATTCCTTGTGATTTAGCAATCCTACTCTTAGCCATTTATCCAAAAAATATAATAACACTAATTAGAAGGGATACATGGGTGGCCAGGAAGTGGCGCACCAGGTTAAGCGAACATAGTATAAAGCACAAAGACCTACTCAAGGATACAGGTTTGACCCCCCCCCCCAGTTCCCCACTTGCAGGGGAGTCTCTTCAGAAGCAGTGATGCAGGTGTCTCTATCTCTCTCACTCTCTATCTCCCCCTCTCCTCTCAATTTATCTCTGTCTTATCCAATAAAAAATTGAAAAATGGCCACCAGGAGCAGGTGGATTCTTAATACCAGTACCTAGCTCCAGCAATAACCATGGAGGCAAAAACAAAAAAGCTATATGGCTATATGAATCCTATGTCCATAGCCAAAATATGGCAACCACAAAGGCTTTACAACAGATGATTGGTTAAAAAGGTTATTGGACATATACTCAAATGGAGTACGATGCAATAATAAGATAGATGATATTATGTCCTTAGGGATAAAAATGTATAGAATTGGAGACTATTATGCTTAGTGAAGTAAGTAGGTAAAGGGCAACTACAAAATGGTTTAACTCATATGTGAAATATAGAGAATTGTATGCAGGAACAAAAATGCAAACATACAACAACAAAAAATATCAAACCATACCCAAGACTGAGGGAAAACTATAGTGGTTATCAAGGGGGGTGAAAAGGGGGGTGACACAAACCTTTGGTGGCAGGAAAATCAGAAATTATATTCCTATTAATTGGTAATCTTATAAATCACTATTGTTTCAGTATGTCAGGAGTGAAAAATAGACTTACTACTTCCAGTTCTCTGTCTAGATCATAGCTCTGAGTATAAATATTTTCTTAGTCTAAGTATTCAATGTCTCAGATTTGTAAGATGATCAAATTCTGACATTGGGTTTATTTTTTAAATTTTATTTAATTATTTATTATTGGATAGATACAGAGATAAATAGAGGGGAGAGGGAGATAGAGATGGAGAGATACAGAGAGACACCTGTAGCCCTGCTTCACCACTTGTGAATCTTACCCCGCAGGTGGGGACCAGGGGTTTGAACCCGGGTTCTTGCACACTATAGTGTGACACCTGGCCTAGGCTTAAATTTTTTAAGCAGTTCATATATATATTTGTATATATGTGTTAGGTATCTAAGTTACCCACCTATGTTATTATTAGAAATGCACTAACAATTTAAGCCCAGTGTTAAAATTCAGTTTATAAATAAAATATTAAGTGCTTACATTAAAGGAATATATACTCAGAACTGAAACCTATGCATTTGAATAGCTCAAGGCAATCTATAGCCACAAATTCTGCCTTAAGAGGTACATTTTAGTTTAATTTAATAATTAAATGTTTAGCTAACTCTTCACAGTCTCGATCCATCTGTCTATCTTGATTCTTGTCAGAGGTTTTAATTCTTTCAGGGAACGCTACTTGAGGACACAAACTCCAGAGACTATGAAAACTCTATGTTTCTAAAACTATGTACTTTCCTAAGCAGATTACAGCAGGTGCAGTTTAGATGAATGTCTAAGATAGAAGAGAGAAAAATATCTAGAGCATCTGTTTGAGTAGATCCTAAAAATGCCTACTTCATTTTCATTCATGTCGTCATGATAGACTTGATTTGGGTACCTGTGAGGTTAACTTCAATCTATGCTTCTAATTTTTATTAGTAATTTAATAATGATTAACAAGTTTACAGGAAAAGAGAGGTACAATTCCATATAATTCCCACCACTAGAGTTCCATATTACATCCCCTCCTCTAGAAGTCTCCCTATTCTTTATTCCTCTGGCAGTATTCATCAAAATTCTTTATGGGGTGCAGAAGGTAGGAGATCTGACTTCTGTAATTGCTTCTTTGCCAATGTCGGCAGGTCAATCCATACCTTCAGGCTCTTTCTATTATTCCTGAGTAGGGTAGGGCTCTGGGGAGGTGGGGTTCCAGGACACATTGGTGAGATCAGCTGCCCAAGGAAGTCAGATTGGCATCATAGTAGTGTCTAAAACTTGGTGACTGAAAAACATTAAGATATAAAGTAGAAAAAAAAAGTTGCAACTAAGGGTCTTTGTGTGGGAAGAAGCTACGAAGTCTGTTAGAGGTATATTCCATGGGACCTATGACTTTAGTCATTTTTGCCTGAGCCTGGCAGTGGGCTGGCATAGTCTCTTTGATTTCTTACCCTGCTATTCTCCCTTTGTTGACCTCAACTAAATCATGCTAACAGTGCTGCTATACCATGTTATGCTGCTACTGACCACTGCAGATTATCTCCAGAGATGCCAAGCCTGAGATTTCAATCTCCAACTCCTCTAATCTGGTGAAATCTTTGATAACAAACAGGACTACCTAGTTCCATTCCAGATGGCACATTTTTAAACACAGTTACAGATACTCGCTAGGGGGCAAGGTCTAGAGTATTAGGTGCATGTGTATATATACATATACCCACAAATTATCTCCAAGTAAAAGTTATTAATAGCCCTCCAAGTTTAGATTTAGACCTAATAAGACTGGCATTTTAGTAGAATGGCCTAAAGAAAATATCATAAATTCTTTAATCATACTTATTACTTAGGCCTAAATATCATCCTCTTACCCCTTAATTCACTCCCCTCAATCACTCTATCTGCTCTGTTAACTATACAAAAAGAATTAATAACTATTCTTCCATCTTTTATAATCTCTTCTGACAGAGAATAAGCATTTTGATTTTCCCCTTGATAAGTTTCAGAAGAAACATCATACAAATGAACAAGAGTTAATTGTACAGGCAAAAACTATATATCAAGTAAAGGGCAATTATTATCCCTATGACAGCCTTTGTTAGAATCATCTAAAAAGGGACCTATGGTGGCACACTTGGTTGAGCACACGTTTCAGTGCACAAGGGCCAGGGTTCAAGCCCCAAGTCCCTACCTTCAGGTGGAAAGCTTTGCAAGTGGTAAAGCAGTGCTGAAGGTGTCTGTTTCTCTCCCTCTCTATCACCCCTTTTCCTCTCGATTTCTGACTGTTTCTATTCAATATATAATACAAAAAATAAAAAATAAAATTCACCAAAAAAAGCAACTTCTTAGGTAACTGAAGGCTAAGACCACACTAAAATCCCAGGTTTATTTCCTCCCTAAATTGTGGCCAGACCCCATAAACCTAATACTGATTTGGATACAACAAAAGACACTCAATGCTTTAACAACTGTGAGAAAACTGAAGCTTGTCAGATAAAGAAATGACTACAAAAGCTGGCTAAGGGCAAGAGACTGTCTCAAAAAAACAATGGCTTTTTTGATGGGAACTATATGGAATTATACCCCTATCAGAATTATACCCCTTATAAATGTGTAAATCACTAATAAAATTCAAACATTAAAAAAGTAGAAACCAGAAAAAAATTAGAGAGAGAGAGAGAGAGAGAGAGAAAGAGAAAGGCTCAAGTCCCCGGCTCCCCACCTGAAGGGGGGTTGCTTCACTGGCAGTGAAACTGGTCTGCAGGTGTCTATCTTTCTCTCCTCCTCTCTGTCTTCCCCTGCTCTCTTAATTTCTCTCTGTCCTATCCAACAACACCAACAGCAATGACAACAATAATAATGATGACAAGGGTAAAAATAAGGGTCACAAAATGAGAAAAATGGCCAGCAGGAACAGTGGATTCGTAGTACAGACACCAAGCCCCAGCAATAACCCTGGAGGAAAAAAAGAAAAAGAAAAGAGAGAGGAGAAAAAAAGAGAAAAAAGAAAAGAAAAGAAAAGAAAAGAAAAGAAAAGAAAAGAAAAGAAAGAAGTGGGTTGTCTCTGCACCCCTGTAAGTCAATGGAGCTATTATATTTTTCTAAGTGTGGCAGATTGATCCTTTAGTTATGTCCCTTGAAAGGTTTATATACTTCAGTTTTTTCATTTGACTTGTTAAGTTTATATTTTCAATTAAAGACTTCTGGCTCACCATTCTAGCTGTCGTACACTGTCATCCAAAAGATCACACATTTTACACATCTGTCTACTTAGCCTTATCTATATCCCATCAATTATAGTAGTGGCAGATTTTGACATCTGTGTTTTTATTGGCAGTAATCTTAAGAGTTCTGTCCTTATTTTGATTTATAATGGCATTTAAAATTTGCCTGTAATTGGATACTTTGAATGCTCAAATCTCCTTATTTTTTGAATGATCCCATATGCTTTATAGATGCTTTCAAGCTACCTTCAAACAGTTGAACTCAAGTTAGGTAAGTCCTATTAGTTAAACCATTCCATGGTCGTCAATGGGAGAGGAAATTGCAGGTCTTTCAGATTAAAAGTTCAAATTGTGATGATTGTACCTTTTAGTCTCTAAACTAGCTTTTACCTTGATCTCCCCAAGCCTGTTCAGTTCATCATATTGAAAAGATTATGACATTTTCTAAATCACTTGGGCGGGGGGAGTATTCCATTTCAATCCAATGGCTAAGTCATTCCCTGGGCCTATACTACTATCCTGCTGGGTTTAGCCTTTAATGTGGAAGTAGTTCTTATGTTTATAAAGTTTTGTGGCTTTTTAAATCCCACAAGGAAACCTCACACTTTAATGTGAGATAAGCTGAAAGGAGTTATTCACTGTACCTCAACTAGTTTAAAAGGATAAGCTTATCAAAGATAGGGAAATGCTCATGACAGTCATTTCAAACATCACTAAGGGGACATTGTTGGAAAAAATAACATAAAAAAGTCTTTTGATGTTAGGCATTTTGAGCTGAGATGCCAAATCTGAGTCATCATTTTTTGTCATTATAATTTTCATTATTCTGAAAGTAATTAATATTTTTTCAGAAAAAAGCTAGATTAATTACCTTCATTAGGCTAAAACCATAGTTCACAAAAATAATGTATTATATATACATATGTAAATTAAATCAGTAATGTTAGATTAGAATTATCTTATAAATTTTATCAGTCATTATGTTTTTGAGGTTAAATTTATAAAATAATTCTAATTTTGCACAACTTAATTTTAATATTTTCTCTATATATTTTTTGTTAACATCAATTTTTGTTTTGGGGAATTGTTAACTGCTCAGTTATGAATATCTATGTAAATATATATTGAGGCAGGGATGGGGGGATGGGCTAAAAAATTATTGACATATCAATTATTACTAACAGTGAGGCTGATGGTTAATGACACTAGCATTTAAACATATTGCTACTATTCCCTTCAGAAATATATTACTAATTCATGTCTTCAGTTAAGGCAATGGTGCTATTTATAGTTTAAAAAAATAACCCTCAATTCAAATTTCATTTATTGCCCCATTGAAGAAAAATTTAGCCTACTAATTATTATTGGGGGAGTTGTTTCTGTTCATAAATGTTTTTATGACATTCTGCAAGTCTTTCCCCACCACCACCCACCCCCCACAGGTGGGAGCATGGCTTGATCCCTGGTATAGTGTAACATAGGCGTTCGACCAGGTGCGTTACCACCCAGACCCCCTTTTAGCTTTTATAAATGCTTTCTATATGAATAGAACTTCAGAAAACAGTATATAACAATAGAGGATTCTCTGACTGGGGGAAGTCCTGGGCTCTGGCTGCTACACCCAGACATGAACCAGTTGTCCTCATGACACAGCAAGTATCATCTCTAGTGAGGTGTCATATTGACCTTAATGTTATTCTTCTGTAAGTCCCATAGACATTCTTAAGTCAATTGAAATTGTTTAGTTAGCTTTATTAAGGCATTAGTTATAGTATGTGTTTTATTGGAGGATCGGGCATGACGGAAGCTTTTATCTTAGCTCTTTGTCAGGTAAATTCTGGATAGTATTCTGAACATTATAAGTATTAAGATTGGGATACTGGGAGTCGGGTGGTAGCATAGCGGGTTAAGCACACGTGGCACAAAGCACAGGGACAGGAGTAAGGATCCTGGTTCCAGCCCCAGCTCCCCACCTACAGGGAGTCGCTTCACAAGCATTGAAGCAGGTCTGCAGGTGTCTCTCTTTCTCTCCTCCTCTCTGTCTTCCCCTCCTCTTTCCATTTCTCTCTGTCCTATCCAACAACGACGTCATAAACAACAATAATAACTAAAACAACAAGGGCTTCAAAAGGGAAAATAAATAATAAAAAAATAAATAAAAAGATTGGGATACTATGGTTATTACTTTTCTCTGAGAAGCATAGAGATACTGTAGTCATTACTTTCTTTCTTGAATGGCAGCTCCACGTCTTTATTTCTATTTAGCTGAGTACCTCTGACTTGGTTTAATGAAAGTTGCAGTTGAAAAGTCTTCTTTTAGGTTTGGGAGACCAGTTGATGGACCTTATGCAAAATGACTTTCGTGATGGAGGTTTTGAGTTCCTAGGTTTAACCCCTAAATAAAACAGAACAGAAATGAGCAGTGATTTCCTCCCTCTCTCTCTCTTTAAATTATTTATTTATTTTATTTAATTTTTTGCCTCCAAGGTTATTGCTGGGGCTTATTGCCTGCACCATGAATCTACTCCTCCTGGAGGCCATTTCCCCCCCTTTTGTTGCCCTTATTGTTGCAGCCTTGTTGTGGTTATTATTGTTATTGTTAATGTCGTTCGTTGTTGGATAGTACAGAGAGAAATGGAGAGAGGAAGGGAAGACAGAGAGGGGGCGAGAAAAATAAGACACCTACAGACCCGCTTCACTGCCTCTGAAGTGACTCCCCTGCATGTGGGGAGCCCGGGGCTCGAACCAGGACCCTTCTGCCAGTCCTTGTGCTTCGCGCCAAGTGCGCTTAACCCGCTATGCTACTGCCGGACCCAGACACCCCCCCCCTTTAAAAGTCATGTTTCTTGGGGAACATACCTAGTTCTTATTCCTCTAGAATTTCCTTCAGTAGAGGATTGACTTATTATTACTATTAGTAGTATCTACAATAAGATGGCTGCTTTACTTTTTCCTCCTCTTTACTTGTCTCACTGTATTACAGCTGATGTTGGTGCTGCCTTTGCAAATGTCTTGACACTGTGCTAAATTCTGGCCTTAAAAATCACATAATGGGGGACAGTACTGTGTGGACAGTATTTTCTTAGTTCCCCCATGTTGATGCTCCCTACTAGACTCCACCTCTACACCTTTCCAATTTGTTTGAACAAATAAAAATGTTCCTTTCTAACTATGTTAAGTCAGCTAATCAGAAAGATAAAGATGAGTTTGGGATGTCCCCACTCATCAACAGAAGTTGAGAAAGAAGAACAGAAAAGGAAACTAAAAGCAGAATCTGATTAAATCGAGAGCAGGGCACCAATGTAAAAACACTGTGGTGAAGGGGAGGGTGGCCACTGGGCTTCCCAGCGTGGTGGGTGGTGGGTGGGGGGTAGGGGGGTGGGGATAGGACACAGTCTTTTGGTGGTGGGAATGGTGTTTATGTACAATCCTATTAAAGTGTAAACATTATATAAACCACTATTTAATTAATATGAGAGGGGAAACATTGACCATATGTCTAGAACTTCTTAAAACACAGACTGAGTCTTTTTATTACATAGGCTATCTTTGATATGTTGTCTCTCCCAAAAGCCTAGACCAGGGAGAACAGAAGCAACCGGTAGCACAGTACCCCAAACCCTAACAAGGGGACTTTCCAAAGTTAACCCTATCACCAAATAATGTGACGATAACAACAACTATCCATTGTCTTCTTGAACCCTAAGACAACAGGAACCTCACATTTCCACTATAGAGCCTATATTTCCCCCAGTCCTGGAACCTTAGGGTGGGGCCCACTTTTCTGCATGCTGCTTTCAATTCAAATCAAATAATATTGCATCCGCGCATCGCAACCTAATCAACACAACAAGTGCCACCCCAGCATGCTTCACTTCAGACTGTGACCAGAGACTTCAGGTGTGGAATGACAACCCTTCAGCTTCATCACTCAGGTGAGACCTTTCCTTTCATAGTATTCTCTAATTCCATTCCAAGTGGTCCAATCCCAATAAAGTCCCCAAATCTTGATATAGTCCAGGTCCCCTGAGATAGAGCATAGGTTCACCCGTGCCCATAAACTAGGGGAAAAATATATACCTGAAAGCAGAAGTACACAAGAGCATGCAGGGAATACCCCCCAACACTTCATCTGTACTATTCCAGTCTTTGGGTCCATGATTGTTCAACAATTTGTTTGGCTTTGTATGTTAACTCTCTTTTCAGCCTCCAGGTTCTGGATGCCAGCAAGATGCTGACCAGACTTCCCTGGACAGACGACCCCATCAATGTGTACTGGAGCTCCACTTCCTCAGAGCCCCACACTACTAGGGAAAGAGAGAGGCAGACTGGGAGTATGGATCCACCAGTCAATGCCCATGTTCAGCGGGGAAGCAATTACAGAAGCCAGACCTTCCACCCTCTGCAACCCACAACGACCCTGGATCCATACTCCCAGAAAGATATAGAATGGGAAGGCTATCAGGGGAGGGGATGGGATATGGAGATCGGGTTATGGGAATTGTGTGGAATTGTACCCCTCTTATTCTATGGTTTTGTTAATGTCTCCTTTCTTAAATAAAAAAAAAACTAAGAAAAAATGTTCCTTTCTTTAATTTTAGTAATTTCATTGTATCTTATATTAATGAGAAAGAAAAAAATCAGAGAGAGAGAAAGAGAGAGAGAGAGATATCAAAGCACTGCTCAGTTCTGGTTTATCGCGGTGTCACATTGAACCTGTGACCTCAGAGCTTCAGCCACAGGATTTCTTTACATAACCATTAGGCTATCTCCCTGGCCCCAAGGCAAGGTTTTCTTGTCATAATGTCTGTGGAGCTTGTAACTATTATTGCCTGAGTGAGAGGTGGAAGGTGGGGAAACATACTTTACTGAATATATATTGAAAATATAAATTTATAAAACATATACAGAGATATTAAATTAAATGACATTAATATTCAGATTTTCCACTTAATTTCATTTCTTCCCTTTGATCTAGACACATTGCATCCAGACAGTTTCAGACATAAACACATAAATAGATAGAAATAAAAATACCAAAGCACTAAAGCTTTCTCTTTATTTTTAAATTGTTGAGCACTTGGTTTTTGCTTAAGTTCTTTCTCAGCTTCTTACTTTGTACACATGAAAGTTCAAACTGGAAATGCCTCAGGGGGTAACTATAGACTGAATGGTGGTGTAATTTGCCCCAGTTGAGTCTCCCATTCTTCAGGCTCTTAGTCTCAGTTGAGGTGATTTTTGTAGTCTCCATCTCAGTTTTTTTTGTTTTCCTAGCTGTCTGTGGTGCTTGTTGCAATTCTAAGCTTCTTTTTGTTACTCTGTCTTCAACACTGTGAACTAGCAGTTGGCCTGAAGGGAAATGTGGCAGTGAGTTTAAGGTTCATCTCACTAAAATTTGTGTTTTTTTTTTCTTTTTAAACTTAGCCATTTAAACCTTGGCTGCTAAATGTTCTCTAGTGCTTTCAAACACCTGTTTTCTTTTGTTTACTGTTTCAACTTTGGGGAATATTGTCACTGAGTGATGTAGTATAAGTGACCTATGACATATCTTGCAGTAAAAGTATTTCAAACCTTGTTTAGGAAGGCATAGATAGCATAATGGTTATGCAAAGAGACTCTCATACCTGAAACTCTGAAGTCCCAGGTTCAATTCCCCAGACCACCATAAGCTAGAGCTGAGCAGTGCTTTGGGGAACAACAAAAACAAGCAAACAACAACCAAAAAAAAAAAATGTTTAAAGGGCATATCTATTATTTTATGTGCATAAATAAGGGAGAGCAGAGCACAATATTTGCACTTGGGAATTCAGTCTTGGAAGTTCTGTACTATAACACTGAGATATCTCTCTGATCCTCAAAATGTTTTAATAGGAATACCTTATTCTTTCGATTCATAAAGTAAAATACATTCACGCTCAGATATAAATATAATTTTCTCTATCAGAGTATTCATTAGTACCTGCCTGTAAAGTTAAATTCTCAGTTACTTCTTTGAACCACATATTCAAAAAGACAAAAAATAAAATTAAATAAGTAGCCAATATTTTTTCCAACAAATATGTTCTAAAGGCCCATTTAGCTTACATGTTGTTTCTACTGTATCTTTGTCTTCGAATCTACCTTCCAAGCCTGTGCCACACACATTTATTTCAGTCAATATTCTATTTTAAAGAAGATTTTTATATATTAGTTAGTCCTATAAAGCTAGTTACAATCAGTGATTTCAGATAATGAGATATTTTCTTTCTAATGTCAGATTCTGTTATGAATAAGTTAGCACTCATTTAAGTGATAACTATAGGAGACTCATTTTAACAAATTATAATGTGCCATCCTCCAAAAATGTGCTGCCCACTACAGTGGATAATAATCATATGAAGTTATTAAAATAAATAGAAATGTAAAAAAACAGTTCTTCAGTCCTCCATCTCACTAATTATATTTAAATGCTCAGTAAGATGGCATATAACTAGTGGTGAGTCAATTTTAGAGTACAGATAAAGAACATTACCTTCACTGTAAAGCATTGGGAATCAATGTTTCTAGAATCATCTAAAATTCTCTAGTGACCACCTTCCTTTTCACACAATAACTCAGTTGTACCTTTACATGATTTCTGATATATTTAAATTTTAGTATCTTCATCTATTTATGGTTCCTAAATAATTATTCTGTTACAACAACTTATCTTTATGTCAACCAAATAAGACAGCCATTAGGAATAATATAAGTTCTTCCTTTCATTGAGCCTAAAGCTGAATGGTAAACTGTTTAGTATCAAAGGCAATTACAATAAAGATCCACTTAATCTTTAAGGCATGAGTAAGAAGAACATTCAGCTATTACAAAGCAGAAACATTCCCCAGTAACAATATTCCATAAAATATGAAAGGATAAAGTTTATTTGAGGCCATATGCTCTCCTTATTCTTACTGCTTCATAAACTAAAAATAAAAAAAATTAAAAGCACTCATTTTAGAACTGTACTGTACAAAACACTGTTATGAAGGGTCTACAGATGAATGCCAAGAGGTTATCCCACAGTGAAAATAATTGGATGCCCCAGAGGTTAGCAATTTTATTTTCTATTTTGAGTTTCTGTTTACTTATCTCATTCCTAGCTTTTCTATTTTCCAAAATCCTCTTTAATAAATAGAAGTATCAGCATGACTACTTTATTTATTTATTTATTTATTTGCCTCCAGGGTTATCACTAGGGCTCAGTGCCCGTACTGAGAATCCACTGCTCCTGGAGGCTATTTTCCCCCTTTTGTTGCCCTTGTTCTTTATAGTTGTTGTTATTATTATTCTCATTGTTGTTGGACAGGACTGAGAGAAATGGAGAGAGGAGAGATAGACAGAGAAGGGGAGAGAAAGACAGACACCTGCAGACCTGCTTCACTGTTTGTGAAGTGACCCCGCTGCAGGTGGGGAGCTGGGGGCTCAAACCAGGATCCTTGTGGGGTCCTTGTACTTCCTGCCATGTGCACTTAACCCACTGCACTAACACCTGGCCCCCAGCATGTTTACTTCAAAGGAAGAAAAGCTAAGAACAAATGCTGTGAAAATGGAGTAAAAATTTTCATTGTGATTAAGATACTATGTATACATACATGCATACATATATATAATATATTATATATATATATATATTACTCTTTGAATTTTGAATTGCTTGGAAATAATTTACTTAAATACTGTAAATGAGCTCAGCAAATTTAGCACAAAAAAGCAAATGACTAAATCCAAAAATGGGCAGAGGATATGAACAGAACATTTACTACAGACGAGATCCATCCAAAAGGCTAACAAACACATGAAAAATTGATCCAGGTCGCTGATTGTCAGAAAAATGCAAATAAAGACAACATTGAGATACCAATTCACCTCTGTGAGAATGGCACACATGAAAAAGGACAGCAGCAACAAATGCTGGAGAGGCTGTGGGGATAAAGGAACCTTTTTGCACTGTTGGTGGGAATATAAATTGGTCCAACCTCTGTGGAGACCAGCCTGGTGAACTCTCACAAGGCTAGAGAGGGACCTTCCATATGACCCAGTAATTCCTCTCCTGGGGATATACTCCAAAGACTCCATAACACCCAACCAAAAATAAATGTATACACCTATGTTCATAGCAGCACAATTCATAATAGCTAAAACCTGGAAGCAACCCAGGTGCTCAACAACAGATCAGTGGCTGAGAAAACTATGATATATATATACACAATGGAAAACTATGCAGCTATAAAGAACAATGAATCCACCTTCTCTAACCTATCTTGGATGGAGCTCGAAGGAATTATGTTAAGTGAGCTAAGTCAGAAGATAAAGATGAGTATGGGATGATCCCACTCATTAACAGAAGTTGAGTAAGAAGATCTGAAAGGGAAACTCAAGGCAGTATTTGACTGAATTTGGAGTAGGGCACCAAAGTAAAAACCCTGTGGTGAGGGTGGATGTTAGGCTTTACCAGGCTGCAGAGGTTGGGTGGGGTGAGGAGTTGGGATGGGACACATTCTTTTGGTGGTAGAAATGGTGTTTATGTAGACTCTAGTCATATAAATCACTATTTAACTAATATGAGAGGGGAAAACTTGATTGTATATCTCAAACTTTTTTAAAGCAAAGGCTGAGTTTTTTTAATCCATAGGATGAGTCTTTGCTATGTTGATTCTCTTAAAAGCCTAGACCAGGGAGAACAGAAGCAATAGGTGGCACAGCTATATACAAATGATGCCAAAGGACATAAATTATGGTGATGTTATGTATGACACAGCAAATCCTAACAGAGGGATATTTCAAAGTTAACCCAAAATATACATATAGTAAATGAGTTACTATGGACATATTACAATAATGCTGTACATTGTAGAACACTTAAAATTGGTATATTGTCAGGGCCTGACAGTGGCATGTCTGATAGAGTGTACATTTTACCTTTTACCGGACAGGAGTTCAAGCCCTTGGTCCACATCTATAGAAGGTAAGTTTCATAGCTAAAACAGTGCTACAACTGTCTCTCTCCCTCTCTACCTCATTGCTCCTTATAAATTTATTTTTGTCCATCCACTAAATAAAATATATAATATTTATTATATTCCCATAGGGCTCAACTCATTAAAATATCAGGCCAGTAAAATATACATAGCATGAAGGTCAAATAATTTTTTTTTATTATAATAATTTATCTATTGGCTAGAGACTGCTAGAAATTGAGAGGAAAGGGGTGGTAGAGAGGAAAAGAAAAAGAGTGACACCTGTAGCATTGCTTCTCGGCTCATAAAACTTCCCCCCCGCAAGTGGGGACCAGGGGCTTAAACCTGGGTCTTTGTGTATAGTAACATGTGTGCTCAAGCAGGTGTGCCACCCCCGGCCCCTCGAATAATTTCTCTTATTGTGACTTCTTACTTAAGATTTACTTATTTAGGCGCTGAGTATTGGCACATCCAGTACATTAGAATTTACAAAGTTTAGGGGCCTGGTGGTGACATACTTGGTAGAGTGTACACTACCATATGTAAGGACCTTGGTTCAAGCTCCTGATTCATATCTGCATTGGTCGGGGGTGCACTTCATTAGCACTGAAACAATTCTACAAGTGTCTCTATCTCTCTCTATCTCCACCTTCCCTCATAATTCCTCTACATCTCTCTAAAAATAATATAGAAATAATTTAGCAAGGTCAGTGGAGTGTAAGAGATGGGCCATAATTGTTCACTGATACATCTTTTGGTCTGTAGTGATGCAATTTCTTTCAAGTTAGGAATTGTACATCTCTGTAAATATAATTACAATGAATCAGGCATTTTTTTTTTCCCTCCAGTGTTATTGCTGGGCTTGGTGCCTGCACGATGAATCCACTGCTCCTGGAGGCCATTTTTTCCCCTTTTTTGTTGCCCTGTTGTTGTAGCCTCATTGTGGTTATTATTATTGCCATTGTTGATGTTAATTGTTGGATAGGACAGAGAGAAATAGAGAGAGGAGGGGAAGACAGAGAGGGGGAGAGAAAGATAGACACCCACAGACCTGCTTCACTGCCTTTGAAGCGACTCCCCTGCAGGTAGGGAGCCGGGGGCTCGAACCGGGATCCTTAATGCTGGTCCCTGAGCTTTGTGCCACATGCGCTTAACCAGAGCCTGACCCCCTGAATCAAGCATTTTATATATGAAAGAAGTTGTATTGATTATAAAGCTGTAATTTTATCAGTTAAAATTTTCAACAGTCCTGAGACAGGTGATAGCTCAGTCACTCAGCTGAACAGATACTTTACCATGCATATAAAGTCCTGGGTTTGAGCTCCTGTTTACTATATGGGCCACACCATGTTGAAGGAAGCTTCCTAAGTGGTGAAGCATTTTGATAATGTCCCTCTTTTTCTGACTTTTTTTTTTCTTTTCCTTTTGCTCTTTCATTCTCTCTATAAAAAAAAAAAAAAAAAAGCAAAAGCCTTTCAGGAATGTTCAAAATGTGCTGATTGGAAGCCCGGCAGCTAAAAACAAATAGACAAACACATAAAGAATATATGCCAGGTTTGAAAAGATATTTGTTATTATAAGCTAGGAGGCTGGGAAGACTTTTCCTATGGAGTGACATTTTTGAAGGCACCATAAGTTTGTTTACAGACCTGTGTATTAAATTAAAACAAAATATGTGAGGGAGGGAGAGAGAAAGAAATTGAGGGAGAAATTACACGTAGAATCAAAACCTAATAATTTGTGTTTGTTGGATTCTTTACCGTATTTAAGTTGGAAGGCATGAATTAGTTACAATAACATCTTTTAGATAAATGCATGTTAAGGAATTTGAGATTTTGAAATGCTAGCAATATATTTAAAATTATAGATTAATTGATAAAGCAGTGCAATACCAGTTAAGGACCATATGAGTTGTAGTGTTAATGCTTGTAAAAGAAGAAAAAAGTTTGTTATGAGGTGTCTGTGACTATAGTCATTTTTTTTTCTAGTTGAAACTTTTCGCAAAACTATGTTACACTATAATAAGAGGATAATCCACACACACACACACAAAAACTAGGTATAGGTTCCCTTGAATAAGGAAGAATGCAGTTAAAAGATTTATAACTCTTGAATCATGTACTAATCTACACCTAGTCTCTGCTATGTATTCGTTTTATTATGGGAAATAGATGAACACAGAGTGCATACTCTCCTGATTTACCCTATGTGGATATTTTAATCTATATGCCTGGTGGAGAAGTGCCTTTCCTTTCAGATATGGAGACATAAAGCCCAAGATTGCATTTCCTTTATGTTTGCTCTTCTGGCAATTAAAACCGTGGCTATAGTTGCTACCCCTCCTTCCCTCCACATTCCTAAACTAATGGGCCAGAGACAGTGAGACAAAGGTGCTAAGGTAAAAGATGACTAGGAAGTACTACAGTTGTCTCAAGACTAATACATACCAGGCATTGCTTTCCCCTGTGCTTTACCCACACCACAGATAAAGAAGATGTAGAGCAATCACGTGAAAGATTGCCTTTGTCTGTTTCTGCCAACTTTGTGATAGTGAAACAAACCTGCTCCTTCCACCCCTTTGAGGAGGGGGACCTCAATAAAACTGTGTTTTTCAAAGGTACAGAGAGAACTTCCCTGAATGACCTGGAGTCTCCACTACACTGGTGTAATAAACTTGTATCTTTCAACAGGAACTGGCTTAAGTCTTGTGCTTTATGGATCATTTTCAGTAACAGTTTTATGAGACTGGAATTTAATTTCTCTTCTTTATAACTGGGATAGTCATAATACCCAATATATGGCTATGCATTATATGCAAAGTGTTTGAGTAATATCATCATGAGCTATGATCAAGGGGCAAGAGAGATAGCATAATGGTTGTGCAAAAAACTTTCATGTCTGAAGCTTTAAGGCCCCATATTCAATCCACTGCACCACCATTAGCCAGAGCTGAGCAGTGCTCTGGTAAAATAACAATTACTACCACTGCTACCACTAATAATAATAATAATAATAATAATAATAATAAAAATAATAAAATCATGATCAACTGTTAGTTTTATATGTCAGATTGCAGTTAGGAAGACAGTTAAGATAAGAGAGAAACAGCTTTTAGGACAAGGTAACTCCACTATACAGTGTACCTGCATTAGAATACACCTAACATGGGTGTGAGGTGAGCTCCCATCACACTGGAGGAAGCTTTTTTAGTGCTATCTGTCTCTCTACAGTTTTTTCAATATAGTGAAAGTCAAGATGGAAATGGGCTGCACACCTGACAAAGAAGTACAGTATCCAGGTGAGCTATTTCATGGAATCTTGTCTCTCTTTTTGTACATAGAAAAAAAATCAACCTGTAGTCATTGGTTTGTCCTGACAACACTAAAAAAAAAAAGACCAAAATATAATTTTTGTACTCACTATTCTAAGTATTTGAAGGAGCACAAAATTACACAGAGGTAAATGAAGGAAGACATATGTAAAACCTTGTTTAATTAAATTTACACCAATTATTATTTTTAAGCCATAAAAAGTATAAATTGGGGACACATTTTAAACTTCAGAAGTAACAGAATAAAATGACTTCTCTGATATCATTTATACAAATAAGGAAAGCTATAATGTGACAAAAGCATTTTCATAGTGCTTATCTTAAATAGTGATTATGTCACATAAAAAAGTTCTGATTGTAAAATTGAACATTGAAACCCAAGTAGAAAAGTGCTTTGGAAAATTTTTGATATATGAGATATAATGACTAAAGTCAAGAAAGAAAAATCAAAGATGAGGGTATACTTAATAGCCCAGTGAGTGAAGAGTATAGTGATACTGACAGTGACGGGACTAGAGAAAACAATGAGGGCATCTATAGACTTGTTAGTCTCAAGTTTCAGCAGGATATGCAATGAGAAATATCTCGCATCCAGTCACAAGTGAGGGCTTGATGAACAAGTAAAGTATGCTAGTTAATTAACTTTTGCCACTTAGTATGTATGACTTTCACTTTTATCTTCTATTTCTTTGGTGATTTGGTCATGTAGTTTCCTCACTTATATATATTTTTATTTTTATTGTTTTATGTTTTAAATATCTGGACAAGTTTTATGGTGATAAAACTATATAGTACTATCTAACTATGTCTAGTACTACTATTATTTAGCAAGATATATTATTTCTACAGATTTATACACACAACAACACACTAGGCAGATTTTCTATATTTTCAATTATTAAAGAGTTTTCACATATAAACAAACAAACTTTTTACACATTTTATTTTTGGCTAGATGATCTATGTAAAAATCAGATTACATGGAAATATTTTAAAAACTACTATAAAGACCCTAGGAGGGTCAGGAAATCCTTGTTAAGTACAGGATGATAAAGAAGAACTTCAAATTTAATCAACTATATTATGTCCAATATTTCCATAGTTCAACACAGTTAACCTAGATTCTTCAAAGAATGTAAATAAACCATCCAAAAATGTTTTCTGAGACTAGGATAGAAATGCAAGAAAACTGATCATATGATGGTAAGATAATGCAAAAACATGGCAATCACAGTTTGGGAGGTCAACAGCACTAAAAGCAGACTGCAGTGCTTGCTTGTGATGTTCATGTTAAATCACACACTGCCGTACTTTTTGTGTACTTCACCCTTTGATATAAGAGAACTCTATACATATGAATTATATGTCGTTCAAATTTTGTACTAGGAGCTATTATTTTTAATATAGTCTTCCATTTCAACAATCACTAGATAATGAAAAGTATATAGCCAATACCTGACACAAACTAAGAGGACAAATGATAGCTGGAGCCATTTTCTGAAATGTTCTGATAATATATTAATGATATAGTTTTGTGTAAAATATCCTAATAACGGGGAGCTTAACCAGTGCAGTGGCACACCCAGTTAAGCATACAAGCACTTTGCCAAGGACCCAGGTTCAAGTCTTTGCTCCTCACTTACAGTGGGGATGCTTCATGAGCAGTGAAGCAGGTCTACAGGTGTCTATCTTTCTCCATCTCAATTTCTCTGTATCCTATCAAATAAAACAGAAAAAATTTTAAAAGTAGATAAAAGGAAAAAATAAATAAAATGACAACTGGGAGTAGCTGATTCACAGTGCAGGCACTGAGCCCCAGCTATAACCCTGGAGACACCCCCTCCACCAAAAGAAAAGAAAAGGAAAAAAAGTCTGAATAATAAATTATTAAAATATATAGAGATATAATAGCAGTGTAGTCTGTCTGCACAGGAGATTTCATTTATGAGAACAAATCACTGCCCACATAAGGTTATACATTTCATAGTAAGTAAAGGTTGTACATTTTAAGGTTGTACATTTCATAGTAAGTAAACTATAACTCAGTGAAAATAAGAAACATTTTAAAATCTTTTATAATTTATCTTTTCTTATCAAATGAATTTTAAACATAACAACTGTAGTTAAATTAATTTTTAAAAAATTTTCTTAGCTCTTCCAAAACAATTTTGTAGTAGAGACTGTTCATTGAAAGGGCTAACCAGTTAAATGTTATTATTTATGTGAAATTAAAATAATGGCATCAAGAAGTGCTATGTAACATAATAAATATCCTGAAATAATTCAGGCAAAAATACAGTGTTTACAGAACCACACACACACACACACACACACACACCTATTACTACTATTCCATGATTACTTATTAAGTTATCAAAGGAAGACTTTCAGGTGACTTATGTCTATTTAAATAATTTATCTGACTGCTGTGGAATTTTTTATTAATGGTTGCAAATCAAAAGTCAAAGAAATAACATTCAGAAGACATGAATATAACAGTTGACTATGCTTAGTCATTTTAATGGTGGTATACATCATAAAAAATATACTTCACATGCAATCATATAAAGATTTGTAAATAGGATAAGAGGACAAAAATAATTTAGTTTTTAATATAGTCTTGCATTTGAACCAAAATAATTTAGTTTCTAATATAATCTTCCATTTGAACCAAAATAATTTAGTTTTTAATATAGTCTTCCAAATTTATCATATTTATTAATGGCTACGTAACAGATATTGTCTAAAAAAATGAAGATTGTTTTTTTTAAGTCATCCTGAATTTCACATTGTACTGATAGAGAAAAAATAAACAAGGAATGATAAAGAGTAATGCAGTACAAAAAGGATAAAAACTATCAAACAGGGAGTTGGGCGGTAGCACAGTGGGTTAAGCTCATGTGGGACAAAGCCCAAGGACCGGCATAAGGATCCCAGTTCGAGACCCCAGCTCCCCACCCGCAAGGGAGTCACTTCACAGGCAGTGAAGCAGGTCTGCAGGTGTCTATTTTTCTCTCCCCCTCTCTGTTTTTCCTTCTCCTCTCCATTTCTCTCTAACAATGACAATGTCAATAACAACAACAATAACTACACCAGGGGCCTAGTGGTGGCACACATGGTTGAGAGCACATGCTACAATGTACAAGGACCCAGGTTCAAGCTCCTGGTCCCCACCTGCAAGGGGAAAGCTTCACAAGTGTTGAAGCAGGGCTGCAGGTGTCTCTCTGTCTCTCTCCCCCTCTACCACCCCCTTCTCTCTTCATTTCTAGCTTTCTCTAATAAATAAGATTAAAAAATAAAATAATATTTACAACAATGAAAAACAACAAGGGCAACAAAAGGCAAATAAATATAATAAAATAATGGAGGCAAATTAAGAATATATTGGAAATTGATACTTCAAAGAGAATTATATCAAGAAAGTTGTGTAAAGATATATTGGAGCAGAGATTTGTTCAAATGGTGAGAGAAGTGTGCAAATTAATGTAGTAAAAACTTGGGAGAAAATACTTTTAAAGATGGAATATAAAATAGTGGAAAAAACATATATTTCTGTTATATATTACATTTAAGAATACAGTCCACTCAGCAGATTGATTTTGATTGCTAACATATTCAAAATCTTGCTACTGGATCCCATCTTTCTTCTAATAGTACTACTTATGCCAGCATCATCTAGATTCAGATATATTTCCTGACACTGAATTTGTGTCTCTGATGTTGAGGTAAACTCTGTGCTTTGGAGTTTACCTCATAAATATACAAATGCAACATGTGAAAGATAGCTTCAGGGTTGATGAAAAGTCTGGGAACCTTCTGTAAAGAGTAATGTCACAAATGACTACTAAAACATACCATTGAGCAGTTTTCAAATAATTTTAAGAGTAGATATGGCAGAAACTGGGCTTGGGTAAATCAAATAACTTTATAGCCTTTCAGCATCCTGCTAGTGGACATCTGTAGGAACCCCAAGAAGAGACTGTGTCTCTCTACTAATAGGTCCCTTTGTGACTGTACAGAGCATGCATACTGCAGGGTGAAGAAATGAGAGGAGTCACTTAGTTCTTCTGTCCACATACTTGCCAAAGCTTCCTTGATGCAAAGTTTTTAAAACTTATCCTATACTTTCAGATATTGCTATTCTTCAGGGAGAAAAGTATATCAGAACATAAAAAGTTATTCTAGTTGGATATAAGTTTTTTTCCGTTTTAAGAAAGAGTACAGGAACATTTTAACAAGAAGAGGGCACATGGTCATAAAACTTGTTGGAAAATTCTACACCACTGATTGCATTACTATACGAGAAGATTTTAAAATAATGTTCTTTGGATTATCGATGAAAACAACAGACAGAGGTCATAGGAAATAAAATGGAAGTAAATATTTGTCTAATATAGTGCACTTACTGCTTAGACCCACAATAATATTTGAAGTCCACAGACCAACTGTATGTCAATGATAAATATTTTTTTTGGGGGGGTACAATTTATTTTTTTAAATATATTTATAAGACAGAAAATATTGGCAAAACCTAGGATAAGAGAGGGAAATGCCACATATTTCCCACCACCAGAGTTCCGTATCCCATTCCTTCCACTGGAAGCTTTCCCATTATTTATCTCTCTGGGAGTATGGACCCAGGATCATTATGAGGTGCAGAAGGTGGAAGGTCTGGCTTCTGTAATTGATTCTCTGCTGAACATGGACGTTGATAGGTCGATTCTTTACTCCCAGCCTGTTTCTATCTTTCTCTAGTGGGGCAGGGCTCCGGAGAGATAGGGTTCCAGGGTACACTGGTGAGGTCGTCTGCCAGGAGGAATTAGGTTAGCATCATGGTAACATCTGTGACTTGGTGTCAGAGTGCTGAAGCTGTAGTGTCTGCCATGACATCCATGGTAGATATATCCATGTAGCATGAAACTGAGAATCAATATCTGGTAATGTAAACTCCTAGTATGTGTAAAAACTAGATTTCTGTTTGTTTGTTTTTCTATTGATATATCAAAATGGCACCTAAGAAAAAGGATTACTTTAAAGTATACTGAACATCAAACCTAGCTTTTATAGTGATTTCTCCTTAAAACTACCCAGAACTGCATAATACATAAAGAAAGCAAAGGTTTCTTCTTTTTTGTGTGTGTGTGATGAAATCATGGCTGCATGCTAAATTTGTGTCTACGTAAAAACAACCAAGCTATCGCTGCCTGTTTATACCCCAACTAATTTAAAAAATATATTGATGTATAAAAATTGAGATTGAGTATCAGTATATCATGGGAGGAATAAAAGAGACATTTTGTCTAACACTATATGGACAAAAATAGTTACTTTAAAAACATAGTTTCAGGCAACCATGATAGCTCATCAGAAAATGCGCCTGGCTTGTCATTCATGGGACCCAGATTCTACTCTGGCTACCACCATATTGGGAGAAACTTATGTTTCGTGATGTATTTCTGTTGCGGCTGCGGCAGACCGGACTACCCAGGTTACTCAGGAAAACAGTGAGACCAAGAGACAACTGAGAGAATAGGGAGTGTGTTTATTTATGCTAGAGGGTCCTGGCTGGGACCATTCCCAGAAAACTTGAACCCCAGATGGGGCTAGAAGCTGGTATTAATCTGTGGTTAGTAGAGAGGGGCTGGCTTCTCCTAGGGTATGGCAGGCATGGAGGAGCTGCTTATGGGGAGCTGCAGACAGTTTCACAGAAGCAGAACTTAGCTGTTAAGATGGAGACTTTCAAACGTCGCTGGCTGCTTTTGTTTTCCCTCTTAACACAGGGAAAAACATGGGGCAGCAGCAGCTTGGCTCTGGCTTCTCTATGCCTGCTGCCTCATTTCCTTCACCCTCTCTATAGTTTTCTCTCTCTCTCTCTTTTTTACTTTTTAAAACCATTTATTTGTTTGTTTATTTCTTTATTTTTATTGCCACTAGAGTTGTTGCCTGTTATTGATGTCTGCACTAGGGATCCACCACTCCCAGCAGACATTCTTTCCCTTTTTCTTTTTCATACAACTTAATGAGATAGAAATTGAAATGGGGAAGGGGAGCTAGAGAGGGAGAAAAAGAGAGACACCTGCAGTGCTGCTTCACCAATTGTGAAGCTTCCCCTCTACATATGGGGAATAGGGGCTTAACATTTTACTCTAGATCTATCTCCCTCTTACTATCTTAAAAAGTTGGCCCACAGTGATAAAATCTGTTTTAGATTTATAATTTTGATAATATTTTGTACTTAATATTTTATACTTACACTAACAAAGAAAACTTTCTAATTTGTATGCTTATGTAGATTATTAACACTTCAGAGTCTGGGAAGGGGGAAAATAACATAATGCTTATGCAAACATTTTCATGCCTAAGGCTCTGATGACCCTGGTTCAATCCCCAGCACCACCATAAGTCAGAGCTCAGTAATGCTCTCTTTCTTATATCTCATTAAAATTATAAATAAATTAATAGATACACATTTAGAGAGAGGTTGACTATAAAGAAAAAAAAGAAGCATTTCAGAGTTTGACCTTGTGATCTTTCTTGTCATTTGTCTCTATAACATTCCATTCCACTAGAATCTAGGTTATACCGTAAATTTATCTATAAAAATATAAGTGTCAGAAAATCAATGGCTAGAGATTGATAGACAATTATTAATCAATATTTCAGAATAAATTAATATACTCACTACATTTCTAAATTAACTATTTCATATTTTCAGAAGTATTTAAATATTTACTTTTTACCAATTAATGCCAGACACTATAAAATCAGCTGTTTACATGACATAGTATCACTCTCTAAATCTGGAGCAGGGACAAACTTAAATATTATTTAATGGTGTGAGGATAAATGTATACTGTGGACTTAAAAAACGTGAAGACAGAAACCCCTTACAGAATGGGAGGTCTTTATATATTATACATAAGACAAAAGACTAATAACTTAATATATAGTGATCTTACTAAACCCAAGAAGAAGAAAAAAAAATAACCCCATTCAAAATTGAGAAGAAGATATGGACAAAGTATTCACCAAAAAAGACACCCATTAATTGTCAGACAAATGTAAATGAAGACAATACCACTGCACAATGAAGATATGTACATATATCAATGTACAGTTGGCACATGCAAATATGTTCAATATCAGTGTTCATTAAGGAAACACATAATAAAATCACTATAATAGAACACTTCACATTCCTTAGTTTCTCTAAATTCATAAAAGATATAAAATAACAAGTGATGGTAAGGCTGAAAAAATTGGAAACTTCCATTATTTTAGAATGGTAAACGGTATGCAAACATTTAAAAATAAGTTAATAGATCTTTAAATCTTAAATACTATAGCTTTTAAAGCTAACTAGACCCCTGTTGCAATGCCATTACTCAAATCAGAAACCTCATATAATTTCAAAATTTCTGAATTGTACTACATTTTGTTTGTCATAACTTTAACCACCAGTGCTCAAAAATTTGGGAAGAACTGTAAAAGTTTTTCTTCAGACATATTTAAAATGCCCTTTTTAACTAAGTTGAAAGTAATGGAATATTATTAAAGATTGTTTTTAATGTAAAATAATGGTAATAGTTAAATGATCTCCCATTTTAGTCTGAGGTTAGTGTAAAGAAGACAAATTTTAAAACCAGAGTATCTCTTTTCTGTGTAAAACAGATATTCCTTTGGAAAAAAAAAAATAGTTCATTGATTTTTACCTCGTCTGCCATCTCTTGAATTCTAAGTGGAGCTGTGAGTATAATGAAAACAGTAAGATATAGGGGCCGGGTGGTGGCGCACCTGGTTGAGTGCACATGTTACAATGCTCAAGGACCTGGGTTCGAGCCCCCGGTCCCCACCTGCAGGGGGAAAGCTTTGCAAGTGGTGAAGCAGGGCTGCAGGTGTCTCTCTGTCTCTCTCCCTCTCTATCACCCCCTTCTCGCCTGATTTCTGCCTGTCTCTATCCAATAAATAAAGATAATTAAAAAAAAAAAAAAGAAAAGAAAACAGTAAGATATGACCTTGCAATTGATGAATCAATTGACACCAACCAGAACTATGCTCCCGATAATCGCAAGATGTTTTAATATTTGTTAGAGAGAAACAGAAATTCAGATGGGGTTTTACATTCATGCCCTAGAATATTAAGAAAGGTAAAAGAATATGATTCGCTTTTATTTAATGTCTCCGGTTATTAATTAAAAATCTTATTTAACAGTTTCTCATGCAAATTAACATTATGAAGATTGTAGTTTAATCAGATGTTTAGTGTATAGAAATAATTACAAGACACAAAATGTATTAATTGCCCAACAATTTTGAGTTAAAATTTTTGGTACTTACAAACATCATAAAAAGTTGCATTTCATTATCTTATACCATAAAATTTTATGTATACATAAATTGTGAATTATACTGTCTTGTTGCCTTTTAATCATTGTTCACTTGATTTATGCTGTAACAGAATTTGAAATAGTTCTTTTTTAGGTATAGCTCCTTTTGTGGGTAATTTTAGGAATAAAAGACTACTGTAGAATTTCTACAGTATAGGCATTCAGTTGATCATCAGTTTTAATCATAATCTTAGATTATGATTAAAAAATTTAAAAAATAAAACATTTTAATACTTTACATGCCAATATATAACATGCACTCACTTCAAAGTTCTGGTAGTATCATTCTATCCAAATCTCCCTTTCCCTGATAGTTATACATTTACTATTTCTCTTTTATCTTTCTTTACTTCTGGCAACTACGATGATTTCTTTTACAAATCTAGGGATTATTTTTAATGCACTTTGCTAGTTTGCCCTCTTTGGTTATATGCTTTAGACATAAGTAAAACAATCCTATACATGTATAGGTCAGAAGTTTACCACAGGAATTACTGGGATCAGCTATTGATAAGACTGTTGGTAAAGCTGTTGATAAATTTAACACAAGAGGGAGTCAGACGGTAGCACAGCAGGTTAAGCGCAGGTGGCACAAAGTGCAAGGACCGGCATAAAGACCCGGGTTCAAGCCCTTGGCTCCCCACCTGCAAGGGGAGTCGCTTCACAGGAGGTGAAGCAAGTCTGCAGGTGTCTGTCTTTCTCTCCCCCTCTGTCTTCCCCTCCTCTCTCCATTTCTCTCTGTCCTATCTAACAATGTTGACATCAACAACAACAATAATAATAACTACAACAATAAAACAAGGGCAACAAAAAGAAAATAAATAAATATTTTTAAAAATTTTTTTAAAAAATTAACACAAGAATCAGCTGTTGATATGGCTGCATTTTTTTTTTACAATGGATCCATTTGGAGGATAAATTAAATTCATTCATTCATTTTTATTTATTTTAAAAAGAAGACATTAACAAAACCGTACGATAGGAGGGGTACAACTCCACACAATTCCCACCACCAGATCTCTATATCCCATCCCCTCCCCTGATAACTTTCCTACTCTTTATCCCTCTGGGAGTATGGACCCAAGGTCATTGTGGGATGCAGAAGGTGGAAGGTCTGGCTTCTGTAATTGCTTCCCCGCTGAACATGGACATTGACTGGTCGATCCATACTCCCAGCCTGCCTCTTTCTTTCCCTGGTAGGGTGGGTCTCTGGGGAAGTGGAGCTCAGGGACACATTTGTGGGGTCGTCTGTCTAGGGAAGTCTGGTCAGCATCATGCTGGCATATGGAACATCGGCATCATGCTGGCATCTGGAACCTGGTGGCTGAAAAGAGAGTTAACATACAAAGCCAAATAAATTGTTGGACGATTATGGACCTAAAGGCTGGAATAGTGCAGATGAAGTGTTGGGGGTACTCACTGCAGACTATTGTGTACTTCTGCTTTCAAGTATATATTTTGCCCTAGTTTTTTTTATAACTTCTAGAGTTTCTCACATCTCATTGCTCATGGTAAATGAAATTATGTACCTCTCTCTTTTCCTCTACTAGTGAAACCAAGAGAAATCTCTTTAAAAATGAATATGATTAGATTAGATCCATTTAGATAATCTGGAATATTCTTTCCATTTCAAGGATCCTAAGATATATTTCTTTTTGAGGTAATTAATCTCATTTTTAGATTAATCTTTTAGATTTAATTCAATTTAAGTATCTTATCTTTTGTTCCTATAGGGATAAACATTATTTTGATGGAAGTCAATCTACATCATAAAAGTATGCACTTTGGATAGTGGGTAAAATAATTAGCACTAAACATTAAATTATTTTTGCAATATTTACATACTCTGGAAGTCCAAATTTGACCTCTGTGAACTGTTTATTTATATTTACATTTATATATAACTAAACTTTGTATTTGGAATTAATGATTGAATTGCAGTTCATAAAGTTCTAACATTGCACTGAGTAAATCTTCTTTTGATTATATATACCACATTATATATGGTGTTATACTCTAGGAAGTTAGGTGTTATTTCCAATTCATTAGCACCTGTCCACATTTCTGTTTTACTGTGATTTCTACTGAAAAAAGGGCTTATCATATAGGAAGACTTTACCTACATAACAAAGATAAAATGGGTGGAAAGAGTTCAACAAACAAAAACAGAGCTATGTGTACATAGTAAGGCAATTGTGAATGGAAATACACTACTTAATAGAGACTGTAGCCAGGCCCCCCAAAATATATAGAGAGACTTTTTCCATTTTTTAATTTTTATTTATAAAATATAAATATTGACAGGACTATAGGATAAGAAGTGTACATTTCCACACATTGCCCACCCCTGGAGCTCCATATCCAATTTCTTACCTTGATAGCTTCCTTATTCTTTATGCCTCTGGGAGTATGGAGCCAGTATCATTATGGGGTGCAGAAGGTGGAAGGTCTGGCTTCTGTAATTGCTTCTCCACTCAACATAGGCACTGGCAGGTCAATCCATACTCCCATCCTCTCTTTCTCTCTTTCCCTAGTGAGGCAGGACTCTGTGGAGGCAGGGCTCCAAGACACATGGTAGGGTCGTCTGCTCAGGGAAGTCCGTTTGGCATCATGACATCATCTGGAAACTGTTGGCTGAAAAAGAGTTAAGACATGAAGCAGAACAAATTGTTGACTAATCCAGTTTTTATACACTGCTCTTTTTTTTTTTTTTTCCAGATAGAAATGAGAAACAAAGAGTGATAGAAGCCATAGCACTGAAGCCTCCTTGGACATGGAAAACAAGTTTAGTAAACTGCTTTTGCAGGCCTTATACACTATTTTTAAACTTTTTTTCCTTTTTTTCATTTTTGGCACTTCACTCCATGACAAGAGGCTGTCTATATATTACTTTCAGAGAACTAGTTCTTCACCCTAATTTCCCAACCACAGTAAAGATTCCAACTACCCAAAGTTTTATGTTAAGTATGAAATATGTGCCTGAAAGGACCATAAAGACCTCAGAATTGACAGTTCATGTGCAGAAATGACCAATGTCATCCTCTAAATATGACCCTACTTGGGGCATAATGACTGAGGTTAGATTTCCTCCCACTTCAGTGAAATAGGGGTTCTGAGTAAAATTGTATAAAAGGTTACAAAATTAGAATTTATGCATTCTGAGTTTATGGAAAAGATCTATGTATTTGCACTTAGTGTGGGTAGTGTGGTATGGAAGTGGAAAAAAAGTACTTAGACCACAATATACTCTTATATTCACTTAGCATTTTCTTCTATCTAAATTTTTCTTAATTTTCCCCATCAACACATATAGGTAGAATTTTTTTCTCTCTCAATTACTAGCTTAATAATGTATGTATGTATGTATGTATGTGTGTGTAAAAGTATTTCTCCACTCCTTGAGAAGTTCATAATATAATTATTCATAAAATGTATTTTACTGGCATGTAAAATTATAACTTAAATTTAAATTAACAATTTAATATACATACATATGTATATACATAAACAAATTTTGTACATATGCATACATTCCTAAACATGATATAAAAACATTTGCTTATGTGTTAGAAGTGGAAATTTTAAGATATTCAAGTCATGGGAATTTTAAGAAATTTCATCAGGAGATTCAAAGTTAAAATTAGAAAGCTGTGGTATATATACACAATGGAATACTATGCAGCTATCAAGAACAATGAACCCACCTTCTCTGACCCATCTTGGACAGAGCTAGAAGGAATTATGTTAAGCGAACTAAGTCAGAAAGATAAAGATGAGTATGGGATGATCCCACTCATCAACAGAAGCTGACTAAGAAGATCTGAAAGGGAAACTAAAAGCAGGACCTGATCAAATTGTAAGTAGGGCACCAAAGTAAAAACCCAGTGGTGAGGGGTAGGCATGTAGCTTCCTGGGCCAGTGGGGGGTGGGAGTGGGTGGGAGGGATGGGTCACAGTCCTTTGGTGGTGGGAATGGTGTTTATGTACACTCCTAGCAAAATGTAGACTTATAAATCAGTAGCTAATTAATATGAGAGGGGGAAATCAATTGTATGTCTCAAAGTTTCTCAAAAGACAAACTGAATCTTTTTAATATATAGGCTACGTATTTGATACGCGGACTCTCTCAAAAGCCTAGACCAAGTAGATTAGAAGCTTCCACTAGCACAGCTATATACAAGATACTGGGTACTGTACAGCAAACCATAACAAAGGGACTTTTCAAAGTTAACCCAATTAACAAATAATGTGATGATAATATTAACTATTGATTGTCTTTTTGAACCCTAAGACAGCAGGAACCTCACATCTTCACTATAGAGCCCCTACTTCCCCCAGTCCTGGAACCCTTGGATAGGGCCCACTTTCCCGTATGCATCTCCCAATCCAAACCAAGTAACATTGCATCTGCCGATCACAACCTAACCAAAGCAACGATTGCCACCTCAACATGCTTCACCTCAGAATGTATCCAGAGACTTCACGTGTGGAATGACAACCCTTCAGCTTCATTACTCGGGTGAGACCTTTCCTTTAATAGTACACTCTAATTTCATCTCAGGTAGTTCACTTTCTAACAAAGTCCCATAACCTAGATATACACCAGTTTCTGTGAGAGAGAGCTTATGTGCACACATATCCATAAACTACTGCAAAATATATACCTGAAAGCAGGACTACACTAGAGTTTGCAGTGAGTACCTCCCTAACACTTCCTCTCCACTATTCCAAGCTTGGGATCCATGATTGCTCAACAAATTGTTTGGCTTCATATGTTAACTCTCTTTTCAATCACCAGGTTCCAGATGCCACCAGGATGCTGGCTAGGCTTCCCTGGATTGAAGACCCCACCAATGTGTCCTGGAGCTCAGCTTCCCCAGAGTCACACCCTACTAGGGAAAGAGAGAGGCAGACTGGGGGTATGGACCGACCAGTCAACGCCCATGTTCAGCGGGGAAGCAATTACAGAAGCCAGACCTTCTACCTTCTGCAACCCTCAACGACCCTGGGTCCATGCTCCCAGAGGGATAGAGAATGGGAAAGCTACTATGAGAGGGGGTGGCTTATGGAGATTGGGTGGTGGGAATTGTGTGGAGTTGTACCCCTCCTACCTTATGCTTTTGTTCACTAATCCTTTCTTAAATAAAAAATTTAAAAAAAAAATTAGATGATATTTAATGAAAAAGAGTAAGTAGAAAAAGATTAAAAAAATATTGATATTCCAATGTTAGTGATTAAAAAGATAGATATGAATAGCCAAGAAGCTTGAAGATAGCAAGAAACGTTAGGAGAAAAACCTCATACCAGGGACAGAACATTTCTACAAAAATTAAATCTATATGAAAGATAATGTAGGATGAGGAGACATAACTAAAAACAGGAAAGTCATTGCTCATTAAATTAAGAAAATGAACATTTTTGCTGAATTGTGAAATTCTGACTTAGCTACAAGAAGCTGTATGGGGGAGATAGAGGACCTGGCTCAGTGGTAGTGTCGAATATTTATTTATTTATTTTTAAAATATATTATTTATTTCATTTTAGTGAGAGAAATATATATACCAGAGCCCTGCTTGGCTTTGACTTATGGTAGTTCTGGGAATTGAATCTGGGTCTTTGGAACCTCAAATACGATAGACACTCACACAACTGTTATGCTATCTCCCCAACCTAGAGTACAGTATTTAAATGTGTAAGGTCCTAAGTTAAAACATCACACTGTATATGCCAAAGTGATTCTTTTCCTGCCCTCAAATAAATAATCTTTAAAAATAACATAAGAGACAGAAGAACTAGTAGCTGATAGGAATCATTCACAAATGAGGAGAAATATGGTAATCTGAGAAAAACAGGTAAGAATAATGGAGAGATAATTAAAGTGGACATGAGCCAATACTTAATCAAAACTTGTGGAAAGCTGTCTTTCTCCGTTTCCACAGTTTCTGCCTACAATGTAGATGCAATGTGCAGTAGGTCAGATGGAACCCAGGAATTCACATGCTAGCCTGCTAGTCTTGTGCTTTACCCACTGGCTCATCGTTCTGTCAGTACAGCTTTATGTTTCTCCATGTAACAGCTTGCAAGATCAACCTGGATTCTTAATTGAGTTTTAAAATGATTCAAAAATAAATGTTTGTATGTACCTAGCTAAGTGAAAAAAAAAAAAAACTCTGTCAGAATTTAATATATGTTAACCATTTCTCTTATTGCTAATTTTGTTAACTAATTGTTTTCTGTTTTGTCATTAGGTCAACCCGGCTTTGACCTAGCACGTTATGATTGGGCCCTCCTCAATCGCTATCGAACAGGCCATGGTCGGTGCGCCGCTATGTTCCACCTCTGGGGAGCCAGAGACGACCCTAACTGCCCCTGCGGCTACAGACAGACTATAACCCACATAGTCAATGACTGCCACCTCTCCAGATTCAAAGGAGGTCTTGAAACTTTACATCAGGCTCAACCTAACGCTGTTGACTGGCTACAGAAGAAGGGCAAACGCTAGAAGAAGAATTGTCTTCTTGACTGCCATTGATAGTGGGAGACTTAAACTGTTCTTTAACTTGATCAATAAAACATAGTACCGATATTCTCATTCTCTGCATGGCTCTAATTGCTGCTAAGTCCCAAACTTTGAATTTTCTGATGCCCACATCAGAGTCTCCTTAATAAACATGTTTTCATAACACCAACTATGCCCTGCCATCCTATGCTCATGGCAAACTTATTAGGTCTCATCATAATAACACCTCTCAGAAGTGCAGCAAAACTTGGAGCCAACCTTATCATCTCCAGTTTATTTACAGATTGATCTCCACATATGCTGTAGGCAGGAACTGTGGGGGCTAGAGAATGGTAGCTTTATATGATTCTAAATGGTGTAGATATAGAAGAGGCTTCCTTTACCTCAATTTACTCCTCCTTTGTCTAAATCTATGGTGTTCCTATAAGCTGAAATCAAAAAAAGAGGAAAGCAGATTGCATTATCTAGATTTATAATTTTCATCCTCTCCCTTCCTTCCTTCCCTCTTTCCTTCCCTCCTTCCTTCCTTCCTTCCTTTCCCTTCCCTTCCCTTCCTTTCCTTTTCCTTTTCCTTTTCCTTCCTTCCTTCCTTCCTTCCTTCCTTCCTTCCTTCCTTCCTTCCTTCCTTCATTCCTTCCTTCCTTCCTTTCTTTCTTTTTCTCATGTCCACAATTTTCTGGGTCTCTTGAGATTTTCTTTTGCTGTAGCCTTTATTATGACTTTCAATTTTCCTTTAGCCTGATATTTATCCAGTTAATACAAAATAGAAATCATTGCTCCAATACCTGAGCAAGGAAGGTATTTTTATCCCATAGTAAGATGCTTAGAGCTCATTCTCTTACCTTTAGCTTCTGATAATTTTAATAAAAGTTTGGGGGATGAAAGAAGAAGGCCATAAAGATAATTCAAATACCTTTTATCACAGCAACAATGTGCTTGAGGTTTTGAGCACCCTGGAAAGTATTATTTTATGTATTGGGAAGGGAACATTATTTTCCTTTGTGATTCTTATATTGTGAACCATGATTTAAACTCCAAGCAAGGTCTATACTTCAAAGTATATAAGGAGTCTAATTTCAAAATGTTCACACATTTTTGCCCCTGTGTATCTGCCATATAGCCTTCAAACACAACATGATATAGTATTATATTTGTGCTTTAATTGTCATGCTTAATTTTTCTAGTGTTATTTAGTTTCCATATGACTATTGGTTTAACCTTGTTCATCACTCCATTCTCACCTGTGCACTTCACACTCACAACTTCGTTTGCCAAAGACCAGGTGACTCAGTTAAGATTTTAAATAAAAAATTAATAGTAAATAACTTTCTTTTTAAAATATTTTTAAATCACAGAATTACATGTCGACAGGGTTTTGAATCTACACGATTCTCACCACCAGAATTCTGAGTCTTCACTCTCCTCGCTGCAATCCATCATAGTTCTCCTAAATTTGTAGACATAGGCTGACCATCTTCTCTACAACTATTTGTACACATTTATACAGACTTATCCCTTCTTTTCCTGATTAAATCCTTTCCCTCTAAACCACTCTGAATCTTTCCTCTAAATCCTCTAAATTTTTCCCTCTAAACTACTCATGACATCAAACCTACCTCCATATGTCCCTCTCCTTTTACTTCTCTCTCTCTCTGGGTGCTGATGGAGCTGGAGCGTAGATTCCCTTATCTTCATCCTATCACTTCTCCCCTGCTGGGAGTATGGATCAAGGTTGTTTATGGGGAGCAGAAGGTGGGAGTTCTGGCTTCTGTAGCTGCTTCTCCACTGAGCATGGGCGTTGACAGGTCGATCCATACCCCCAGCCTGTTTCTATCTTTCCCTAGTGGACCAGAGCACTGGAGATGCGAGGGCCCAGGACACACTGGTGAGATGATCTGCCCAGAGAAGTTGGGGTGGAGTCATGGTGGCATCTACAGCCTGGTATCTGGAAGGTAGCATGACCTGAGGTTGGATGAGAATGTTGTCTGAGAGAATGAAGTCAGAGTGGAGCACCAGATTTGGAGAGTTGAGAATTTGACTTCTCAGGCTGGTATCTCAGGTTACAGTCCACAGTAGGATTTGAATAGCAGCATAATGTGGGGTGGCAGCACCAGTAGCTATTTGGTTAAAGTTGACAGGGTTGGTATGGAGTTAAGGAATCATAGAAAAGGAATTTCAACAAATATGAGCATATTCTAGAGGTACCAGGACTAGGAGAAATGCAGGTCTTAAAGAGGATGCAAGGGGTTTTTTATAGTCTTAGAGAAAATTAAAATATTAATAATTAATTATTATAGCCAGGCTAGTTGGCTAAGTATCTGTGTTAAGTAAATAACTTTCTCACATTCATTTTTCAAATTAATTTTATGTGTTTTATCAGCATAGGGCTGAGACTGATAGCAGTTTGGAATCTCAGTATTAATCTATGTTTTATTTTCATTTCATTATTTTTTTAGTTATGTGACTATCAAACCTAGAGTTTACTTCATTCATTTATTCTTGTCACCCTAGTGTTGACATCCACTGTATGTCTTATGAATAACCATGTTATCAACAGCAATACAAATTCTTCCTGCTGCATTGTGTATGCCTTTTATCTTCTCATGAAATAATTTTTTTCAACTTTGTATATATATTTATTTATTACATTTATAATGTTGAAAAGTAAATGTTGATTTAACTGATTAAGTACTACCAAAAACATCGCCATATTACATATGACTGGCAATATACAAATGGTTATTTTCAGGCCAGTTATCAAACCATGATCCAATTAGCAGAAATTATAAAATCAAAACTGTGAATACAAAACATTGTGATATATACAAAATAAGAACTTTCTGTAGTGCTAATTAATAGAACTTTCTTGGAGTTGTTACTGTAAAACTGTTAACTAATGAATTTTAAGAATTTAGAGGTGAAGAAATTTAATATCTACTGATTTAATGCAATGAACTACATTTGTAGAATCTCTAATAATAAAATGTTCTGACATTCTTTGTGTAGACTGTAATAGAGGAGAATTAGTCTTTGAAAACATTACTGAATTATTGTTGCCATTTTCTCTCTTCTGTTTTACTATCTGAAAATGTTGGTCTGGAACAGTCAAGACATGACCACCACAATAATATCTGAGCTGATATCTCTCCAGAGGAAATAATCAGATAAAAACATATCAAAACATGTATCCCTACACTACATCTCAAAATGCATTAAGGTGTCATCATTTGGATGACATCATATAGATTAAGTATAGGGTAGAATAAAAACAGACATTGTCATATACAAGAAGAGATTTTATATGTCACCGGTGGAATACTGCAGTGCTACACCTACTCTGAAAGACAGTGTGTTATTTTACAAAGTTTAACCATGTGTTATTAGGTTGATCAAAAATTCACGAGGCATTTTTATATGAAAAATCATAGAAAATTTGTAATAACTTTTTGAAAACTCAGTCTTATATTATCCCAGAATCAAGTTTCTAGGAGTTTGGTTAATGGTCTTGAAAATATGAGCATATGAAATTTCACACTCATATGGTGATGATAGAAGTTTAATTTACCATCGCCCAAAACAGAATATAACCAAAATGTCATTGAATCAATAATCTAGAATTTTAAAGAGATAATCCCTAGGGTCAAACTAGATATTTGAAGTGAACAATATACATTTTTATTTTATTAGTAGTACTTATCTGATATGATAGATAGAAATTGATGGGGGACAGAAAGACACCTGTAGATATGCTTCACCAATTGTGAAGTTTCCCCCACCAACACAGGTGGGAAGTGGGGGCTCGAACATAGGTCCTCATGCGTAGTAGTGTATGCACCTAATTTCATGTCCCACCACTGGCCACCTAAATATTTTACATTTTATTTATTTATTTATTTATTTATTTATTTTTAATTGCTACCAGGGTTATTGTTAGAGTAGATTGCCTGCAATCTACCCTTCCTTCCTTCCTCCCTTCCTTCCTTCCTTCCTTCCTTCCTCTCTATCTTCCTTCCTTTCTTCCTTTTCCTTTTTTTCTTTATATTTATTTTATTTTGAGACAGAGGAAATTGAGAGTAAGAGGGAGATAAAGAATAAATATACCACCGCTTCATTGCTCATGAAGGTAAAGACTGGTTTAGAATCCACGTTCTTGCATATGGTAGCATACACACTCTATTGGCTATGCCACTGTCAGGTTTTCAATTAGATATTATGAGTCAAGATGATAGCATAGCAGTATAGCATCAAACTTATATACCTTGTTCTTGAAGCAACAAGTTCTATCACTCAGCACCACCATAAACCAGAACTGATTATATATATATATATATATATATATATATATATATCCTTTTTCCCATTAAATAATTAGACAAACCTTGTAAAAAATGTTTTAAAAAGTGTTTTGAGCCTTAGTTAGTAAGAAAAGAATGTATCCATTTTATAAAGTTTTGTCTTAATTTTCATAAAGACTGTATCTATATCATTATATTTTTTCATAAATGTAGTAATGATTATAATTGAGTAAAGTTTGATAGAATACAGGAAGTAACTGAGTTTTATTATAAATTTTAATGCTTGCCTGTCCTCTGTTTTGACTATGTGTCTTCCAAAGGAAACCATCAAAGCTTTGCCCTTACCAGTGGAACAGACTCAGTATTTGACTGAAGAACATGAACTATCATTACTTCTAAGTCAAGTATTGTAACTTCCCTTAAGATTTAACTATCCAAGAACAAAAATGAAGATCAAATATGAACAAATAAGAAAGGAATTCACAAGTGAAAATTGTCTAATATGCTACATTGAAATATAGAACTATAATTGTCTTTAGTCAGTTAGCTCAACATTATTTTAACTTTAGGATTTAAATTGAAAATGTTATGTTTCAGTTTCAATAAAAGTTAACCAGGGAGAGGAAATGGTACATTGTTCATTACTCAGAAACACTATACAAAAATATATTTTAGGACACATCTAATATTCCACTGCTCATCAGAGAAGCAAGATCTATAATCAGAACTTCCTTATAGTTAAGACCCAATTGATAACAGGGCAAGAACACAGTGGTTGTGTGCACCTCACAACATCCATTTAGTCATGTAGGTGATCTGTCAAAGGAATCTAAGTTGTGTATATAGTTCCTGGCTATATGAATGATTCATAGTCCACTAAACACTATAAAAACTTCTATCTGCATGTTAAAGTATTCAAACAGCATAGTACCTTCTACATTAAAAAAAAATATTTATAAAACGTAAATATTGACAAGACCATAGGATAAATGGGGCACAACTCCACACTGTTCCCACCACCAGAGCTCTATATCAAATCCCCTCCTCTGATAGCTTTCCTATTCTTTATCCATCTGGCAGTATGGACCAAGAACTGTTTGGGGGTGCAGGTGGGAGGTCTGGCTTCTGTAAATACTTCTCTGCTGAGCATGGGCATTGACACTTCGAACCATACTCCCAGCCTGCCTCTCTCATTCCCTAGTGGGGTAGGAATCTGGGAAGGTGGGGCTCCAGGACTCCCTTACTAGGGCCCCAGGTGATGGGGTGGAGGCAGCTTTTATAATTAGTCTTTAATAATGGTTTCCTCTTTTTTCAATGTTTTATTTATTTATTTTGGGTACAAACAGAGAAAATGAGAGGGGAGGTATATATAAAGAGATAGAAAAAAGACAACAGTAGCAGTGCTTTATTGTTCATGAAGCTTTCCATCTTGTAGGTGGGGACCTTGGCTTGAACATAAGTCGATCATGTTAATAGGTGCCCTCAGCTGAGTGCACTACACCACCTTCTTCTTCTTTTTTTTTTTTACCAGAGCACTGCAAAATTTTCTAATAGTATTTCCTCACATTAACATAAGAACATATAGAAGAAAGTTTTTATGTAAGCAATCACTGATACAAGTAGATTACCGCCGCCGCCACCACTGCTACTACTACTACTCCTAATTTGGCTCCAGTGTTATTGCTGGAGCTTGGTGCCAGCACTATGAACTTACTGCTAGTGGCTACCATTTTTTCCACAATGGGAGAAGATCTTTACATGACATACATCAGACAAGAGTCTAATAGCCAAAATATATAAAGAGCTCTCTAAACTCAACAACAAGAAAACAAATGACCCCAACCAAAAATGGGGAGAGGACATGATCATGATCAGAATATTCACCATAGAAGAGATCTGAAAGGCCAACAAACATGAAAAAATGTTCCAAGTCTTTTCAGAGAAATGCAAATGAAGACAACAGTGAGATACTACTTCACTCCTGTAAGAATGTCATACCTCAGAAAAGGTAGCAACAACAAATGCTGGAGAGTTTGTGGGGACAAAGGAACCCTCCTACACTGCTGGTGGCAATGTCAATTGGTCCAACCTCTGTGGAGAACAGTCTGGAGAACTCTCAGAAGACTAGAAGCGATCTACCCTATGACTCTGCAATTCCTCACCTGGGGATATAGTCTAAGGAACCCAACACACCCATCCAAAAAGATTTGTGTATACCTATGTTCTTAGCAGCACGATTTGTAATAGCCAAAATCTGGAAGCAACCCAGGTGTCCAACAACAGATAAGTGGCTGAGCAAGTTGTGGTATATATATATAGATAATAGAATACTATTCAGCTATCAAAAATGGTGATTCCATTATTTTCAGCCCATCTTGAATGGAGCTTGAAGAAATCATATGAAGTGAAATAAGTCAGAAACAGAAGGATGAATATGGAATGATATCATTCATAGACAGAAGTTGAAAAACAAGATCAGAAGAGAAAACACTAAGCAGAACTTGAACCACAGTTGGTGTATTGAACCAACGTAAAAGAATCTGGGGTATGTAGGGGGAAGGATTCAGATCGTGGAACATGATGACAGAGAACCTAGTGAGGGCTGTATTGTTATTGTTATGTGGAAAACTGGGAAATGGTATGCATGTACAAACTCTTGTGTTTACTGTTGACTACAAAACGTTAGTCCCCCAATAAAGGAACTAAAAATAGAATAAAATGACAATTATTAAAAAAAAAAGAAAATCACTTGAATAAATGTTCACATAACATGTCCTTTTCACATTTGGTATTGAACTTAATGTTTTGCCAATAATAACAGTAGGATATTAGACCAGAATAATCTCTACTCACTAGTAAGAAATCATATACTCCCTAGAAATTTCCTTATTTTTGCAATTAAAATATTATTTCCTATATGCCAAGATATTCTAGTAAACTGTTAACATTAATAATCACACCATGTCTTAAAACATAAGTTTAATTAAATGTATGTCATAAAGAATGAACCAGAAGAAGCAACCACACTGTTTTATGTTGTCTTTGAAGTTTAATTAATAGCTGATTTGGGGATACTCGTTTTTCTCTTTCATAGAACCATTTTCATAAACCCTACAGTGAATTTATTCTAAAAGCTTATCAATTTGGCCTCAATTTCCTAAGTATTTTTGAAATAAGTAAAACAAGGACAGTTAATCATAACATGGATTATCATTAGCTAAATGGATCTTTCCAATAAGTCACACTGTCTCTTTGATATTCTTCCACTTTAAAAACCTCAGACAAGATCGGGCATGTTATTACCCAATACATATGTTGATGTTTCCCGAACTGTATGTCTAATTTACACTTTATTTCCCGCAGCCTGTATATTCCACACCCTGTATTTTAAAATGCTCCATTCTCAGTCATAAAATATCCATATCTAAAATTGTCAACTAAGATATACATTATGTTGCTCTCTGTATATTATATACATTATCCTCATCCACTGAATTCTAATAACTCATCATATGTGCTTTGTTTTCTCCACTTGAAAGTTAGACAAGAGTTTGTAACAAATGCTTAGCAGGCAGACATTTTTGAAATTAATGAATATATGATGCTGGAAATTCTTAGCATACACACATTTTAATTTATAATTCTGCAGAAAAACTCTCAATTATCATTATTATCATCATTAGTATTTTAATTCACTGTGCTAGTTGATAACATTGCCATCTGCACAGTCACCCTCAACAACACATCCATCACCTGTATTCTTAAAAGCTAGCTGACTGTTCCATTCATCAACTCCATATTTCATTAATTTCTCAGACTAATCACTGTAATATTTTTTGTTATTTTTTAACAATTACTCTTATTTCTTCACAGTATGTTTCTAAGGATCTCCAAGATATTTCTGCCAAAAGATATTTACCCATGCCAATCCTTTTTCAAACTTGTTATTTTTTATTGCCACAAGGGTAATGGCTGGGGCTCGGTGCCTACACTATGAGTCCACCACTCCCAGTGGCATATATATATATATATATATGCCATATATATATATATATATATATATATATATTTCATAGGACAGAGAGAAGTTGAGAAGGTAGTGGAGACAAGCAGAAGGAAAAATAGACACCTGAAAACCTGCTTTACCACTAATTAAGTTCCCCCTGCAGGTGGGGAGCTGGGTCTTGAACACCAGTTCTTGCACATGGCAATAAGTGCACTTAACTGGGTGTGCCACTACCTGGCTCCTCCACCACCCCCCATGTCATTGATGAAGATCTCTACTGTATTTTAAATTTAATAGTCTTAATCTATATCTTTTCAATAAACCACTTACCTTTGATTTTTCTGCATTCTTTTGTAAATCAGTCATGAAAATCATTATGTATATACAACAACTTTATTCTGAAACAATTCTAAGATTCCTGTTTCCAAACAAGAGCTCCTTTACCCAACGCATAAGAACCAAGTCTTAGCACCAGATTTTCCAATAGGAAAAATAATTGCTATTAGGTCCTAATAATAATCAATCAACTATGCCTGCCTTCCTTAGTGTTAGAGGGATATTTGCAAGAACACAAGGAAACTAGAAAAAGACTGAGGATTTGAAAGTTTTAGCCAAAAACCTGCCTAGATCAGTGTGCTGTAAATTAGTAAGGAGATCCTGAATTGATGTGTCTTTCAGCCCTCTGAACAGTAGTATTTTCATATACCTGTAATTCTCTGAACAAACCGGATTAAGGTATTAAGGCTAACTAGAGAGTTTTAACTTTCTAACACAACAAATCATTATTTCTAGTTCTATATTGATACTGGGCATTACCATTTCAAAGAGTTAAATAATGAAAAGGAACGACAGAATACAATTCTACTTGCTATGTTTTATGAAATACATGGACAAAATTATCTCACAGAAAACCTTCAAAAACAGTAATATTAAAAAAAAACAAGTCTGAAGAAAAACATTATTTGGTAGAGGGATGATCAATTCGTTGAACATTCGGCGGCAAAGACTTCAGGAACAATAATAACAATCATTAACAAGATATATTAAGAAGGATAGCTTAAAAAATATGCTTGTTCATATATTTGTTAGGCATATGCCAGTGATATACTAGTGAAATAGCATTGTGATATACTGTTCAACAATTAGCAGTTGACTATATCTTAACGGTTAGCCAATTAGTTTTTGCATTTTATACAATTTTTTCATATATACTAGAACACCATGCCCATAAGCAGAATAACAGTATCCCTCCACCAAAGTTTATCGGACATACCTCAATCCTTTTTTAATTTTTTTGTTTTTAAAAAGGAAATATTGCACCCTACTAGGGAAAGAGAGAGGCAGACTGGGAGTATGGAATGACCAGTCAACGCCCATGTTCAGCGGGGAAGCAATTACAGAAGCCAGACCTTCTACCTTCTGTTTCCCTCAATGACCCTGGGTCCATGCTCCCAGAGGGATAGAGAATGGGAAAGCTATCAGGGGAGGGGGTGGGATATGGAGATTGGGTGGTGGGAATTGTGTGGAGTTGTACCCCTCCTACCTTATGGTTTTGTTAATTAATCCTTTCTTAAATTAAATAAATAAATAAATAAATAAATAAAATAAAGGAAATATTGACTAAACCATAGGATAAGAGGGGTGCAACTCCATACAATTCCCACTACCAGAACACTGTATCCCATCTCCCCTGATAGCTTTCCTATTCTTTAACCCACTGGCTAAGGTCTGGCTTCTGTAATTGCTTCCCTGCTGAACATGGGAGTTTATAGGTCAATCCATACTCCCAGCCTGTCTTTCTCTTTCCCTAGAAGGGAAGGCCTCTGGGGAAGCGGGAACTTCAGGAAACATTGGTGGGGTTATCAGTCCAAGGAAGTCTGGTTGACATCATGCTAGCATCGGGAACCTCAATAATAAAATACTGCTCAGAGCCTTATACAAATTTAATGTGATACCAATCAAAGTTCCACCAATCTTCTTTAAGAGAATAGAACAAAAACTACAATAATTTGTCTGGAACCAGAAAACACTTAGAATTGCCAGAACAATCTTGAGGAAAAGAAACAGAAATTAAGCCATCACACTCCCAGATCTCAAAATATTATGAGGCCATCATCATCAAAACAGCCTACTACTAGAACAATGGAACACACAGACCAATGGAACAGAATTGAAAGCCCAGAACTAAACCCCCACACCAATGGACATCTAATCTTTGATAAGGGGGCTCAAAGTATTAGGTGGAGGAGGGAGGCTCTCTTCAATGAATGGTGCTGGGAAAACTGGGTTGAAACATACAGAAGAATGAAGCTGAACCACCTTCTCTCATCAGAAACAAAAATCAACTCCAAATGGACCAAGGACATGGATATTAGACCAGAAACTATCAGGTACTTAGGGGAAAACATTGGTGGAACAATTTCCTACATAAACCTCACAGACATCTTTGATGAAACAAACCAAATTGCAAGGAAGAATAAAGCAGAAATAAACCGATGGGAGTACATCAAATTTAAAATCTTCTGCACAGCCAAAGAAACTATCACACAAACATAGAGAACACTCACAAGATGGGAGAAGATCTTCACATGCCATATATCAGACAAGGGGCTAATCACCAAAATATACAAAGAGCTCACCAAACTATCAACAAAAAAAACAAACGACCCTATCCAAAGATGGGCAGAGGATATGAACAGAACATTCACTACAGAAGAGATCCAAAAGGCTAATAAACACATGAAAAATTGTGCCAGGTCACTGATTGTCAGACAAATGTAAATAAAGGCAAGATTGAGATACCACCTCACCCCTGTGAGAATGGCATACATTAAAAAGGCAGCAACAATAAATGCTAGAGAGGCTGTGGGGACAGAAGATCCTTCTGTACTACTAGTGGGATAGTAAATTGGTCTAATCTCTGTGGAGAGCAGTCTGGAGAACTCTCACAAGGCTAGACATGAACCTCCCATATGACCCAGTAATTCCTCTCCTAGGGATATACTCCAAGGATTCCATAACATACCTCAATTCTTACAGCCTCTTGTGGTAACCTCAACTTTACAGTTAAGAACCTAAATTTTGCTTTTGTTTGACTTTAATTGTTCTCTGGGTTTGTCTCTTTACCACTCACAGAAGTGAGATTGATTAGTGCCTGTGTTTCCTCTTTTAAATCATTGGTCCTATCATGTTCATCACCTACAATCCCACCCATATTAAATTAAAAGGCAAGGTTTCATATTTTTTAAAATTTAGTTATTTATTTAAGAAAGGAGACATTAACAAAATCATAGGATGGGGGAGGTTACAACTCCACACAATTTCCACCACACAATATTCATATCCCATCTCCTCCTCAATAGTTATCCCATTCTCTATCCCTCTGGGAGCATGGACCCAAGGTCCTTGTCTGTTGCAGAAGGTGGGAGATCTGGCTTCTGTAATTGCTTCCCCTCTGAACATGGGCATTTACTGGTCAATCCATACTCCTAGTCTGCTCTCTCTTTCCCTAGAAGGGTGAGTCTCTGGGGAAGCTGAGCTCCAGGATGCATTCATTGGTGGGGTCTTCAGTCCAGGGAAGCCTGGCCGGAATCCTGATGGCATCTGGAACCTGGTGGCTGAAAATAGAGTTAACATACAAAGCCAAACAAATTGTTGAGCAATCATGGACCCAAAGGTTGGAGTAGTGGAGATGAAGTGTTGGGGGGTACTCACTGCAAACTCTGGTGTACTACTGCTTTCAGGTATATATTTGCCCTAGTTTATGGATACCTGTGAACATATGCTCTATCTCCTGGAACCTGGTCTAAAACTAGGTTTTGGGACTTTGTTAGGAAGTGAACCACCTGGGATGGAATTAGAGAATACTATGAAAGGAAAGGTCTCACCCGAGTGGTGAAGCTGAAGGGTTGTCATTCCACACCTGAAGTCTCTGGACACAGTCTGAAGTGAAGCATGCTGGGATGGCACTCATTGCATTGATTGAGTTGCAATCAGCAACATAATATTATTTGATAAGAATTGGGAGAAGCATACAGGAAAATGGGCCCTACCCTCGGGTCCCAGGACCGGGGCAAGTTTAGGCTCTATAGTGGAAATGTGAGTTTCCTGCTGTCTTACGGTTCGAGAAGACAATGGATAGTTACTGTTATCATCACATTATTTGGTAATGGGTAAGCTTTTAAAAGTCCCTTTGTTAGACATACAATCAATTTTTCCCCCTCTCATATTAATTAAATAGTGATTTATATGACTACAATTAAATAGGTATGTATATAAACACCATTCCCATCACCAAAAGATTGTGTCCCATCCTAGCCACCTGCCTCCACCCTCACCCCCACCCCCCCACCGGCCCAGGAAGCCTCATGTCCACCCTCCCACTCACCACAGGGTTTTTAGTTTGATGCCCTACTTTCAGTTTAGTCAGATCCTGCCTTTAGTTTCCCTTTCTGATCTTTCTCAACTTCTGTTGATGAGTGGGATCATCCCATACTCATCTTTAGCTTTCTGACTTAGCTCACTTAACATAATTCCTTCTAGCTCTGACCAAGATGGGTCAGAGAAGTTGAGTTCATTGTTCTTAGAAGCTGCATAGTATTCCATTGTGTATATATATCACAGCTTTCTCAGCCACTCATCTGTTGTTGGGCACCTGGGTTGCTTCCAGGTTTTAGCTATTATGAATTGTGTTGCTATGAACATAGTACACACCTCTTTTTGGTTGGGTGTTATGGAGTCCTTAGGGTATGTCCCCAGGAGAGGAATTACTGGGTAATAGAGAAGGTCCATGTCTAGTCTTGTGAGAGTTCTCCAGACAGCTCTCCACAGAGATTAGACCAATTTACATTCCCACGAGCATTTCAAAAAGGTTCCTCTGTCCCTACTCTCCAGCATTTAATGTTGCTGTCCTTTTTGATGTATGCCACTCTCACAGGGGTGAGGTGGTATCTCAGTGTTGTCTTTATTTACATTTCTCAGACAATCAGCGACCTGGAGCAGTTTTTCATATGTTTGTTAGCCTTTTGCATCTCCTCTGGAGTGAATGTTCTGTTCATATCCTCTGCCCATTTTTGGATGGGGTCATTTGATATAGTCCCATTTGTTTGTTTCTGCTTTAGTCTTCCTTGCAATTGGGTTTGTTTCATCAAAGATGTCCTTGAGGTTTATGTGGGAAAGTGTTTTACCAATGTTTTCCTCTAAGTACTTGATTGTTTCTGGTCTAACATCCAGGTCTTTAATCCATTTGGAGTTGATTTTTCTTTCTGATGAGAGAAGGTGGTTCAGTTTCATTCTTCTGCATGTTTTAACCCAGCTTTCCCAGCACCATTTATTGAAGAGAGGCTCCTTCTTCCACTTAATACTTTGGGCCCCTTATCAAAGATTAGATGTCCATAGGTGTGGGGGTTTAGTTCTGAGCTTTCCATTTTTAGTTCCACTGATCTGATTTGTGTGCCTATTTTTGTTCCAGTAGCATGCTATTTTGATCCCTCCATCTAGTTTGAATGAAAGTCTAGCCAGATATATTATCCTTGGTTGAAACCCTTTTTCATTCAGGGCTCAATAGATATCTTGCCATTCTCTTCTGGATTTTAGAGTTTGAATGGAGAAGTCTGCGGATAGTCTAATGGGTTTTCCCCTGTATGTGACTTTTTTTTTTCTCTCTTGCAGCCTTTAGGATATGTTCTTTATCCTTACTTCTTTTCATTGTGACTGTGATGTGTCTTGGTGTCTTCAGGTTTGGGTTGATTCTGTTTGGGACTCTCTATGCCTCTTGAATCTTGATGTCCTTTCTGTAGTTCAGATCTGGGAATCTTTCTTCTATTAATTCCTCTAGAATGTTTGCTTCCCCTTCCTCTCTTTCTTCCTCTGGCAGGCCAATTATATGAATGTTACCTCTTTTGAGATCATCCCATATGTCTCTGTTGTTGTTTTCAGTGTCTCTCAATCTCTTTTTAAGCTCTTTCACCTCTTTCTTAGTTTTCTCTAGCTCATCCTCTGTCTGATTAATTCTGTTTTCTGATTCTGCTAGTCTGTTTTCCCTTCCCTCAGCTGCTTTCTTCAGTTCAGTTATTTCAGCTATCATTTCTCAAATTGCCTCAAGGTAATCAGTATTTTCCTTGAGGTTCTCATCTGTTGTTTCTTTAATACTGCCATTCTTTTCCTCCACAGTTGTTTTAATTTCTGTGATTAATAAATGTATTATTGCTTGCATAATTTTCTTATCTATGGTTACTTCTGGCTGATTTGCAGTTTCTTCTGGGCTCTTGTCTTCAGTAACTGTAGTAGAAGTTTTGTTCTTGATCTACCCATTTATTTTTATTAATGTGTTTCTTATTTTTATGTTCTGTTGTTCTCAGTGCTGGACTATCTTCTTGGGTGGGAGACAGACAATGAGGGACCCATAACTGAGCTGGTATGCAGTTCAGTCTTTATTTATGTGGAATTCAGCACAATCTAAGCCAAGCTATCCCTAATCACAATCCTGACCTTATATATACTCGCCAAGTAGGGTGGAAACAGGATGTGACATAGAGAGGGTGGAGTGAAAAAAGACTGGTTGAAATCAGGGTTACTAGGAGAGGGGGCAGAGCAAAAAGACATCATGAACCAGTGGGGATTAAACCAATTCCCTGCAGGCATGGTTGTGCTTAGTTAACAGTGGTTATGTAAATAGAATACAGTGTTAAGCAGGGGGGGGATTAAACCAATGAAACAGAAAGGGTCTTAGAAGCATAACAACACTCATGTGTTGTGTTTTGAGTACAAGCAACACTGTACTAAATACCTTTATGACAAATGAAATCACCAACCTCAGAAATTACAATAGCAACTGAAGCAATGATTCAAGCAGTTTAACCATTACCGGTTAGCCAAACAATGTCTCCTGTCTGTGAAAAAATAGCAACCAAGTTCAAGTGAAGAAGAAAGAGAAAGGAAAAAAGGGATAGCAAGAATAGACAATTATGCAAATCCACTATCCACTGTATATTCTAGGGGTCACAAGAGGAGAAAAGGAAGTAGAGCAGAGATACACACATAGAAAGTCCACTCTGAGTCAGATTTCTTCCCCAAAATAATTCACAAATGAGTATCAGTGAATTCAGAAACCCAAAGAAGGGGGAAGGAAGAAAGGAAGACAAGAAAAAAAAGGAAGAAAAAAAGAGAAAAAAGAAAAAGATAAGAAAAAGAACTGTAATAAAGGAGTAGTGAAAGGAACGTTTTTAATTAATTAGTTAATTTTTATTTTATATTTTAATTAGCTACAAGGAGGGAGAAGGGTTGAGTGGATAGAGGAGGTAGGAGTAGTTAAACAAGTTCCTCTTGCAGTGGATAAGATGCCCAGTCCCCTAGCAATGGAAAACACACTAAGAATTAATTCTGGTCAACCTAAAGGAGGGGGGTAAAGAGATACACCTTTATACAGTATTAATAAAATAGAGCAGGGTAAAAAAAAAACCCTGTTCCAGATTGCATCAAGCCACCTGAGCAGAGGCACCTGATTGTTAAAAAAGTAAAGAAACAAACAAACAAACAAAAACAAACAAACAAAAAACCAAACACCTCAGGGCAGTCTTTCCCTTTTGTAGATCCAATTGGTCACTTAGAAAGAAAGAGGGCCAATGGTTTCAGAAAGGAATAGACTTGGAATGGAACCCCTGTTGAGCTAGGAATCTTGGTAAGATAGAAGCTCAGCAGGGAAGCCTGGTAGGAATAGCTTTCTGGCACCCAGGGTCTGGTTATGGGGAGGGGGCAGAGGGCAGGGGTATGCTTCGGGAATAAATAATTTTAAAAAATTCCTTTCTTTTTTCCTCTATATTCTAACCCAAACTGGGCTATATTTGCCCCCTTGGTGTCACAGCTTGGACCCCAAATTCATTGTCCTGCTGAAGGCAAAAAATCCTACCGTGGTTTCCAGCAGTTGTTGTCAGAACTCAGACCAAAAGCTACTTCTCAGTCCACCATCAGGTTTCATCTTTTATCATAGTTGAGTAGTATTTGATTATATATCATGGTACATGTTCTTTAGAAAATATATATTGATCTATGTGAAAGAACATAAAAATGAGATATAACTGTTAGATTATTATAATCTAGTATGCCTGTTAATATAAAGGGTAAAATTATCAGATGATATGTCAAGTTTCCAAAACTTTCTGCCGTGAACTATAACTTGAGCCATATATTTGAATATTATTGCTTACATGTAGAAATACATAATTTGCCCCTCTGTTCCCTAGCTGCAGAGGGCACTTTTTACAAGTGGAGAAGTAGGTCTGCAGGCTCCCCACCTACAGGGGGTTTGCTCCACAAGCAGTGAAGCAGGTCTGTAGGTGTCTATCTTTGTCTTCCCCTCTTCTCTCAATTTCTATTTGTCCTATCCAACAATAAACAAGGACAAGAAAAAGAAAAAAGTGGCTTCTGGGAGCAGTGGATTAGTAATGCAGGTACCAAGCCCCAGTAATTACCCTAGAGGCAAAAAAAAAAAAAAAAGACAACAAATGAAAGAAATGAAGACAAAAAGGAACAAAGAATTAAAACTAATATAGACATACATCCAGTTCATATTTAATATTGTGTTCAATGCCATATACATTTATGTATTTTCCTACTAGAATCCAGGTCTTATTTTAATTCATATATCTACATGTTTTTCTTATTTTCTTCCACTTAATGAGATTTGTTTTTAAATGAAAAAAAAAGTAAGGTAAGTCATTAAATCTCTCTAAAGAAATGAGTTATTCTGGTACAGAACAATTATTTCAGTACATTTCTTTGTCATTTGTTGCACTGATGAAGTTCTATTGTACTTTTGACTAGAAAACTTAAAATTTTGTTCCTTATTGGTTTCATTTTCATGGTTCTGCAGTAAACATTGTATAGCTACTTTTGTTTTTCTTTTTTACTAGATATACATACAACATAATTTGAAATTGTCTCCTGGTTTAGGGATGACTGAAAATATTTTCTCAATTCTAAGTTTTCTCTTGAGCACATTTTTCTCCTTTCCTTCCCTTTTCTTATTGCTCATTTTTACTCAGCACATAGAATCTAACATCATAATTCCAAATATAAAGAGAAAGATAAAAGATTATTTTCTATATAGACATTTCGTGGGTCTGCAGGTGTTTATCTTTCTCTCCCCCTCTCTATCTTCCTCTCCTCTCTCGATTTCTTCCTGTCCTATCCAGCAATAACAATAATAACAGCAAGGACAACCAAAATGGGGGAAAATGACTTCCAGGAGTAGTGGAATCATGGTGTGGGCACTGAGCCCCAGCGATGACCCTGGAGGCAAAAAAAAAAACAAAAAACAACTCTGGCTTATGGTGGGGGTGGGGATTGAACCTGGGACCTTTGGTGCCTCAGGCATGAAAGTCTCTTAACATAACCATTATGCTATTTCACCAGCCCTATCTTTTAAATTACTATCAAGTTACACCAACCATTACAGATATTATGTTTAAAGACTTGATAAATTATGTGTAAAAACTGAATTTTTCTATTGGATTTTATATTTGAAATCTTTTAATTGGCATCTTTCTCATATAGTTTAAGAAAAATGTTTTATCATTATTTTTAATATAGCAGTATTGGAACATTATGTTTTCTTTGCCTATGAAACTCTTAACAGCTTGGGATGGACATACTTCAGTAACCTGAAATCAACGGCCATTTGTTACTACTTCTTTTTATTCGACCTTCCTTCCTCCCATTGTCATAAAGTAGCCCAAATCTTAGCCAAACTGTACTCTTCTTACTTAATGAGAATAAATGATTCTCTGTTTGTGTAACATTAAGAAATAACAGTGAAGAATGTGTATGTATAATATAGATGAGTAGATTGTAGATTTAGGTGTATCTTTATATCTACACATATATATATACATGTGTGTGACTGTGTTTGTGTGTGTATAGAGAAAAAGGGAATATCAGAGATTGAGATGTAGAATGCTTAGTGAAAGTTTTTGTTCACCTGCAAAAATTACGTTCTTTTGGACTAAAAGAATTTATGTTAATTTGGGTGCCTTCCATGTCAAAAGAAAATTGTTTATGAACTTCCAAAACAGTTTAATCACTCATAGTTTATAATTACTTGTTTTGTTTCTGTTTAGCTTTGCTTTTTCACATAAAAAAGTCATTAATATATGAGATATGTTAAGCATCATACTTCTTTTTTTGCAACTCTGAAAATGTGAAAGTAAGCCTTAGACTGAATTTTTCCACTATTCATAAAACATATATGCCCTGGCCTGCGGGGTTATCGACAGAAACCTAGGGTAGGGGGCGAGAGAATGGAGGGGACAAGAGACACGAAGAAAGAGAGCAAGACAGGAGGTCTGATCAAGCTCTGAAAATTTTATTTTGCAGCCACATTTTAAGCACATACCATGAGGAAGTTCTGCTAAGGTAGTGGGGGGAGGGAGGTGGGTGAACAACTTTCCAAACAGTTAGATGGTAATCGCAGTTACAATGATCAGAATGTCCGCTCACAATGATCAGAATGTCCACTCACCAGTTATGGGAGAGACTTAGCTAAGGTTTTGGCTCCCGGCATGTCCTCCCTTCTTACAATTTAAGTGAGGCGGCAATTGAGGGTAAAAGCTAGGAATCTTATTAAGAGATAAGCAGGCATTAACCAGAGGGGGAGAGTATTGACCTGATTTCTCCCAAGGGGTAAATATAGAACTGATCTTCCCGCATCTTATACGGCTCTTGGTGTCTTTTTCGGGAGGGGAGGAAGAGCCACTATTTCTAAGGTGAGGAAAACTCATGGCAAAGAGTTTTGATGACTGACACCAACCTCCATGCAAATCAGGTTTGCTTCTCGGGGGACTCTGAGGCGGACTATAGGGTCCTCCCCCTGCAGTGCTTAGCCTTGCACCCCTTACCAGTGCCCACGCCATGCCAAGGCTGGCGTGCATAAATCTGAGTTTTATGCAGCTCCTAAAAGAGGTGTGTCACCCTCAGGTTCAGCCAAGCCTCTGTCAGCCGAATCAAGTCTGTGATAATATATTTGTAAGGGTTTCGATGCCAAGGAGTCAATTTGTTGTTTTATAAAGCCAATAATCTTATTAAAAATAAAGGGTCCCAAGGTAATCATTAACAAAAGACTAATCAGGGGTCCCATAAGGGGCATCAAAATGTCCTAGCGCGCCACCAGCAAGTCTAATGGAAGCAGTCAGTGGATGTGATGTCCAGGGGAAGAAACACAGCGCGTCTGGTCTTCTGGTGGTCGTCGGCACCAACTGATGAAATTTTTCTTCTTCATAGAGGGTCAGCTGTGGAACAAGCAAAACTAGGAGGCAAGGAGCAGGTAGAGAAGAATCGATATGAAAATATAGGGTGGTGGTGTACCAAAACACAAACAGAGGAGGTGCATACACATTAAAAGTCAAGGTGAGGTTCCTTGAACATGAGGAATATTTTGAGAAAAGTGAGCAGTCAATAAACATGTAAGGATGAAGTCAGCAGTGGTAGGTCAGCAGAAAGAGAAGACTTGGATAGGCTGGTGTGGTTAGCTGGACTATATACTGACTGCCATGGCATCCTTTGTGGTAAGGACTTGCCAACAGGGACTCTGTGGATTTTGCAAGAGCAATAATGTCATCCACCATAATAAAAGGAAAACAAAACATGGACATCCAGTGTTGAAAAAAGAAAGAAGAAATATGTCTCTATGGCTGGGAGAGTGGGTGGCTTTGTCAATGAGATATAATAAATGGACAATTTGAATTTTTGTAAATATTAAAAAGGTTTAGTATAATTACTTCATTGACTCTTTAGCCAATTGAATATTGGGGGGTGCATTCCCCTTCTTTATTTTTTTTTTTTTTGAGCTTTTAATGTTATAAAGGAAACAAAATTACATGGATTGGATGTCTATTGAAGCAAAACAGAGCATATGACTCCTAAGGTTTTTGAACTTTTTCTTGTTTGAGCTGTAGCCCACATAAATTTAGAAAAAAGTATCAACTGAGAAAAAAAAATGTTTTTGTTTACTAAACATGGGCAGGTGAATTACATCAGTCTGTCAGACAGCATTGGCTTTTATCAATGGGGATTAATCTTAAAAGTCTGAATAGCAGGATCTTAATTAAACAATGCAGGAGCCAGTAAAGTGCTCTCACTATGGCAGGTCAAGCGTTAAAATTTTAAGAGGCTTGTAAAAAAATGAGAAAAATTTTAGGATATGAGTGACTTCAGGAGTCATCACACACCCATAAATAAAAAATGAAAAATGTTTAGTTTTAAATCTTACCATATGAGCAGTCAGTTCTTCATGTGCAGATGTACCTATAATTATTTACTTAGGGAGAGAACTTGTACCAAGTTAATTGATGATCTAATGGTTAGAATTGGCTTAAGTTCTTTTATATGATTTTAGAAGGCTCTTTATTAAAATATACCAGTATGTTATAGAAAGTCAATACCTAATGTGTTGACATGATAAAAATGTTTACCATTTTTAGCATTATTTTAAACTGATTAGACAGTTTAAGCACACTATTATAACTTAGTTTACTAAGATCTTTACTCATCACAAAGCTATCATGAGTAAGCATAGATATAAAACTCTTAATAAATTTTGCTCTTTAGAACTCTAATATGGCAACTTAAAAGGCTAAAATAAAACCTCATAGCTTAATTGTTCAAAGTACTAATTTTGTTAAATCAGGATTTGCCAAAACAAATCTATCAGACCAGAAGCACCATATATTACCTTAATTTATCAAGAATAAACCTCTGACAGTGTCTTAAAACAAGCCAGATAATTTATTTTTTTACTCTCTAAAAGAACTAAAGTTTGACATGTAGAATCTGTACTCTCAAAAGCCAATTATTTGATAATTTTTGTAGTTTTTCTAAATAGGGGAGTTATCTCAGTAACAACTTTATCAGAAGTAGTCACTGTAAAAGCAAAAGTAACTAACTCATGAGATAAAAAAATCTCTTAACAAGTTTTAAAACAAAAGTCTTAACCGGAACATTTTTGCCCATATCAGACATAAAACTCTCCTAACTTTCTACCTAGTCTCTCATGTTTTAATATCTAGAGTTTTTTTTTTTTTTTTTCAGGGAAACCAGGGGCATACTTCTTGAATAAAATGTAAAAAGGTTATCCAAAACATCTATACAGCTCTACATTAGGCCGCCCCACATTTATTTGATAAGTTTTATTTGGAAAAAAAATATATTTTTTTTACATATCTTTTAAATTAAACCTCATTTATCAGAGCAAAAGCCTCTGGTGTTAGATAATTAACATAACCATTGTGTTATCTTTTACTAACCCAAGCCAGTTTTGCCTGTTTAGTTGAGAAAGTATTTTAAAAACAATTTTAAGTAAAATGTTAAACTTTGTTTGTTAGGATCTTTGCTTATCACAAAGCTATCACACCCTTAGGGCAGCTATGAATAAGGGTGGGTGCACAACTTGATATTTCACTTTGATTTGGATAGGTAACTTAAAAAGCTAAGATAAACCTCATAGCTGAAATGTTCAAAATAAATTTTTACTGTTAACATTTCTTTTAGATGACCATTTTGCTCTAAATAATTTTGTTTCATTACATCTGCCAAATGAAAAAATTTTATCAGGCCAGGAATACCACATTTAACCCTTTTTTCCTGGCAAGGCCACTGCTCTACACTGACTGGGCCACTAGAAAGCCATTTCAAGCATGGAATTAACAAATTAACAAACAGTGGCAGTTGGTATTGGGGTGCTGGTAATATTTACAATTCTCACAAGAGTGAGAGAGACTGCAGAGGCATTTTACCATGCCTAGATATCTCAGAAAATCTTTTAACTAATGAATTGATGCTGATATTAGCTATCAGAAGGACGAAACTGTCCTATATTTTACTCTGGTAAAGGTGTGCCAACTCTATGAGTCGGGATCTTTAAAACCACATTTAGCTTAACTGAATCTTATTTAAAACTTAAAACAACCTTTAGTTACTTAGGGGTTAACACACATTAATGGAAACAAGCTTAGCACATAGATTTAAAACAGACATTCTTGGTGAAAAGAAAAAAATTTCCCTTTGAAAAACCGCTTTGGATTTTGGATTCTTAACTCCATCCTCTACATCCCCCACCAGGAGGGGCCTTTGTGGCTTAGAGGAATGATTGACTGAATTTTTTGCCAATCTGTGGAGCTCTGTGCCATGATTGGCTGCATGGATGGAACAGGCGGGCTTAGTTTACCACCACGCGCGCGGAGAAAAATCTTTGAAATTTTTTTTTTCTGGGCTAAGGTACATTTTTTAGAGTTTTAAAGAAACAATTCATTAAATTTCTATCAAAAGTGTGTGCTGGTTCTCTGATTAAAATAGCTTGCTAGCCAGATAAGATCTCGCTCAGAATTGGTTTAATGCTTTCTGAGAGCTCTGTTGGTAGCCAGAGGGAAAAACCTGGATCTTTGTTTTATTTTATTTTTTTGCTGGCTAGTTTTAAGATAATGCCAAATCAAGAGCCCACAGTTCTTTAACTAATTGTAAATGGTCTCATTTTTCTTCTACTAATTTTCTAAGGGAAGCTGTTTTTTGTGCTAGTTGAGTTTTAGCCTTGGTGGTATAATCAGTGATGTTGGCCAAGTCGAGGACCGGAGCACAAAACGGAGGGGTGGTGGCATAAGGAGGCGGTCTGGACAAAGAAGAGCCTAGGTGGCCGGTCAGGACTATGATATTTGGCCATCTCTTCATCAAGGGATAAGGCCTCTTCAGGAGAAAGACTATCATCAGGCCCATCTTTGGCGGGGGGTCTTAAGGTTGTCAAAGAGGGGTAAATCTTAACAGGAGGGAACTTAGCAGGAGCCGTTTTGATCTCGGCAGCCTCAGGGGTGGGGTCTCCTGAATCAGGCATGGGAATAGAGACAGACTCACAAACAGAAGGTTGTCTCTTAAACAGTTTCCTACTCTGGCCCATCTTTTTTCATCAATAGTCCCTTCTAAGGGGAACCACGGATAAACATCACTCACAAAATAAAAAAAAACTTCTTGAGATCCTTTTTCTTAACCCTTACTCCTCGTGTCTTGAGGGACTCTTTGAGGCCCTTAAGCAACAAATCATGTTTACTCAATGCTTGTCCCATAATTGCATTGCTCTTTCTTACCTCAAAATGGATCAATCTCACAGACGGGCGAATCTGCGGTGATCACCACGTGGATCTTCACTCACTCTGGGCTAGAGCGGCGATCCAAAGCGAACCTTCACTCACTCCTTTTCTGAAGTGGCGGTCCTATGCTCCTTGGTCGACCATCCGGGAGCGACGTTCTCTCGGACCCCAGACCCAAAAAGGTCCCACGTCAGGCGCCAGGTGCCCCAGCCTGCGGGGTTATCGATGGAAATCTAGGGTAGGGGGTGAGAGAATGGAGGGGACAAGAGACACGAAGAAAGAGAGCAAGACAGGAGGTCTGATCAAGCTCTGAAAATTTTATTTTGCAGCCACATTTTAAGCACACACCATGAGGAAGTTCTGCTAAGGTAGTGGGGGGAGGGAGGTGGGTGAACAACTTTCCAAACAGTTAGATGGTAATCGCAGTTACAATGATTGGAATGTCCGCTCACAATGATCAGAATGTCCGCTCACCGGTTATGTGAGAGACTTAGCTAAGGTTTTGGCTCCCGGCACATATATTTATAATTAGACACACACACACACACACTGAACATTTAATCTGCTATGAAACTTAAGATAATTCAACCTCTTTGAATTACTTGCTTTAAACCAATGGTATATGAGAAAGACAGGTCAAAGAATGCATGAGTACCTATATAATATCGATATTAAAAAAAAATCGATATGTTCTATTTTAATGACTCTCCTCGTGTGAAAACTCTCCTGAGCCATTTTAAGAATATAATACAATACCTTTGACTATGGTACTAGAAAGTAGATACTAACTATTGGTATTGCAGGCTGATGTAAAGTGACTAGACTACCTCGTTTTTAAAACTCATCTTTTAAGAAAGAGTTTCTCAAGGCATGGCAACTCTGTCCTAGAAGCTGAAATATGATAGTGTTATAAAAGACACTAAATATTCACTGTTTTCTATACCCTGTATCTGGACACAGTGATGTCTCCAAAAGAACTTTAAATTCATAATGATAAAAAAAAATTTATACCATTGTGCAGATACATCACCTGTCTATAATTTTTTAATAGATTCACTTTTCAACAGATTTCTAGTTTAATTAATTCACTTCTATTCATAGTAGCTTTTTTCATAATTAACTGGAATCCATTTCAAAACTCAATTTCATAAATAAGCAACATATATAGGGCTACATACAATTGTAGCTGAATTGCTAAATGTATATGGACCACCAATTGAACCAGTATTTTATATTATTACACAGTCTGGTAAACCTTTGAGGTGAAATGAAGAAAATCACTAACATAATAATAATCACATGTGTTAATGATAGTTTGTATTTTCACACAGAGACAGTTTTCATATTTAAAATAAACTGAAGTAGCATGTCAAAGACAACTATTTCTGCCAACAGTGACTATTCTAAGAGATTTAATTTAAGCAAATTTGAGTTAATGAGATGTCTAGAGAAAACTGATTAAAACACAATTATTCTATTTTTTAAAATTTTTTTCAAAGATATTTATTTATTTATTATTGGATAGAGACAGAGAGAAATGGAGAGGAGAGAGAGAGATAGAGAGGAAGAGACAGAGAGTCATCTGCAACCCTGCTTCACCACTTGTGAAGCTTTCCCCCTGCTACTGGGGACTGGGGCTTGAACCCAAGTCCTTGTGCACTGTAATGCAAGCACTTAACCAGGTGCACTGCCGCCTGGCCCCAACACCATTATTCTTAAAAGAAATGGATAGAAGGCATATACTCCAATTTCTGTCTGAGGGTACACCTCTAAATAGGATGCCAATATAGATGTACTGTGCCAAATATGAGAGTTAAGCTAAGTGGGAAAATCAGCATGAGGTGCGTGAGTCAACAGAAAAATGAAAATGCACTGCGTCTATAATAGTACTATTGGTAAGACTAAAAAGTCCTAGTAGCTTTCTTAATCAGCATTTTTATGTGAGGAAGTACATTTACATATTTTAAAATATATTCTTAGTTAAATATTTTTGCCTGCTACATTTTACCTGATATATTTGTGTATGTGTATCTAAAAAACTTGATATGGGGGGTGGGGATGTTGCACCCAGTGAAGTGCCCATAGTACTATATAGGCCCAAGGATCTGCACAGGGCTCGGGTTCATGGCCCCTCGTCTCTATCTGCAGCAGGGACAACCCACAAGCAGCGAAGACGGTCTGCGTGTGTCTATCTTTCTCTCTTCCTCTCTATCTTCACCGCCCCTCTCAATTTCTCTCTGTCCTATCAAATAAAATGGAAGAAAAAAAAAACTTGATATGAATGCTTTCTCAGAATTCAAAATAAAACCACCATCTTGTGGAAGAAAACTTCTAAAATAATCCCTATGAAAGAATACTGAGGTATAAAAAATACAATCATCTCCATTATTTTATTAAAAAATAACTTTGAGGGCTGGAGGGACAGCACAGTGGTTATGAGGAAGACTTTCGTGCATAAGGCTCTGACGTCTCTGGTTCAATCCTCAGCACCACCAATAAAGCAGAGCTGACTAGTGCTCTGGTGTCTCACTCTGTCTCTCTGTCTCTGAATTTTGGTCTCTGTCTCTTTGTAAAATAAAATTAAAAAATAAATATTAATTAAAATCACTTTGACAGTAGGATTACATTCTGAAGTTCAAACTGCTTATATTTGCAATCTCATTATAAGATGAATATTGAGAAAGATTGTCAGTTGCATGTAAAATAATATATTTTGTTATTATTTCTGAACTACAGGATGTAATAATTCTTTTTATGACTATTTTAAAGACTATTTCATCACTTAGATAGATATTGCTAGAAATATGAGATATACTATTTTTAAATTGCAACAACATTTTTAACAAAATAGTCTTACAATATTGCGATTATTAAGTGAAATAATGTTTCACACTTAATATTTCCAACTTCCTTAATTTTTTTCTTGGAAACAATGCTACAGTTTAATCTGTGTATATATTAGAAAGGGTTAAACTTCACATTAAAAATTCATGCTATTCCTAGTTTTGTCACTATATGTCAAATATACTTTCAAAAACTTAGTCTATTTGAATATTATTTTCGTTTTTATGTATTTTGGTGATGTTTCTACTTCTGGCAAAAAAAATTGAAAATAATACTCCTAAAAACTAAAAGACTAGAGTGAAGAATGGTTGACGTAAATGAATGGGGGAAATCATTTCATAGTGACCTGCAGTAACATCTGAGATTATAAGATTTTACCAGATTTTGTTCCCGGGAAAAAAATATTAATGTGTCAAATAGATAAGAAGTGATTTTGTGACTGCCACAATATAATGGGGGAATAGATTGCTGAAAACTATTACCTTTCTTAGACCATGATATTTTCCTCAGTCCCACCTTATAACTGAAAAACAAAGAAAAATATGTTGAAAATGTTATGGAAAGTGATACCCAAAATAAAACTTCTTCTTCTCACCTCTAGAAACTAGTTGCAAGCAGTGAGACTATGTGTAAGGATCCTTCTCTATGTCTGTTTGCATACATGTTCTCACATCAAGAAAGGGAAGCTTTTTACTCTGTCCCGACTCAGAGAAGGCCTTAAGCCAGACCTTCACAATGGAATGTGTCACAAGCAGTATTAAGAGTCTTCATGCATGACTATAAAAAAGCCATCTAGTTTTACTTCAAATCCTTCAGAGTTGAAATACCACTTGGTGAGAAAATGAAGTCACAGATGTCAGCAAATTAAAAACAGGTGTTTGAGAGACTGGATTCAGTTCCCAACTGATGGTGACAATAGAGAAGATGGCCATTGACTCCTTTGGATGTTGCAGCCAAGTCAGTCCCTGGCTGACTGTAGCTCATGGAATGATGAAAATAAGCTTTGTCATCAGTCCTTTTGACAGGTTAGTTTTCTATATGTGATACAAACATGCTATTGATCGCTGAGTTCAAGGGAAGTAGAAGGACTGTAATATTTACAAGGTATAATTCTAGAGATGGAGTTATGTAGAGAACATATTAATACATTTGTACAACATGATATCTGAATGTCACAATGGACACTTAAGATTGAAAATTGATGATACTATACAAGTATTTCCATAGAAAATAAATAAATAAGAGATCTATATGACAATTATCAGAGGGTTGGCTAAATTGTTCACTTTAAGTCACGCTGGAGGTAAGCCCAGGACTCTACAAAATTGCATCGTTAAATCCATAATACATTCCCTTGGTTAATTAATATAGATATGAGAAGCTAAAATTTATCTTTAAAAGGGTTGGATAGGGACCCCATGGCGGCGTACCTGGAAGATTACACACATTACTGGGAGGAGCTTCTGAGGGTGTCATTCTCTTCCTCTCTATACCTTCTTCCTTTTCTTTTCTCTATCTCTATGCAAAATAAATAAATGAATGATTTCAAAAGGGTTGGAGTGGTAATTAGCCAGGTGGCACTTGTGCCTTATGATGTGCGAAGCCCAGATTCATATCCAGTCAACATATGATCTTGCGATGTGTCCAAGGGAAGCTTTGGCACTATAGTCTGTCTCCTTAACACACTCTCCCTCCATATCTCTCTGAATAAAAAATCATGCATGTGCGATGCCACTTGCCTCAACTCCTCCCCAAATCTCTTACGGTTCTGATAAGCCTAAAACAAGAGAAAGTTGTTTTGAAATATGCAATGAGGAAGGCAGATTTCTTTTAGCTTATCCTTTCTTTTTGGGAAAACCCTCCATGTGGTAAAAGCATTTACATTTCAAATCTATATTTTAGGTCAAAACAAGTTATTTGAATTAGTCAAAGATAATATTGTATCACTGTAGGTCCACATTTCTTCATGCAGAGATTTTTCTTCCAACTGCTAATGGAGCCTGTAGCTAATTTCTTTATGTTTTATGCACACAGCAAGTTACAATGATAGAGATACTTTGCCTGGTTGCAGTAAAGAAAAGCTACTTTAGCTCTGACAGCATTCCCAAATATGTGTTGGAAAGTTGTAATTATATATGAATTGATCAGTTTTCAGAATAGTGGATTTTTTATTTTATTTTATTTTATTTTATTTATAAAAAGGAAACACTGACAAAATCATAGGATAAGAGGGGTACAACACCACACAATTCCCACCACCAGAACTCCATATCCTATCCCCTCCCCTGATAGTTTTCCTGTTCTTTAACCATCTGGGAGTAATCAATATCACTATCATTTCCCTGGAATCTTCTTTAAATGTACTAAGAAAATTTTAATTGAATATAGCTTGTAACTATATTTCTGACGACAAAGAAATGCACTGAGATAGTTTTTCGCACAGGATTTCAGTTTTAAAACAGTTGATGGACAAACACACACTCTGACACATATAAGCAAATTTATCCGAAAAATTGTCTAGTATTTCAAAAGTGTCAGCTTAATATTTAAGAATGCCTTATACACTTCCAGATATTTGATGATTATATTCTTCATTAATGAATTGAATTTTGCCTCATTATTGTTGTTCAACACCTTTTGATAATTATGTTTCTTTTTTAAATAACCACTGGCTATTTTTTTCTTAATTTATAGCTCTTAATCTTTTTACAGCTTGCTTCTAGGAAGAATGCCATGTCTTAACATCATCTATTTCTAGTTAAGTTTCTGCTGTATGCTGAATTTCCCAATCTACTAATTGAATTTGCTTTTTCTGTAATAAAATACTTCAAACCTATTTAATTGTATTCTAGTTTTCTACCTGTTTTATAGAAAGTCCTTTTTTTAAAGCAGTTTTTTTTGTTTTTTTAAAAGCATTTTTTTTTGCTTCCAGGTTTATTGCTGGGGCTCAGTGCCTGCACCATGAATCCACTGCTCCTGGAGGCTATTTTTTTCCCTTTTGTTTTATCGTTGTTGTGGTTATTATTATTGTTGTTATTGCTGTCATTGTTGTTGGATAGGATAGAGAGGAATGGAGAGAAGAGGGGAAGACAGAGGGGGAGAGAATGATAGACACTTACAGACCTGCTTCACCACTCATGAAATAACCAGCCCGCAGGTGGGGAGCCGGGGCTAGAACTGGGATTATTATGCAGGTCCTTGTACTTCACACCATGTGTGCTTAACCCCATGGACTATGTCTTAGCCCGCTGTGTGTATGTCTTGTTATAGTTTAATTTTTAATGCACTTTTGTGTATTTTTGTTTGTAAAATTACGTGATTTTATGTAATAAAAAATAGAGTAAACGAGATGTGATATATTGTAACAAAGCAAAGGATTCTGTTCTCGAGGGAGAGGGTACTGAGTACACAGTTATAGATGGTGAAAAGGGACTTGGGTTGATGGGAGTGGATCACAGGAGATAAACTGTACCCGTGTATCAACAACTGTTCTATATAGCATTATTTTATCAATAAAGTTACTTAGAAAAAAAATAAACATTTTAAATTGATAATCTAGAAATCTATCATTGAAAATTTGGGAATAAAAAATGTCCTAATTCTTACATTACATCTGAACAAAGAAAACTAATTTTAAAAATGAACAATTAAAAAATTACTTCAAGAACCTTTGAATGTTGATGAAAAGGGGGCAAACATTGCTGCACCTGATTAAGTACACATACTTTTATTTACAAGGACATGGGTTTGAGTCCCTGTTCCCTGTATGTAGAGGGGAGAGCAAATTTCAGGAGCAATGGGACAATTACTGCAAGTATCTCTTGGTCTGTCTCCCTCTATACCTTCCCCTCCCCTTCCAAATTTTCTCTGACTTATCAAATAAAAAAGGAGAGGGAGGGAGAGAGAGAAAGAGGGAGGAAGAAAGAAAAAAAGAGAGAGAGAAAGAAAGGAAGAGAGAGAGAGAAAAGGAAAGAAAGAAAAGAAGAAAGGAAAGAAGGGAGGGAAGGAGGAAGGAAGGAAGGAAGGAAGGAAGGAAGGAAGGAAGGAAGGAAGGAAGGAAAAAGCAAGGAAGGAAGGAAGGAAAAAGGAAGGAAGGAAGGAGGGAAAAAGGAAGGAAGGAAGGAAGGAAAAAGGAAGGAAGGAAGGAAGGAAGGAAGGAAGGAAGGAAGGAAGGAAGGAAGGAAGGAAGGAAGGAAGGAGAGCCTGGCAAAGGTGCACTGGGTTAAGCACACATTGTATGAGTTGCTAGGACAGGTGCAAATATCATGGTTAGAGTCCCCTGGCTCCCCACCTGCGGGGGTGGGGGAAGGAGTCACTTCATAAGTGAAGTTTGTCTACAGCTGTTTATCTTTCTCTATCCCTCTCTATTCCTCCTACTCTCTCAATTTCTCTCTGTCCTGTCCATAAATACATACAAAAACAAATTGGAAAATGGCCACAGGAGCAGTGGAATTATAGTGCAAGCACCAAGCCCCAATGATAACCTTGGAGGAAAAAAAAAAAAAAAAGAAAGAAAGAAAAGGGAGGGAGGAAGGCAGGGAAGAAAGGAGAAAAGAAGAATGAAACAGGGAAAAAAGAGAGAAAGAATAAAATTGGGTGATGGTAGATAGCATAATGGTTATGCAGAGGCTCTCATGCCTGAGGCCCCAAAGTCCCAGGTTCAATTCCTGACACCACCATAAGCCATAGTAGAGCTATGCTCTGGTGAAGAAAAAAGAAAGAAAGAAAGAAAGAAAGAAAGAAAGAAAGAAAGAAAGAAAGAAAGAAAGAAAGAAAGAAAGAAATGGAAGAAGTCCATTGAGCATTGAATCTCCAAAAAACCTTTTAGCTAGAGTAAATTGATAGTTGTATTCTATCGAGTAAGGAAACCAAATTAGAGGGAAGTTTCATATGTGGGAAATTGTCTCGAAATAAAAACAATAATTTTTTTGGGTGGCAACTTCTATAGAACTATGTATCCCAAATATTTGTGTCCATTTCAAATTTGTATATTGAGATTCTAACTACCAAGGTGATGGTATCCAGAGGTGAGGTCCTTTGAGGTAATTAGGTTGTAAGGACCAAGTTCTCAGGACCTAATGACTTAGTACTAGGTTATGAAAGGGTTTGCTGAAAATAAACCTTTCTCCTTCTGCCACATAAAAATAGCTGTCTAGGAATCAGACTTTCACTAAGCACCAAGTCTTCCCAAATATTAACACCTTGATCTTGAATTTTTCAGCCTCCGTTCAAAAAATGCATTTCTATTGTTGGTAAGTAACCAGTTATGGCATCTCTTTTAAGTAGTGTCTCTATAGGCTAAAGTAGCTTGTGAAAATATCAGACTCTGTGAAATACCAGAAAAATGAAAATCAGCTTGAACTGAGAGAAAGATTGTAGCTGGGCAGTAAATCAATCTGGGAGCATAAAAAAAGTAGCCACAATAAATATATAAGAAAACTAGTCTCTCCCAAGGCCATGCACATGAAGTCCCTATGAGAATGGTGATTTCTTTCTTACTAGAGATGTACCAGAGCCATTTGAATTTTAAAATATATTTCTACAGATACTAATTGGCAACCTGCCTATATCTTATGACACTAATACATTTTTTTAAATTAATCGCTTGTACTCCCACTTTAGAAAAATAATTCTGGCTATTATATTACTTTAGACCTTCTTCGTTAACCTCCATCAGAAACTCAGGTTTTTTAAAAGATAATTCCTTCCAGCTCTTGTGAAGTATTCCTCAGTTCCCACAAAGCACCTTCTTTCTCAATCAGTAAATTGATGCTGTCAGATTAGAGCTTTATGCTGCCATTCTTTGCTTTGATCTTAAGTCCAGTTACTACCTAGTAGAGCTCATATATTACAATGGACAATGATCTGGGATCAAACTCCCTGTTCCCAACTGCAGGAGGGAAACTTCACTGCTGGTGGAGTAGTGTTACACGATTCTCTCTCTCTCTCTCTCTCTCTCTTTTCCCCTTTATTTCTTTCTGTCTCTGTGAGAAAGCAAAGAGAGAGAACTGAGAAGAAATTTCTAAATATCACTCAGCAAGCCAGAAAAATAGCTTGTTTGGGTAATGTGCTGCTTAGTCATGTGCATGCCTTGAGTTCAAGTCCACCCCACATTGTACTGAAGGGAGCTTCAGTATTGTGACTCCTCTCTCTGTCTCTCTCTATCTCTCTCTATCCCCCCTATGTGTTTCAGTTTCTATTTGAGAAAAACAAGTCATCCCGGAACAGTGAAGCTCTGGCAATGAAAAAATTAATTAATTAAATTAAATTAAAAGTTAAATGTACAGATCAATAACAATTACAGTTTTGGAGATTCAGATGAAATTTATAATAGGAGATAAGAGTATGAAGACTATAAACTAAATAATACATAATTACATATTTTAGATTGCTCTGCTAAGGGTTACTGAAATTATTTTTATTTTCAAAATAAGTTTTTGCATGTTATAAATGTCTTGTTGCAAACACATGTCACTTCATATATTCAGAATGAGTTATACATTCAAAGAAAGTTTTCTTTTTCATATGGTATGTTTGCATTGTATTGAATTATATAATGATAAAGTCTGATATATTCTATAGAATTCATAAAATAATATTTAACATATAATGATTCTAAACCTCAGTATTCTTGCCTCTTTTCTTCACTATTAGTGCTTATAGTAAGCAATAATAGAATACAATTTAAAATTTCCATTTGTCCTTTTTTGTCTTGCCTCCAGGGTTATCCCAGGGGATTGGTGCCTGCACTACCCACTTCTCCTGAAGTTAGTTTTTTCCCACTTTTATTGCACTTGTTGCCCTTGTTGTTACTGTTATTGTTGCTATTGCCATTGTGGTTCAACAGGACAGAGAGAAATTTAGAGTAGAGGGGAAAACAGAGAGGAGGAGAGAAAGATAGATACCTGCAGACCTGCTTCACCACTTGCGAGGCGACCCTCCTGCAGGTGGGGAGCTGGAGGTTCAAAGCAGGATCCTTATGCTGGTCCTTGTGCTTTGTGCCATGTGCGCTTAACCTACTATGCTAGCGCCTGGCCCATCTATTTATCCTTTTAATATTACTTTTTTAAATATTTTTTTGTGATTTTATTTATTTATCTTCCCTTTTGTTGCCCTTGTTGACTTTTTATTGTTGTTGTAGTTATTGTTGTTGTAGTTGATGTCGTCGTTGTTGGATAGGACAGAGAGAAATGGAGAGAGGAGGGGAAGACAGAGAAGAGGAGAGAAAGACAGACACCTGCAGATCTGCTTCACTGCCTGTGAAGTGACTCCCCTGCAGGTGGGGAGCCGGGGCTCGAACCGGGATCCTCATTCCGGTCCCTGCGCTTAGCACCACCTGCGCTTAACCCGCTGCGCTACCGCCTAGCTCCCTTAATATTACTTTTAAACATTATTTATTTCATCTAACAGGACAGAGAGAAATTGACAGAGGCAGAGGGAAGGAGGGAGGGAGGGAGGGAGGGAGAATCAGAGTCATATCAGTAGCACTATTTCACTGCTCATGAAGCTCTCCCCCTGCAGGTAAGGACTAAGGATTTGAATCTGGGTCCCTGTGTTCGATAACACATACACTTAAGCAAGTGTGCTGTTTCCTGGCCCCCATTTTCTGTTTATTTAATAGTGATAGAATATTGAAAAAATATAACTCAGATATCAGGACACCACAGTAATATTTTGTTGGTATAAGGTTCTAAGTCAACAGAAATTCTTCATTAAGTTCACATAGAAAAATAGTGCCTTCTAAGAATGTAAAGTCCATGTAAATTTAGTACTATTTACTAGCATCTTAACTCTTGCTCTTCTTCCTTGCTTTCTATGCCCCAAATACTGAGCATTTAGATGGTAATTAGTGCTTTTACAAGAAAATTACTTCTTTGCTTCAGGTCAGTGATCAGCAATAATTAAAGTAGCTAAAACATGAAGAAAATAGGCTAGGAAAGAGAAGGACAGGATAATTCAATCCAGTTTTTAAGATGTTAATTAAAATAGACAAAGACACATACAAAAGAAAACACATTATCCAATCAATAGACATGATTCTATGTTTGTGCTTTTGGATATTTTTAATATAATTTATTTATTACTTGTACTATGTTTGCAATAAGATTAAGCAGCGACAGAAGGATGAATTTTGTTTTGATCTGCCTCATCAAAGATATGATCAAAGTACTAACAATGAAAACCAAACAACAGTCATTAGTTAACTTTAGTGAAGGGTAAGCATTGTAAGCTGTGGTAAGAACAAAATTTAAGGCTGTAGGTTACAGATACAAAGTACAAAGCTAACTTGAAAATCATCAAGTTGCTCTGTTTACAGAAAATACCTGTTAGGATAATTAGTTAAAGAAAATGCTAAGACTATTTTAAAGATGTTTTCTTCATCTTTGTCTTTTGTTCATTTTGTTTATTCAAAAATATTCAGTCAGATAACCTAAGTTCCTAAGATACAATGTCAGAGAAAATTAGATATTACTAATTATACAAACATGAAGTTATAAACTAGTCTAATTATAAACTAATATAGATGATACAGAGGAATAAATATGGAAACTTTGAATAACTTTTATATTAGAGATTAAATAAATTAATAGATTTCATATTCTTGAATTAAATCTTTAAAAATAAAAATACTGGAGGTAGAGCCAAGATGGCTACTTGGAAACAATTCCTGGTGTGAGTTCCGACAAGAAGCAGCTTTCAGCCTGGGATTTTTTGGAGAGGCCATCAGTTTACAGATGCTACCATGATACCAACCAGACTTGCCTGGGCAGAGGACCCCACCAATGTGTCCTGGAGCCCCGCTTTCCCAGAGCCTCACCCCACTAGGGAAAGAGAGAGACAGGCTGGGAGTATGGATCAACCTGTCAATGCCCATGTTCAGCAGGGAAGCAATTACAGAAGCCAGACCTTCCACCTTCTTCACCCCCCAATGATCCTGGGTCCATACTCCCAGAGGGATAAAGAACAAGAAATCTATCAGGGGAGAAGATGGGATACAGAGTTCTGGTGGTGGGAATTGTATGAATTTATATATAACTTCGCTTTTCCTATGGTCCTTGTCAGTGTTTTCTTTATATAAATAAAAATTTTAAAAAATATAATAAAAATACTAAACACAATATGGGGGTTTTCAAGCAATTTTTATGTGTCTGATAATTGGTTGGTAAAGCACTATTATACTCAAATTTTAAAAAGTAAGTTATCATTTTTAAATAGTATTTCTGATCAACTTTAATATTAATATAATGGAAATGTGAAAATAATTAACTGTTTTTCCAACTAACTTATTTTTGTTATGTTTCTCACTAAAGTAGAAAAGAGAATGAGTAGTTAATTCTGATCTTGCTTTTATTGCAGTGGTTTGTTTGTTTGTTTTTGCCTCCAGGGTTATCGCTGGGGCTGGGTGCCTGGACTACAAATCCACTGCTCCTGGAGGTCATTTTTCCCCATTTTGTTGCCCTTGTTGTTGTTATTATTGTTATTTGTTGTTATCACTGTTCTTATTGGATAGGACAGAGAGAAATTGAGAGAGGAGGGGAAGACAGAGGGAGAGTGAAATACACTTGCAGATCTGCTTCAGCTCTCTTTTTTTTTAATCTCTTTATTGGGGGATTAATGTTTTACATTCAACAATAAATACAATAGTTTATATATGCATAACATTTCTCAGTTTTCCACATAACAATACAACCCCCACTACGTCCTCTGTCATCCTTTTGGACCTGTATTCTCCTCCCCCCCCTCCTACCCCGGAGTCTTTTACTTTGTTGCAATACACCAGTCTTTTCATTTACAGAGTAACATTACCGCTGGGGCTTGGTACCTGCACTACAAATCCACTGCCATATATATATTACATGTGATTCTACCATTACCTCATTTTTATAATTATTTTCCCTTTTGTTGCCCTTTTTTTATTGTTGTTGCAGTTATTATATTTGTTGTTGATGATGTAATCATTGTTAGCTAGGACCAAGAGAAATGGAGAGAGGAGGAGAAGACAGAAGGGGGTGAAAGAAAGACACGTGCAGACCTGCTTCAGCTCTTGTGAAGGGAGCCCCCTGCAGGTGGGGAGTCACCCATCAACCTGGATCCTTGAGCTAGTCCTTGAGCTTCTGTGCTACCATCCAGTCCCCTATTAAAGTATTTTTATTTAGCATTAATTGTATTATTAATCACTAGGATAAGACATATAAAGTGCTAATTGATATTTACATTTGATATCAAAATGCTAGAGTAACAGAATTTGACAATTCTGTGTAGTCTTCCCTAAACTTGTATAAGGTGAGCATTTTGAACAGATCATTTAAGATGCAAGATTTAACAATAGCTCATGTGTCTGTTTTTATCTTCCTTTGCAAACATCGATGTTATAGTAAAACCCTAATTGAATTATAGTCACCTCCTTGGTGACACCGTTAGGACCCCTTATTGACTGTCCTTCTAAAGGCAAAAATCCTACCGTTTCCAGTAGATGTTGTCGGAGCTCAAGCCACTAGCAGCTTCTCATTCTGCCATATTTTGTTGCCATTTTTATTGTTGATGTAGTTGTTATTGTTGTTGTCATACATTAGAAAATAAAGAAGCATCAAGTCTTCGAAAGCCTATAGGGGAAAAGGACAGCAGTAATTCCTTATATCACTTCTGGGGGTATAAATTAGTCCAGCTTTGTGGAAAACAGTCTGGAGACTCATCAGAATGCTGAAAATGGACCTACCCTACAACCTGACAACTTCAGATTCTTAACATATTGAATCAGTTTTGTAGCTCAATATTATTAAACATATGAAGAAAGCCAAACATGGTTGTATGAATTGCCAAAACTCTGTAACCTTTTAATGCAAGCATTGTCTTTCAAGATTATTTTATAATTTTTCAGAAGAATACAATAATAAAATTATGAAAACAGATGGCCTTTTTGCAAATGTGATGATAATTTTAAATAAAGTGATGTCCCTAGATTAAAGTAGTATATTGCATATTACCTTTGAACATAATTTAAAAACATTTTCCAAGTGTTGTACTTTCTGCAATATGTTAACTAGGTTATGTTCCATAAAAGAGGAAGCCAGTGTTATATTGCATATATGTAATGCTGGTTTGTTTACAATGCCATTGTTCAATTTTTCCCTACTTTAGTTTCAAATTAAAACAATTGGTAGATTGAAATTGGCCATTATAGAAGTATCAATACCTCAGAAATTGGCCTTGCATTTGGCCTTTCACCATTTGTTTTTGCTGCAGAAAGTACAACACTTGGAAACGGTAGGATTTTTGCCTTTAGAAGGACAGTCAATAAGGGGTCCTAACGGTGTCACCAAGGAGGTGACTATAATTCAATTTGGGTTAGAAAACAGTAAAAAGAAAGGAATTTTTTTTTAAATTATTATTCCCGAAGTGCATCCCTGACCTCCACAACCCCCATAACCAGTCCCTGGGGGCCAGAGATCTGCTCCTAGCAGGCTCCCCTGCTGAGCTTCTTTCTTTACCAAGATCCCTGTCCCACCAGGGGGTGTCATTCATTCTAATTCTATTCCTTTCTGAAACCCCTCGCCTTTTCTCTTTCTAAGTGGCCAATTCCAGCTACAAAATAGTCCACCAAGCAGAGCCTTATTCAGACAGGGAAAGACCACCAGAGGTTTTTTTTTTTTTTTTTTTTTTGCTTTATTTTCTCAGCAATCAGCTGCCTCTGCTCAAGGGGCCTGAAGCAACCTGGACCATCCAAGCTGAGGACAGGACAGGTTTTTTGCTCTTTTCTATTTTAATAATAATAATAGATAAACGCATATCACTTTCTCCCTCTCCTTCAGATTGAACAGATTAATTCTTAGTGTATTTTCCATTGCTAGGGGACTGGGTGTCTAATCCACTGCTAAAGTAATTTGTTTTACTCTTCCTACCTTCCTTACCCCCTCCCCCCTCCACCCCCACCTAGCTAATTAAATAATAAATAAATAACTCTTTCCTTTCACTGTTCTTATATTACTGTTCATTTTATTATCTTTTTCTTTTTTCTCTCTTTTTTCTTCTTTTTCTCATTCTTGTCATCCTTTCTTCCTACCTCCTTTGGCTTTCTGAATTCACTGATACACATTTGGGAATTATTTTAGGGAAGAAATCTGACTCAGAGTAGACTCTCTGCATGTATCTCTGCTCTACTTCCCTTTCTCCTCCAGTTACCCCTAGAATATACAGTGGATAGTAGATTTAACTAACTGTCTATTCTTGGCTATTCTTGGCTATTCCTAAAGTGTTTTTTTTTTCCTGGTTTTTACTTCGTTTGTTTTCCTTTCTTAACAATCAGCTGCCTCTACTCAGGAGGCTTGAGGCAATCTGGGAAAGGTTTGTTACCCTGCTCTATTTTATTATTAATATTATACAAAGGTATATCTCTTCCCCCCCCTCCTTTAGGTTAACCAGAATTAACTCTTAAGGTATTTTGCACTAGGGGATTGGGCATCTTATCCATTGCGAGAGGAACTTGTTTCATTACTCATATCTCCTCTACCCACTATCCCCTTCTCCCTCCTCCTAGCTAATTAAAAATTAATTAATTAATTAATTAATTGATCAATTAAAAAACTTCCCTTTCAATGCTCTTTTATTTATTTTTTTTGTTTCTTTTTTTTTTTTTTATTTAAGAAAGGATTAATTAACAAAACCATAGGGTAGGAGGGCTACAACTCCACACAATTCCCACCGCCCAATCTCCATATCCTACCCCCTCCCCCGATAGCTTTCCCATTCTCTATCCCTCTGGGAGCATGGACCCAGGGTCATTGAGGGTTGCAGAAGGTAGAAGGTCTGGCTTCTGTAATTGCTTCCCCGCTGAACATGGGTGTTGACTGCTCGGTCCATACTCCCAGTCTGCCTCTCTCTTTCCCTAGTAGGGTGGGTCTCTGGGGAAGCTGAGCTCCAGGACATATTGGTGGGGTCTTCAATCCAGGGAAGTCTGGCCGGCATCCTGATGACACCTGGAACCTGGTGACTGAAAAGAGAGTTAACATACAAAGCCAAACAAATTGTTGAGCAATCATGGACCCAAAGCTTGGAAAAGTGGAGAGGAAGTATTAGGGAGGTACTCACTGCAAACTCTAGTGTACTTCTGCTTTCTTACTTTGGTGCCATACTCCAAACTCAGTCAATTTCTGCTTTGCGTTTCTACTTCTTTTTTTTTTTTACATGCATAACATTCCCCAGATTCCCATTTAACAATACAACCCCCACTATTTCATTCATCATTTTTCATGGACCTGTATTCTCCCCACCCACCCACCCACCCCAGAGTCTTTTACTTTGGTGTAATACTCCAATTCCATTTCAGGTTCGACTTGTGTTTTCTTTTCTAATCTTGTTTTTCAACTTCGGCCTGAGAGTGAGATCATCCCCTATTCATCCTTCTGTTTCTGACTTATTTCACTCAACATGATTTTTTCAAGGTCCATCCAAGATCGGCTGAAAATGGTGAAGTCACCATTTTTTACAGCTGAGTAGTATTCCATTGTGTATATATACCACAACTTGCTCAGCCACTCATCTGTTGTTGGACACCTGGGTTGCTTCCAGGTTTTGGCTATTACAAATTGTGCTGCCAAGAACATATGTGTACACAGATCTTTTTGGATGGATGTGTTGGGTTCCTTAGGATATATCCCCAGGAGGGGAATTGCAGGGTCATAGGGTAGGTCCATTTCTAGCCTTCTGAGAGTTCTCCAGACTGTTCTCCACAGAGGTTGGACCAATTGACATTCCCACCAGCAGTGCAGGAGGGTTCCTTTGACCCCACACCCTCTCCAGCATTTGCTGCTGTTACCTTTTCTGACGTTTGACATTCTCACAGGAGTGAAGTGATATCTCATTGTTGTCTTGATTTGCATTTCTCTGACAATCAAGGACTTGGAGCATTTTTTCATGTGTTTCTCGGCCTTTTGGATCTCTTCAGTGGTGAATATTCTGTCCAAGTCCTCCCCCCATTTTTGGATGGGGTTATTTGTTGTCTTGTTGTTGAGTCTGGCAAGCTCCTTATATATGTTGGTTATTAAACTCTTATCTGATGTATGGCATGTAAAGATTTTCTCCCATTCTGTGAGGGGTCTCTTGATTTGGGTAGTGGTTTCTTTTGCTGTGAAGAAGCTTTTTAATTTGATGTAGTCCCATAGGTTTATACTTGCCTGAGTCTTCCTTGTAATTGGATTCGTTTCATTGAAAATGTCTTTAAAATTTATGCGGAAAAAAGTTCTTCCAAAATTTTCCTCTAAGTATCTGATAGTTTCTGGTCTAACATCCAAGTCCTTGATCCACTTGGAATTTACTTTTGTATTTGGTGAAATACAGTGATTCAGTTTCATTCTTCTGCATTTTTCAACCCATTGTTTCCAACCCCATTTGTTGAAGAGACTCTGCTTTCCCCATGTACTATTCTGGGCCCCTTTGTCAAAGATTAGATGTCCATAGGTGTGGGGCCTCATTTCTGGGCTCTCAATTCTATTCCACTGGTCAGTGTGTCTGTTCATGTTCCAGTACCAAGCAGTTTTGATGACAATGGCCCTATAATACAGTTTGAGATCTGGCAGTGTGATGCCTCCGGTTCTGTTCTTTTTTCTCAAGATTGTTTTGGCAATTCTAGGTCTTTTCTGGTTCCAGATAAACATTTGTAGCATTTTTTCTATTCTCCTAAAAAATGTGCTTGGGATCTTGATGGGGATAGCATTAAATTTGTAGATGGCTCTGGGTAATATAATCATTTTGATGATGTTAATTCTTCCAACCCATGAACATGGAATATCTTTCCACTTCTTTGTGTCTTTTTCAATTTCTTTGAGTAGTGACTCATAATTTTCAGTATACAAGTCTTTCACTTCTTTGGTAAGGTTTATTCCTAGATATTTTATTGTTTTTGTTGCTATAGAAAAAGGAACTGATTTCTGGATTTCAATTTCTTCTAACTTAGTGTTTGCATAGAGGAATGCCACTGACTTTTGAATGTTAATTTTATTGCCTGACACATTACTTTATTGCCTGATGATTTCCAAAAGCTTCTTGCTGGATTCCTTAGGTTTTTCCATGTATACTATCATGTCATCTGCAAATAAGGAGAGTTTGACTTCTTCTCTTCCAATCTGTATGCCTTTAATTCCTTGCTCCTGCCTTATTGCTATGGCAAGAACTTCCAACACTATGTTGAATAGTAATGGTGATAGTGGGCAGCCCTGTCTAGTACCTGATCTGAGGGGAAATGCTTCCAGTTTTTCACCATTGAGTATGATGTTGGCTGTAGGTTTGCTATATATAGACTCCACTATCTTCAGGGATTTTCCATCTATTCATATTTTTTGTAGTGTTTTGATCATAAAGGGATGTTGTATTTTGTCAAAGGCTTTCTCTGCATCTATTGATATTACCATGTGGTTATTGGTCTTGCTTTTGTTGATGTGGTGGATCACATTGATTGATTTACGTATATTAAACCAACCTTGCATGCCTGGGATAAACCCCACTTGGTCATGATAACAATTTTTTTGATATACTGCTGTATCCGGTTGGCTAGAATTTTGTTCAATATTTTCGCATCTATGTTCATCAGAGATATTGGTCTGTAGTTTTCTTTTTTGGTTGTGTCCCTGTCTGCTTTTGGTATCAGGGTGATGTTGGCTTCATAGAAGCTGGCAGGGAGTATTCCAGTGTCTTCAATCTTCTGGAAGACTTTTACAAGTAGAGGTATTAGTTCTTCTTGGAAAGTTTTGTACAATTCATTTGTAAAACCATCTGGTCCAGGACTTTTATTTTTGGGAAGATTTTTGATAACTGTTTCAATTTCATTAGCTGTGATGGGCCTGTTCATGTTATCCACTTCCTCTTGACTTAGTTTTGGAAATTGGTAGGTATCTAGGAAATCATCCATTTCTTCCAGGTTCTCTAGCTTGGTGGCATATAGTTGTTCATAGAAGCCTCGCATGATATGTTGAATTTCTGCAGTGTCTGTTGTGATTTCTCCTCTTTCATTTACTATCTGATTTATTTGGGTCTTCTCCCTTTTTTGTTTTGTGAGTCTGGCTAAAGGTTTGTCGATTTTGTTTACTCTTTTGAAGAACCAACATTTACTTTCATTGATCTTTTGTATGCTTTTCCTATTCTCAATGTTATTTATTTCTGCCCTAACTTTAGTTATTTCTGTCCTTCTGGTTGCTTTAGGATTCCTTTGTTGTTCTTCTTCTAGGTCTTTAAGATGTGCATTCAGGCTGTTTATTTGTGCCTTTTCTTGTTTCCTAATGTGTGCTTGTATAGCTATGAACTTCCCTCTTAGGACTGCTTTAGCTGTGTCCCAAATATTTTGATAGCTTGTGTCTTCATTTTCATTGAACTCTCGAAACATTTTGATTTCTTCCTTGATTTCCTCTTTGACCCAGAAGTTGTTAAGAAGTGTACTGTTGAGCTTCCACATTTTGGCACTGTTACTAATCTTTTGTTGATTGTTAAGTGTTAGTTTAATTCCACTGTGGTCTGAGAAGATGCTTGGGATGATTTCAGTGCTCTTGAATAGGCTGATGCTGTCTTTGTGGCCTAACATATGGTCTATCCTTGAGAATGATCCATGTGGATTTGAGTAAAATGTGTATTCCAGTTTCTTGGGATGAATGACTCTGAAAATGTCCAATAGTTCTAGTTTATCTATCTTTTCATTTATCTCCCTTATGTCTTTACTGATTTTTTGCCTGGATGATCTGTCAAGTTGAGAGAGTGGGGTGTTGAAGTCCCCTACTATGATTGTGTTACTGTTAATATATTGCTGTAGCTCTTTCAGTAGAAGTTTGATGTATTTAGATGGCTTCTCATTGGGTGCATAGATATTAATAATTGTTAAGTCCTCTTGATTGACTGATCCTCTGAGCATTAAGTAGTGTCCATTCCTATCTTTTTTAATCTTATCTATTTTAAAGTCTATCATGTCAGATATGAGAATAGCTGTTCCTGCCCTTTTTTGTGGGCCATTGGCTTGAATGATAGTTTTCCATCCTTTCACTTTAAGTCTGTGTTTGTCTTGTTGCATTAGGTGAGTTTCCTGTAGACAACATATCGTTGGGTTGTGTTTTCTGATCCATCTTCCTACTCTGTGTCTTTTAATAGGTGAATTCAGGCCATTGACATTTATTGATATCAAAGATTGAAGATATTTTAACACCATTCTTGTAGAGTTTTAGAGTGTTTTGATATATGTCCTATTTGTGGTGGTCAGGTTGTTTATAGGAGACCTTTCAGAACTTCTTTCAGGGCAGGCTTGGTGATGGTTGCTTCTTTCAACTGTTGCTTGTCTGAGAAGGTTTTGATGCTTCCATCTAGTCTGAATGACAATCTAGCAGGATATAGTATTCTTGGCTGAAAGCCTTTCTCATTGAGCACTCGATAGATATCTTGCCATTCTCTTCTGGCCTGTAGTGTTTGTATGGAGAAGTCTGCTGCTAATCTTATGGGTTTTCCTTTGTAGGTGACTCTTTGTTTTTCTCTTGCAGCCTTGAGGATCCTTTCTTTATCCTTATTCCTTTCCAATCTAAGTATGACATGTCTTGGTGTCTTTAGGTCTGGGTTAATTCTGTTTGGGACCCTCTGGGCTTCTTGAATCTTTATGTCTTTGGTGTTGTCTAGACTAGAGAAATTTTCAGCTATTATGGCCTGGAGAATGCTTTCTTCCTCCCCTTCTCTTTCTTCCTCTGGTAAGCCAATAATGCTTATATTGTTTCTTTTGAAGTCATCCCATAGGACTCTGTTGTTGTTTTCAGCATCTCTTAATCTCTTGTTGAGATCTCTTACTTCTTTTTTAGTTGTCTCTAATTCATCCTCAATCTTGCTAATTCTGTCTTCAGCCTCATTGATTCTATTCTCTCTGCCCTCTACTGTTTTCTGGAGTTCATCTATTTTGTTGCCCTGCTCTGATACTGTTTTAGCTTGTTCAGCTAGTTGCCTTCTTAGCTCAGTGATTTCAGCTTTCAGCTCTCTAATATCCATGAGATAATTAGAATTTTCTTCCATATTCTCATTTGTTGTTCCTGCATTTCTGATTACAATTTTTTCAAATTCTTTACTCACTCCTGTTATTATTTCCTTGGCTAATGTTTGGTGTTGAACTCGTTGTTTTGTGCTTCACCCTCTGGAGGACTTTTAGCTGGACTCTTGTCCTGGTTCGAGTCTCCAATAGTTTTTCTTGTTGTTTTAACCATTTTATATAAGTTAACAGTTTTTTCAATCCCTGAGTTGGAGTTCAGTGGTGTAAAAGCCTTTTTTTTTTTCCCCTGTAGGCTATGGGAGCCTGAGGGCTTTTAAACTATCACTAGGCTTCTTAGCTTAATCACTGACTCCTGACCAAGAGATAAAGCAGGGTGTGGCAGAGATAATCCAGTGGTTATGCAAAGAGACTTTCACAGCCCCTCAGCTATGCCACCGAGGTATAGGTCTTCTCCTGAGTTTCCCGGTTAGATCTCTGTCCCCTGGTGTCCCTCCCTGTCACTGCTCCAGATTCTGAGGGTAGTAGCAATAAAGACTCAGAGTTGCACTTGGTGAGTCTCTGGGGAGTCCTTTCCTCCCTTCAGCTGCCCCCTTGTTGGTGGAGCAGACTGGAGGTGGTGTCTCCACTGACAAACTGTTGAACTGTTAGCAGTCACTTAATCTCTCCTTAGGCCCCTCTCTCCTCTCTGTCACCAGCCACGCGTGTTTGTACTCACGGGTGATTTACTGGGTTTCTGTGGTCATTCTAGTCCTGTCTTGTTTCGGTCCGGGTGGTCTCCTCTGGTATTCCTAGTTGATCCAGGAGAGGAAAGGAGAGGAGAGAAAGCGATCTGCTGCTCGTAGCTCCGCCTCCGGAAGTCGAATCTTCACTGCTCTTTTATTACAGCTCTTTTTCTTGTCTTTTTTCTTTTCTCTGTCTTGTTTCTCTTTTTCTTTTTATCTTGTCTTCCTTTTATCCTTCCTTCTTCTTTGGCTTTCTGAATTCACTGATATTAATTTCTGAATTATTTTGGGGAAGAAATCTGACTCAGAGAGGACTCTCTATGTGTGTATCTGTGCTCTACTTCCCTCTCTCCTCTTGCTAACCCTGGAATATACAGTGGATAGTAGATTAGCATAATTATCTATTCTTGCTATCCATTTTTTCCTTTCTCTTTCTTCTTCACTTGTACTTGGTTGCTATTTTTTCACAGGCTGGAGACATTGGGTAACTGGATGTGATTAAACTGCTTCAATCCTTGCTTCAGTAGCTATTGTAATTTCTGAGGTTGGTAACTGCATTTGTCATAAAGGTATTTAGTACAGTGTTGTTTGTACTCAAACACAAAAACTGAGGAACAACAGAACATAACAATAAGAAACACATAAATTAAAAAAATGGGTAAATCAAGAATAAAAATGCTACTACAATGAATGAAGACAAGAGGCCAGAAGAAACTACAAATCAGCCAGAAGTAACTATAGATAAGAAAAGTATGCAAGCAATAATAAAATAATAAACTTATTAATCACACAAATGAAAACAACATTGGAGGAAAGGAATGGCAGTATTAGGGAAACAACAGTTGAGACCCCCAAGGAAAATACTGATTATCTTGAGGCAATTAGAGAACTGAAAGCTGAAATAGCTGTAATGAAGGAAGAAGCTGAGGCAAGGGAAAGCAGACTAACAGAAGCAGAAAACAGAATGAGTCAGACAGAGGATGAGTTAGAGAAAACTAAGAAAGAGGTGAGAGAGCTTAAAAAAAGATTGAGAGACACTGAAAACAACAACAGAGACATATGGGATGATCTCAAAAGAGGTAACATTCATATAATTGGCCTGCCAGAGGAAGAAAGAGAGGAAGGAGAAGTAAACATTCGAGAGGAAATTATAGAAGAAATCTTCCCAGACCTGAATAACAGAAAGCACATCAAGATTCAAGAGGCCCAGAGAGTCCCAAACAGAATCAAACCAGAGCTGAAGACACCAAGACACATCATAGTCACAATGAGAAGTAGTAAGGATAAAGAAAGGATCCTAAAGGCTACAAGACAGAAACAAAAAGTCACAAAGGAAAACCCATAAGATTATCTCCAGACTTCTCCACTCAAACTCTAAAATCCAGAAGAGAATGGCAAGATATCTATCGAGCCCTGAATGAAAAAGGGTTTCAACTAAGGATAATATATCCTGCCAGACTTTCATTCAAACTAGATGGAGGGATCAGAACCTCCTTAGACAAACAACAGTTAAAGGAGGCAACCATCACCAAACCGGCCCTGAAAGAGGTTCTAAAAGACATCTTATAAACAAGAACATCACTATAATACTGGCAATATATCAGAACAAACAAACAAAAATTTTTTTTTGAACAATGGGACTACAATACATTAAATCCATAATATCAATAACCATTAATGGCTTAAACTCACCCATAAAAAGGCACAGAGTTGGGGGATGGATCAGAAAACATAGCCCAACCATATGCTGCTTGCAAGAATCCCATCTGACACAACAAGATAAACACAGACTTAAAGTGATAGGATGGAAAACTATCATACAGGCTGACAGACCACAAAAAAAAAAAAAAAGTCAGGAACAGTCATTCTCATCTCAGACACAATAGATTTTAAATTAAAGTAATAAAAGATAGGCAAGGACATTACATAATTATTAGAGGATCAATCAGCCAAGAAGACTTAACAATTATTAACATCTATGCATCCAATGAGGGACCATCTAAATACATCAAGCACCTACTGAAAGAATTTCAAAAACACATCAATAGTAATACAATAATAGTGGGAGACTTTAACGCCCCACTCTCACACTTAGAGAGATCAACAAAACAGAGAACCAACAAAGATACAAGAGAATTAAATGAAGAGATGGTCAGACTAGACCTCTTGGACATTTTCAGAATCTTTCACCCCCAAAAACTGGAATATACCTTCTTTTCAAATCCACATAACACATACTCAGGGATAGACCACATGCTAGGCCACAAAGACAGCATCAATAAATTCTAGAACATTGAAATGATCCCAAGTTTCTTCTCAGACCATAGTGGAGTAAAACTAACATTTAACAACAAATAGAAAATTATTAAAAGTCACAGAATTTAGAAACTAAACAACATACTCCTTAAGAACCACTGGGTCAGAGAGTCACTCAAGTAAGAAATTCAAACGTTCCTGGAAACAAATAAAAATGAAGACACAACCCATCAAAATATTGGGGACACAGCTAAAGCTGTATTGAGAAGGATACTTATAGCCCTACAATCACATATTAAACAACAAGAAATAGATCAAATGAATGACATTACTGCACACCTCAAGGACTTTGAGGAGGGGAACAAAAGAACCCTAAATCAACCAGAAGGACAGAAATCACTAAAATTAGAGCAGAAATAAACAACATCAAAAATAAAAGAACCATACAGAAGATCAATGAAGCCAAATGTTGGTTCCTTGAAAGATTAAACAAAATTGACAAACCCCTAGCCAGACTCACCAAACAAAAAAGGGAGAAGACTCAAATTAATAGAATTGTAAACGATGGAGGAGATATCACAACTGACAGCACAGAAATCCAGAAAATCATACAAAACTTCTACAAAGAGCTATATGCCACCAAGCTAGAGAATCTGGAAAAAATGGAACTATTCCTAGAAACATATGTCATTCCAAAACTGAACCAAGAAGAACTACAAAACCTAAATGCACCAATCACAGACAAAGATATTGAATTATTAAGAATATCACCAACAACAAAAGTCCTGGACCAGATGGCTTCACAAACAAATTCTACAAATTTTTCAGCAAACAGTTAGTACCCATACTTCTAAAGCTTTTCCATAAGACTGAAGAAACAGGAATAAACTCTTCCACCTTCTATGAAGCCAATATCACCCTGAAACCAAAAGCAGATAGGGACACAACAAAAAGGAAAACTACAGACCAATATCTCTGATGAACATAGATGCCAAAATATTAAATAAGATCTTGGAAAGCAGATACAGCCGCATATCAAAAAGATTGTTCATCATGACCAAGTGGGATTCCTCCCAGGAATGCAAGGCTGGTTCAACATCCATAAGTCAATCAATGTGATTCACCACATCAATAAAAGCAAAGCCAAAAACCACGTGATTATCTCAATAGATGCAGAGAATGCCTTTGACAAAGTTCAACATCCATTCATGCTCAAAACACTACAAAAAATGGGAATAGATGGGAAATTCCTCAAGATATTGGAATCCATATATAGCAAACCTACAGCCAACATCATACTCAATGGACAGAAACTGAAAGCATTCTCCCTCAGATAGGGGACTAGACAGGGCTCTCCACTGTCACCATTACTGTTCAACATAGTATTGGAAGTTCTTGCCATAGCAATCAGGCAAGAGAAAGCAATCAAAGGAATACAGATTGGAAGGGAAGAAGTCAAGCTCTTACAGATGATATGATAGTATACATAGAAAAACCTAAGGAATCCAGCAGAAAATTACTGGAAGTTATTAGGCAATACAGCAAGGTATCAGGCTACAAAATCAATGTACAAAAAATCAGTGGCATTTCTTTATGCAAACACTAACCCTGCAGAAGAAGACATCCAGAAATCACTCCTATTTACTGTTTCAGCAAAATCGATAAAATACCTAGGAATAAAGTTGACCAAAGAAGTGAAATACTGTATACTGAAAACTATGATTCCCTACTCAAGGAAATAGAAACTGATACCAAGAAATGGAAAGACATCCCATGCTGATGGATTGGAAGAATGAATATCATCAAAATAAATATTCTCCCCAGAACCATATACAAATTTAATGAAATACGCATCGAAGCTCCACCAAGCTTCTTTAAGAGGATAGAACAAACACTACAATCATTTATCTGGAACCTGAAAACACTTATAATTGCCAAAATCATCTTGAGGAAAAGAAACAGAAATGGAGGCATCACACTCCCAGATCTCAAACTATATTATAAAGCCATCATCATCAAAACAACATGGTAATGGTACAAAAATAGGCACACAGACCAGTGGAACAGAATTGAAAGCCCAGAAATAAATCCCCACACCTATGTACATCTAATATTTGATAAGGGGGCCCAAAGTATTAAATGGAAAAAGGAGGCTCTCTTCAATAAATGGTTCTGGGAAAACTTGGTTGAAACATGCAAAAGAATGAATTTGAATCACTTTATCTTGCCAGAAACAAAAATCTACTCCAAATGTATCAAAGACCTGGATTTTACACCAGACACAGTCAAATACTTAGAGGAAAACATTGGTAAAACACTTTCCCACCTAAAACTCAAGGACATCTTTGATGAAACAACCTAATTGCAAAAATGACTAAAGCAGACACAAACCAATGGGACTACATCAAATTGAAAAGCTTCTGCACATCCAAAGAAACTATTAAACAAACAAAGAGACCCCTCACAGAATGGGAGAAGATCTTCACATGCCATACATCAAACAAGAAACTAATCACCAAAATATAACAAAGAGCTCAGCAAACTTAGCACCAAAAAAGCAAATGACCCCATTCAAAAATGGGCAGAGGATATGAACAAAACATTCATCTCAGAGGAGATCCAAATGGCTAACAAACATATGAAAAACTGCTCCGGGTCACTGATTGTCAGAGAAATGCAAATTAAGACAACATTGAGATACCACCTCACTCCTGTAAGAATGGCATACATCAAAAAGGACAGCAGCAACAAATGCTGGAGAGGCTGTGGGGACAGAGGAACCCTTTTGCATTGCTGGTGGGAATATAAATTGGTCCAGCCTCTGTGGAGAGCGGTTTGGAAAACTCTCACAAGACTAGACATGGCCCTTCCATATGATCCAGTAATTCCTCTCCTGGGGTTATACCCCAAGGACTCCATAACACCCAACCAAAAAGAGGTGTGTACTCCTATGTTCATAGCAGCACAATTCATAATAGCTAAAACCTGGAAGCAACCCAGGTGCCCAACAACAGATGAGTGGCTGAGAAAGCTGTGGTATATATACACAATGGAATACTATGCAGCTATCAAGAACAATAAACCCACCTTCTTTGACCCATCTTTGACAGAGCTAGAAAGAATTATGTTAAGTGAGCTAAGTCAGAAAGATAAACATGGGTATGGGATGATCCCACTCACCAACAGAAGCTGAGAGAGAAGATCTGAAAGGGAAACTAATAAAAGCAGGATCTGACTAAATTTGTAGTAGGGCACCAAAATAAAAACCCTGTGGTGGGGGGGAGGGTGGACATGCAGCTTCCTTGGCTGGTGGGTTATACTCTACTGGTTGGACTTTTGACAAAGTAGAAGTCTTCAGAATCAAAATACAAATGAAAGGATGGAAACTTTAATTTTGTAATTATTTTAACATATGTGTAAAATATATAGTATTATTTTAAAATCCAATACATAAGCATACTGTGTATATTTTAAAATCAAATCCAGGGTAAGGTTTTCCAAATTTACCATTGAAACCTTAGGCATGTATTATAGTCTATAGCATTGACACTAAATTTGAAAGATGCTTATCCCCATCAAAGACCAGGTAGAATTAAGTTAAAGTAGAAATATCATTGCGAAGTTCTTGAGTGTGTTTTTTAAGGTATGAAAACATATTCCTGAGTATATTGTAGTGGGTTATAAATGTCAAGCATTGCTAACATATTGTCTTGGCAGGGACTTAGACTAAGCTCTTTATCTCAAACAGTAATTAAGTATAGTGAAATGAGAATCACCTTCACAGCTTTCTCTCATTTGAAAAACACAGTCAGGGGTACAGTACTCAACAGCGGAATTAGGGCAGCCCCTCAGTGGTAGAGCTCTGGCTTTCCAAACTCTGAAGCTCCAAGTTTGAGTAAGTGCAGGGTAAATCATTCCTAAAGTATTCTTTTATTTACTTTAAGTTCCACATATGAGTAAGATAATTCAATATTGGACCTTCTCTTTTTGACTTACCTCACTCAATATATTCTTTGATGTTCAGTCAAGATATGGTAAGAGATGTGAGATATTATTTTATTTTGTGTATTCACTATAACTTTGTTAGCCACTCATCTGTTGTTGGGTATCTAAGATGCTTCTAATTTTTGTCAGCAACAAATTGTGCACAAGTCTCTTTGGCTATATGTCTTTGTTTCTTTTGAGTATATACACGGGAGAGAAATTGTCAGGCTGTAGGGTAGGTCCATTTTCAGCATTCTGAAGAGTCTCCAGACTGTTTTCCACAAAGCTGGACTAATTTACACTCCCAGAAGTGACATATGGAACTACTGCTATCCTTTTCCCCTATAGACTTTCCAAGATGTGGTGCTTCTGTATTTTCTAATGTGTGATATTCTCACAAGTGTAAAGGGTATCTTGTTGCTGTTTGTATTTGCATTTCTCTGATAATCAATGACTTTGAGCATTTTTTATAAGTCTATTGACCTCTTGGATTTTTTCTTTAGAGAAGATTCTGCCTATATCCTCCCTCCATTTTTCAGTGGGGTTATTTGCTTCTTCATTCATTTGACATCTTTGATCATAAAAATTAAAGTATGTATTTTGCAACATAAAATTGAGACATTTGAAATTATACTTTCACTTGTGCTTCTGTAAGGAATGAGTTTCCTGCATCAGAGAAAAATGTTAGTCAGAAGGATAGCAGTAACCATAAAGTTGTCATATTGTCACTGCCCTCTGAATACCAATTTCAACAAGGCCATGAGGAGAGGGTTAAAGAATACATGCACATAGAGTGAGTTTCATCATAGTAGTGACACTTAGATATTAGGGTACCCAACTTAGTAACATGTCCTTTGCTCTGGAGGGATACAATAATTCTGTAGTAAGTTTCCTCTCTATACAAGCATCCTTGGAAAAAATGGGCTTGCATGAAATTAAATCAGTGTGTCTGATCCAACATGTGCAGAAACATGAAAAATCGATGGAATATTTACTCAACTGTGGAAACCATGAGGAAATATAGTCTTGTAAAAATAGAAGGAATTTTTAAATTTTATGTCAAATACAACTTTGAAATTTTATAGTATTTTACCTGATGACCCTTAAACAAATTACTCATTTTGAAATGACTGCCAGAGAATGAATGAACACACACACACACACACACACACACACACACACACACACACACACACACACCGGCACAAGGAGAGCAAACTTGAAATTAACGTTATAATAAATATTACATTTGAACCCAGCAAAACAGTTAACATACACTGTTTGACATAAATGCCTCTCTGAAGAGTTTAGTAGCAAGAATGAAAACATATGATCTATATATCCTGAAGACAGCCCTTATCATTACAGATTTTTTTGTCTTTGAAGATGTCTGAATTACAATGATAAGCTTTCAAAAGTGAATAGTTGCTTGCTATTGTTTTGGAGAAATAGAGACACTAGTGAAAAATTAGTATCCCTTTCTAAATAGCTAAATAGAAAAAAATCGCTAAGTAGAAAAGATATAATAAGAAAGATAGGAGGACCCTAAAAATCAAATTGTTGGGAGTCTGGCGGTAGCACAGCAGGATAAGCTCATATGGCTCAATGCTCAAGGACCACCATAAGGATCCAGGTTCATGCTCCTGGCTTTCCACCTGCCGGGGGAGTCGCTTCACAAGTGGTGAAGCAGTTCTACAGGTGTCTGTCTTTCTCTTCCCTTCTGTCTTTCTCTCCTCTCTCCATTTTTCTCTGTCCTATTTAACAATGATGACATCATTAACAGCAACAATAATAATTACAATAATAATAACAATAAGGGCAACAAAAGGGAATAAATAAATAAAATTGTTTATAGAGTAATCAGAATCTTACAATTATAGATTTGTTGGTGAGTTTTGGGATTTAAAAATATCTTTAAAGATAATCTATTGTTTCTTATTAACTTGAAAACCAAAGGAATATTGGCATTTCTGAGACTGAATGAATAAAATGTGAGCATGTCAAAATATTATTGATTTTGATTAGAATAGAATTCCCTATGATGAGTAAATATCAGGGAGATTACAAACTTCATTAAGTTGAAACTAGAAACTTCACTTACTAATATAAAACTCATATATTTAGGAGTGTGTTTTATTAAAATGACTGTTTTTTTTTTGAAAGAACAACATTTTCACTCTGCCTATAGTGTCCAAAAAACTCAGCAATTTATTTAAGTATATTTACACTTCAAGTGAGAGTCAGTGATGTAACTTTATTTTCTAGGTCTTTCAGAATATTATGAAATAATATGATCCCACTCTGTTAATGTTATTTTACTTGTTGCCAATCAATATGATTTACTATCTTACTACAGTGTTATAGGTATTTTAGTCTCTCTTAGTCATCATTGCACAGAAATAAAATTAGTTTCAAATTTAGTTTCCATTTAAATACGAGGAAAACAAAATATTTCATATCCAGACCCTTATTTGTATTTAATTATAAGACAATGTTTACTTGTAGCACATTTTATTTGTAGACACATGACTTCTTTTCAAAAGTTGGCAGGTTCCCATCCTTCCTCCTATTTCTGCTAACCTCTAATTTCAAGGAAAAGCTTGGAGAATCTGTGTTTTTATCATTTTTTTTACCAAGCTTTGTCTGATAAGTAGACAAAGTTGAGTAACTCTATTCCACAATGACTATTTATGATTCCATCTACATAAAAGAATTACAAGTAGACTTAAAACCCAAATTAAAAACTAAAATCCAGTTTTCTTTATTATGAAATTCATCTTTACTAAACATAAAAATTCTGAAAGGTGTGTTACTCATTTGGACCTTTTAATTTTGAATAAGTAATACCCACCTCTGCCTTTTGGTCCAAGTTTATCCAGATATTGTAATTGTAAAAATCTGAAATTTAATACACTGTCTGTCTTTTCCTCAATTCTAATTGTTTTGTATACAAAGGCATTACAAAGAATGTTTATTCCTGAATATCATGCTCTCTTTGTAACATGCATCAGTACTGTAAGAGGATCAGGTACTATGTGTTTCCATTTATTTATTTTTGGAAAGATATTGTAGCAATGATTAGGCTTCTTGCTGTAAATTTCCCAAATTTATTTTTCATGTTTCACTCATAAAACTACTATAGATACAACATGAAAGTTTATTTATTTATTTGTTTTTATGGTGCTTTGGCTCCTAACTACAAGTGTATTCTACAAAGGTAACATTATATGAACCATTCTTACTAATGGGAATTTTGAATGTGACTCCAAGGCCCTTGCTACACAGCAGAGAGTTGACTTAATATGGCAAAAATAAGCAAATGTTGCACAGATGCTCATCGCTGACTTCTTGGTTTCCCGAATTATTAAATGGTTTTTTGCAAACCGATACATTGTTACTCATGCAGATTTTCTATAGAAGGTGCTTCAATAGAGGCTCCCTATTCTGAGTTAATGAGAAAAGTCCTAATTAAGGTAGCCATATGTTCAATTGCATTTATAAATGGAAAAATAGCCCTTTTTTGCTGCTGATACTACCATTGTTGTCATCTCCTGCTGCTTTGGGTGTCGCTGAAGCTATTACTGTTTCTATAACCTCCTCTGTAATCCCCACATGTTCGTTCCAGGACTGCACTCCTTTTCATGAGATATTCTTGGCACAAACAGCTGAATGCTGCAATGCTTGCTTATGAAAATATCTTTCTGGAGATCTATGTCTGTGTAGAATGTAACAATGTCTTCAATTTTGCCCTGGGGATATAGATCTAGCAGTGTTGCCAAGACATATTCCTTCTTTTCAAGCATATAATCTATTCTGGAGCGCATGGACACCCAAGAGTCGAATTGCCCTACATAGCCCTTGCTCCTTTCCCAGTGAAACTTGTGGTTTTAACTTATGTGCAGGTGCAGAACATTGGCTGGAAATCAGATCTACACTCACACGACTTTGAGTTTAAAACCTTTTAGAATGGCGCATTCTCCTTTTCAACTACCATGCTTAAATATTTAAAGACTTTAAAATACAAACATCCGTTTATTAAATTATACATTACTATTTAATTTAGATGTTTAACTTTATGAAAATAATCTTTGTCAAATTCATTTTGTCATATAATGTGGGGTAAAGAAAACATTATAATTTTTTTAAAACATTTTAGTTTTGGAGAAAGACAGCGATAAAAACCAATACACAGTTTATCTCTGGCTTATGGCAGAGGTGGGGATTGAACCTGGGACCTCAGCGCCTGAATAATTTGTAGGGTGTCTGGTAGTAGCGCAGAGGGTTAAGCGCATGTGGCAGGAAGCGCAAGGACCAGTATAAGGATTTTTGTTCAAGCCCCTGGCTCCCCACATGCAGGGGATTCCTAAACAGGTGGTGAAGCAGGTCTGCAGGTATCTTTCTCTCCCCCTCTCTGTCTCCCCCTCCTGTCTCCATTTCTCTCTGTCCTATCTAACAATGTCATGAATAACAACAATAACAACTACAACAACAATAAAAAACAAGGGCAAAAATGGAAAATAAATATTAAAAAAGAACAAAGAAAATAATTTGAGGTATAACTCCTTATCAGTAGTAAAGTAAATACAGAATTAATATTTTAAATTCACCTTTAGATTATATGAAAATGCTCTTAGATTCATTGAGTACAATATAACCTATAAGAATTTTTGTTATTTGATTCTAAATTGTATGTTAAAATTTTTTTAATTTGTATTTATTTATTAGATAGAGACAGAAAGACATTAAGAAGGATAGGAGAGACAGAGAGGTTAGACAGAAATTGACCACGATTCACCACTCCTGAAACTTTCCTCCTGCAAGTGGGGACTGGGGCTTGAACCTGGGTCTTTGCCCATTACAATGTTTGCACTTAACCGGTTGCTCCTCTGCCTGACCCCATTTGAAAACGTTTTAAAATGCATTATTAGTATAGTTTCATAAATATAACTTCAGCTTCTAAATTCAAGCTGCATAGCCTGCTTATAGGATAAAACATAGTCATATTATTTTGAAAGGCATTACTCACAAACTTTTATTCTGATAATGGATAAGACAGAAGAAAGTGGTATGAAAAGATCTCTGGGAGATTTTTTTTTTCTCAGTCAGAACTTCACACATGAACTCTCACTGATTCTGGTCCAACTTTTTCATTCAGATAGAAACTGGAAGAGACACAGGGAGAGATGCTATAGCACCAGAATTTCTCCTGGTGTCATAAAATGTCCCATGTCCCATTTCTCCTGGTGTCATAAAATGTCCCATGGTGTCATAAAATGTCCCAGGGTTCAGAACTGAACACTTATCCTACCTACTAGCTATCTCTCCAGAATCTAGAAGAACAAGTTTAATACATTTAAAAACCAGACTACTACATACATAGCTAAATCATCTCTTCTTCTGCAAAATTGAATAACATGAAAATTTGTGTTTATATAAGAAACAAGTATCTAATCTATTTAAAAAATTTTAACTGTAGTATTAAAATTTTGATAATTACATGAATACTAAAGATAGACTATAGATAATTCATTCTAAAGAAAATATAATATAAAACCTACCTAATTAGCTTAAAGTCAATTTAGTCAAGTTTTTATCTCTAATACATGAGAACCTTTAAATACCATAAACTTACAAATACATTTGACCTACTAATGTCACAGTTTGCAACATAACCATAATTTCCCTGCCAATATATTGTTGAAATGCAATTACTCTGAAATTCAAAGGTGTGCAAAAACTTTAACAAGCATAATCTAATCAAGTTTTGAAATGCTTTGCTACAGTTGACCTTTAAACATGTTTTCTAATCAATAATGAAATTTATTTTGCACCCAGTAATAGCACTGTAATGGCGTTATAGAGTAACAAGAGAAAGTGCACTTGAACAAATAAGTTTTCGTACACTGTGATGCATTCTAAAGTTTTTGTTGTTGTTGAGGCAGGGAATATGAAATATATGTAAAGGGCTTAAGATGATGTTCTTGATGAAAGTGACCAGTAATGGTGGAGAGAGGGATTAGCACTCTATCATATATATATTGGAACTAGGACCCTAGATGATGGGTAGCTTGGTACTGACTATATATATATATATATATATATATATATATATATACGAATATATATGATTATATAATATATAATTATATATATATTCTGGAACTAGGACCCTAGATGATGGGGTAGCTTGGTATTGACCAAAAGGGCTATCATTAAGTGATCCAGTCTCTTGCTTTTCCAGCTTTAGTAGTCCTTTCTTTACCTGATGATCTTAGACTTCTCCCTGATGTTGAAGGATAGAGAGTAATTTGTTGTGTCCAAACCAGTATTAGGTTTGCAGGTTCTGGCTTCAAGTTGAGCAGGGGGAGGGGGCGATACTGAGGATTTTAATGGGATCTAAGTTAACCTTAAATTTTACTGAGTTTACCTGTTTGATGATTCTAATAAAGGTTGTCATAGGGACAGTATTTTTCCTTTAGTTGTTATATATATTGTTTGTCGGTGTATCTCTTGACCAACTATATACTGTGTTTCTTCCAAAGATTATCGAGAAGTGAGAACAGTGCTGGAACTGTCAGAAGGGATTTGGAGATTCATCTTAATTACTTTCTTTTGTGTAATAACTTGAGTAGACTGAGTGAGGGAAGTAAAATGAGTATGAGAGGAGGGTGTCTAGGCCTAAGTAATAAATACTGGATTAGACTATTTATGGTGGCTTCTTTAGGCCTTTGGATTTCTAGGTCTAAGTCTAATCACAGTAGACTAATGAGCACTTTTACTTTGAGGTATATAGTTACCTCTAATTTATGGATATGCATACATGTGCCCAGTACCTAGGCCCTAGCCTATATCTCACATGTGTAACTTTTTTAGAGTGTGCCATTTGAAATGGAACTAAATATTCCTATTTGTTAGGAAATGTCTCATCAGATTACTGGATTTGAAAGGCTGACATCTCAGGCTTGGCATCTGCCACTGTTTTTTGAAGATGAGGGGAAGGGTCTCTTGTGTTCAAATTGAAGTAGGGAATAGATAGATGATTGAAACAGCTACAAAAGAAAAAAAAAAAAAGCCAAAACCAAACCAAACCAAACCAATCAACCAACAAACAAATATCTATCCCCCCAAAAAGACAAAACATAGGACAAATAAAAAACAGCCAACAAGGGGAGTATGTACACAGAATCAGGGAAGGAATTAACAGATTAACAAAACGCTAATTAACAACTAACAAAGCTCACAGTTGAGGAGGGTGTTGGTTTGATGAAAATTTGCCTGGTTGTTTCAATGAGCAGGACTTTTATTCTGGTTCAGATCTAGTCAGGCAGAGTCAGATGAATATCCCCCCCCCCCCCCCGCCAATTCTGACTAATGGTTCAGCCATGGAATCTTGACTGACCAGTTTGACTCCATGGGAGGTTGGGGTATTATTTTTCTCTCCTGCTCCTCCTGATTCCCAATTAAGTCTATGGCTTGGGGGACTGGGTTGAGGATGCAGTTGGAGGGTTACCCCTCCACTCTCCTTTGTCTATTTTAGTACCCTTTTGCCAATCTATAGATGGGTTATAATTTTCCACCATGGTTTCTCTTTGTCCCCTCTTTGTTAGTTTCTTTCTACTGGTCTGGAAATGCAGCTTTCATTCCAAAATGCCTGGATCTTAAGAGATTTCTTGAGGATAGTAAACCTAACTGCTGTCTTCATGTAGCCATCTTGACTCTACTGCTGAAGTTGAGCTTTTTTTGAACAGCCCAATTTTATGGCAATTTTATGATGTTGATTCTCCATAACTCACAATATAGTTCCTGCCAAATTTTCTGATAGCATCTTATACATTCTCGATTTCAGGAATCTGCTGTCTGCAAATGACTGGTAGATCAAGAAACTAAAAAAAGGTAAAAGAAAAAAAAAAAGAATTAGAGATGACTCTTCAGGTAAAGGAAGTACATGTCTTAACATGTGGAAGGCCCTGAGTTTGACCATAGGCATTACCTTTGGAATGGAGCTTTCCTCCCTCTTCTTCTTCACTTTATCATCATCTCTACTCCCCGAAGATTATAGAAAAAAAAAAGTGGGTTGGAAGGTGGCTGAATAAAGATAGAGCTCCTCAACACCACATAGAAAAAGTCTTCAAAATTTTTGTACTTTGATTTAATTTGCTTTCGTAAATAAACTTACTTATAAGTCTTCTGATATATTTCGTAAATAAACTTACTTATAAGTCTTCTGATATATTTCCTTGACATGTATGCTTTTCCACATTTTTTTTTGAGTGAATGTGTTGAGGGAGAAATAGAGTGGTAACAGGTGTATGTAGGACCTTTGGATTTAAAAGACTTGACCTTTGGGGGCTCGCTCATTTTTCCTGGACTATCACGTGAGCAAATGTAGGTCAGTCTCATACTCATATTTCTTTTCCTCTTATATTTATTTCTGGAAACCAATTATTTTACCTTTAGTACAGTAGAATTATAATTAATATGCAATTGATTTATGTAATCATGTGATGCCATAGAAATTTGTTAAGAGCATAATTTATCTCCTAGCCATCTGTTTCAGATTAACAGATGCATTGATTCTGTCTTCTTGCTGCTTTTAATACAATTATCCTTATGTTGTTAACTTTTTTGAAGCTTTACTTATGTCTTATAAATCATATAACATAAATATTTTCTAGATCATTTTAGTCTAAGTTACCTATCAGTTATCATTTAAATATATATATATATATAATTTAAATATATATATGTTTCTTTTTGTCAGTACATTTTATGACCTTTGATTTTATTGGCCATTTTAAAATCCTTAATTCATCCCTTTCTGTTATGACATTTTTGTCTGGCACTCCTTAGTTTTTGTGTGTTCATGACTAAGATTCCTATTTTCAAAATTTAAGAAATAATTGGCTTTAGAAAATGCTAGTTATTGGGGAAAATAATATGTATTTTTGTTACACATTTACTTTAATTTTTGTAAATATTCTTAGTAGAATTAGTTCTATGATTCTGTATTTTAGGCCTTATTTAAAGGAATAAGAGACATTCCAATTATTCTTTCATTCTTATGAGGAAGTTTATGCATTGAAGAGAAGTATATGTTTGTGTACTGCTTAAAAGTTATAGGCATTCTCTAAGAAATGATGAATACTTCTGGTAACTGTTTTATCTTAAGAGAAGGAAAAACATACATTCATTTAAAAATCAGAATACCAAAGCATGGTGAGAGCAGATTAGCATAGGCAATACAAAGGAAAATCTTGATAGAGACTTGCATGTAAATTCAGACTTAATTGGTTTTGTTTACTGGGACAAGTCCTTCTTTCTTACTTCATAGAAACACCATCCTCTTCCTCTGAAGTCAAGTGTGAGAAAATTTCTGTTTTCCTTGCTTAAACATCAATGGCGTGTAGTTCAAAGGAAAATGGATGAATTGGTTTTGTCTCCTTCAAAACTCCATCCCCTCATTTATTTTTCATTGTAGGAGTTTAATTGAGAATAACCCACACTTGAGTTACCTCCATGGATGAACCCAGGGATCCTGAGGTCAAATGCATTAATTAGGTTTTACTGGGTGCATACTTTGTTATTTTCTTAAAGGGTTTTAACTCTGAAATCGGCAAATTATAGAAAGTAACCCTTTTGTTCTAGTCTACTTTATTGAGAAGCTTTGAAATTTCACATTCTCCAGTGTTTTCATTTCTGACATTACAAAGTAGATGCAGGTTTTTCTCTAATTTTTTAATCATATATTACTAATTTGTAAATGTAAATTTCACTACTTGTGAAGTTGAACTACTTATAAATTGTTTTGTAATATATTAAAAAAAACATCCACATACTCTTCAGTCGCACTGTGTTTAGATTAATATGAAAAGGTATAAATTTTCCCACTGTCATCTTAAATGAGTTAATAATTTTTTGAATACTTCATAAAAAAATCCTTGCACTTCAGGCTCAAACTATATTTATTATTAATTTAAAAACTGTGACTGTTCAAACACTGTGTCAACTACATTGGAAAATTATTAAATTAATTCTGAAGAAATTAATTTCCATTTTTAGGAGTAAGATCAGTTGTCAAATGTTTGAAACATTTTTCTATGACCCTGAAATGAGTTCCTTTCTGTTTTCCTCACTGTAAATCAAATAAGGATAAATACTTAAATATGTAAGCCTATTGTACCGATGATTATACCAAAAAATTATTACTAAATTTGTTTAATAAAATCAAATTGTTTTCTTTGGACTGGAAAGATAGCATAATGGTTATGGGAAACTCTTTCATTCCTGAGGCTCTGAAGTTACAATTTCAATCCCTATAAATTAGAGCTGAGCAGTACTGTGTTGTGTGTGTCTTTCTAGTTGTCTTTCATAAAATAGTAATAAATAAAAAAATTAAAAATTATTTTCCTCATAAGACAAGAAAAGGAAAAAAATTTTAAAGCAACCCTTCAGATTAAATTGAGAACTTAGTGGCCAGGAGAATAACTCAGCTGTTAGAATGCAGCACTTAGATGTCTGAGGTTCTGGTGGAATCCTTGGAACATATGCTGGAGTTGTGCTTTGGATTCTTTCTTCTATTTTGACTTAAATAATAAAATAAAAATAATTATGGATTTATTCTAGTCTTTAAATATCCTCCAAAGGTTAAAGTCGTTAAAAAATTGAGGCAATGATCAAATAATAACATATATTAATAATTTTCTTGCTTTTTGTCATCAGCAGGTCTTCACTAATCCATGCTAATTTTTCCAAAGAAAAGGAAATAGAGGAACTAGGAGCAGACTCCACAACACAAAAAAGCCTCCCCCATTGTGGAGGGGAAGCAAGCTCCAGCTGGAGTCCAGCCCTTAACAAAGCATGTGCTTTCCCATATGAACTCTCTTGCCTGCAGACATATATATTTTTCTCTGTAAAATTTACATAATATTACATTTTTGAAAATGGCATTTTTCTTTGCTTAAATATAATTTATATTGTACATAGTTTCTTCTTCATAGTTTAATTTGGGGTATTTGCTCCCACCCCAGTTAAAAATTAGTATATCCTAAACAAAATGCCTGTGAAGTATTAGGCTATCTGAGAGATACTGGATCAAAAAAAATCTTAAATAATATATATGTATATGTATATGTATATGTATATGTATATGTATATGTATATGTATATGTATATGTATATGTATATGTATATGTATATGTATATGTATATGTATATGTATATGTATATGTATATGTATATGTATATGTATATGTATATGTATATGTATATGTATATGTATATGTATATGTATATGTATATGTATATGTATATGTATATGTATATGTATATACATAGAGAAAAATTTAAAAGGGAAGGAGGGCTAGAGAGGGGAAGAGACAGAGAGAGACACCTGCAGCCTTTCTTCACCATTTGTGAAGCTTTCCCCTACAGGTTGGGGGTAGGGGCTTGAACCTAGGTCCTGTACACTGCAATGTGTCCACTTAACCAGTTACACCACAGTCTGACACCCAAGATGGAGTTTAAAGTCACCGGTGATAAAAATTTGGGGATGAACTTAAGGAGGTAAATTATACAGAAAAATGAAAGTCTAAGATAATTTTCTGGAAAGTGGCTAATATGAATACTTTCAAAAGAAAAAAGCTTCAATTAGATTCTAAGCTGACATCAGAAAGGGGATTCGTTTGAATGATATACAGAGGAACTGTGATTACATGCAGAAAAGGGGATAAAGGGGGCAAAGGACCTAAGTTGGGGGTGAGAGTGTTTTGCAGACGCCTCTCATGGAGAGATGAGAAATAACACCCATATGTCAACAACTGTACAATCAACTATTAAACACCCAATAAAATAACAAAACTTTTTTTTAATTTAAAAAGGAAAGTAGAATACTGGATATATTTGAGTATGAGGGTTTTTCTATTTTTAGTTTCTACTCATTATGGGGAAATAAGAATTTGAAAAGTAAAATTAACACAGACTGGAGGGTTGAAAGTTTTTTTTTGTTTGTTTTTTTTAATAATAATACGGAGGCTGCCATATTTTCCTCATTTCTACTTCTCTGTTAGTATCTTTTGTTGGACTGGTTGATCTTTCCAACTTCTAAGCATTAGAACACAGGGTTAATTCTTTTTCTATTTCATTAGTCTCACTGTTTTAAATATGGTTTAAATCCTAATGACTCTAGTTATTTTCACATTTTTAATTTTTTAAAATTATTGTGTATCTAGCAATAACTTAAATCTTATTTAACTAGAAAACTACAGTAGTCATGACTTGAATGATTGCTCCATATTTGTTTCCTCATATTTGTTCCCTAAGAGACTTTCTCCTTGAATAAAAATGAAATTTTCAATCTTTCACTTGCTGAAGCAAAATAAAACAAACACAAAACAATGACAATAGCAACAAAATCACAATCATATTCTTAAAAAGCTTTTACTGTTTAGGGAGTCGGGCAGTAGCACAACAGATTAAATACACATGGAGCAAAGCGCAAGGACCCCGGCATAAGGATCCAGTTCCAGCCCCTGGCTCCCCACCTGCAGAGGAGTCGCTTCACAGGCAGTGAAACAGGTCTGCAAGTGTCTATCTTTCTTTCCCCCTCTGTCTTCCCCTCCTCTCTCCATTTCTCTCTGTCCTATCCAACAACAATGACATCAATAGCAACAGTAATAATTACAACAACAATAATATCTACAACAACAATTAAAAGATAACATGGGCAACAAAAGGGAAAAATAATAAATATATAAAAAAAGATTTACTCTCAAAACTGATTCAATATGTTAAGAATCTGATTTGAAATATCTTCTAAATATTAAGGAAATATCAATGCCATCTAGTTAAATTCACTATCATATTTCACCTAAAATATATTATTTTCTAACTAGTATTTCTGCTTTTTCCTGTGGTCACCTATAGTTTATTTTGAACCATTTGCTAGAAAAAAAAAGTCTGTTGAAATATTAATGGTAAATCACATCCTGCCATTCCTCTCTTCATAGTCCTCACTGATGTGATGGCCAGCATTTAGCAATGACTTATAAGAGTACAGATGATCTGATTCCTTCCTCTTCACAACATATCAAAGCTATTCCTGTCATCATCTTATACTGAATTACTTACAGTATCTTGTTTTATATGCTTGAACCACACTGACTTCTTCACTGTCTTGAACTGTCTCAGTAATTCAATAGCTGCCATTGCCACTGCCTGAAATAGTCTACCAGAAAATCATTCCTTCACTTCCTTAACCTTTTCAGCCTTAGTCTAGTTTATTTTCAGGGAGTGCTTTCACGTCTTCAGTGTTTGAATTTGTACCTTCCCTGAACCTTTTCAACTTTTACTAATACACTCCTTCCTTTATTTTTTGTTTGTTTTATTTTTTCCTTAGAATATGTATTTTCTGTGCCTTTGTTTCCCTCGCATGGACCAATGAGCATCTATTATGATACACTGGTAGTACAACATTTTCTCCAATGCTTAAAAACTTCTTGATGTGAGAAGTAATAAACCACTATGCATTGAATGAGCCAATCTGAAATTAGTACTCCAGATAATTTCATATTATAGCAGATACTTTGAGGAATCACTATTCAGCAAACACTTTAAATTTCATGGTCATATTATCAGTTATGTTCCTGGTACTAGTTTTCTGTTTTTATTCTTTGTATATTTTATTATTTCATTTTAGATTACCTCTTGCTAATATATTTTATACAGCATTTTTATTGTTCTACCTATAATTTTATTATGATAGTGTGCTATAGTTGTGAAAGTTGTGATTTGAATATTAAAAACTGTTTTTAAATTGTATAGATTTTAGAAAAAAATTACTCTATGTTAGTAGTCCCAATTCCTGTGAAAAACAGTCTAGAGATCCATCAGAATGCTAAAAACAGAATTACCTTTTTACCTGGTTCTCCTCCTGCACATATACCCAGGGAAAACAAGCACACCTATGCATGCCTATGTTCATAACATCATAGTTTGTAAAAGCCCAAGCTTGGAAGCAGACCAGATGGACAATGATAAATGACTGGTTAGTAAATTTGTGTTACATATACACAATGGAATACTACATAGCTCTCAAAAATGATAAAGTCGTTTCCTTTGCAATATCTTGGTCAGAACTTGAGGTATCATGTTGAGTGAGATAAGCCAGAAAGAGAGAGAGCAATTCTGAAGTTGCACTCATAGGTGCAACTTGAGAAAAATGGCTGTAAAGGATAACATCAAGTGAAATTTGGTCTGTGTGTGGTGTATTAGCCTAAAGTAAAAGATTCTGGGGAAAAAAAAGAAGAAGATTCTGGAAAGGAGACAAAGCGAAGGAATGAAGGGACTTTAGGATTCTGGTGTATAATAGGAAATGGTTTCTGGGTTGTGGGAGCAAGTGTTTCTCAGAAATTTATACACCTGTCAGAAGGAAATGGGGAGGTAATCCTATGTGTCAATGAATGCAATGTAAAACCTCTTAATAAAAAATATTCCCCTTCCTTCAAAATTTATATTAAAATGATCAAAGTAAAATGTATTCTGAATTGGAAGGTGAATTTAATGTATACTTTTCTTGAAGGTTCTGCAAGAAATTTACTTATTATGGCCTTGGAGGTGGTACAGTGGATAAAGCACTGGACTTTCAATTATGAGGTCCTGTGTTCAATCCCAGACAGCACATGCACCAAGGTGATGTCTGGTTCTTTCTCTCGCTCTCTCTTATCTTTCTCATTATTAAATAAAGTTTTTTAAAAGATAAATTTACTTATATATTTTTGTTTTCTTTTATTTATAAACTTATTGTCCACCTGATAGTTACAGTTACAAGAGCATCTTACATTTCTCTGTTATAAAAATTTCTTCCCTAGAAGTTTACAGATACTGAGTTTATGTTATTTACAATTTGTAAAAAAAAAAAAAAAGTGTTGAAGGGGAAATAAACAAGGGAAATATAGTCTTTATAATCATTTTCAGCATTTAAATTTTATTTAGGACATCACTATTCTAGCCTGTATTTTTAGGTAAAGAGAGAGATATAAAGACAGATATAGAGATAGAAAGATATCACATGATCATTTATAACTAGAACCTTGTTCTTGTCCCACCATTATATATTTGGAGTAGATAACTTGTCTTCTTAACTCATTGGTCCATTCATAGAGAAAATATTTGCACTAGGGTAGATGATACTCAGTTTTACCCATATGTGCTTTTGATGTTGTAGACAATAATATTTATAACCTTTCAACTGATGATGTAATGAACATACATCTTTGGAGAGTAAAATGTGAACTGTAGTCCACAGTCATTCCACTGCATCTCAGTTTCAAACATTTCAATGTTTTTATCTACAAATAGATTAGTTTTCAATACTAAAGTGACTTAATTTAGCTTTATTGATGTTCTCAGATCATAAATTATTTAATTATTTGATTATCTGGGATAAACAAATATAATAAGAATTTCCTAATAAAGGAAAGGGGATGTAGGTAAAAATTTGATGTGGTTCTGGAAGCATCTATTGGAGCAGTATGGTAACAGAAATGGGACTAAAGTACAAAGCAACAATTATGTCATCTTTTTTTCCTTTATTGGGGGATTTAATGTTTTACAGTCTCCAGTAAATACAATAATTTGTACATGCATAACAGATCAGTTATATCTTGACACTAGCAAATAAACATCTCTGTTCAAGTCTCTAAAAGAAATGCATTTATACCAACATGTCAATTTTTGCCTAGACACATTTGGGGCATGTGATGCAAAGTATAGTACAGATAATAAATTTGTATTGAGTCACCAAGTTCACGGTACTTTGACACAACTATAACAGCAAACTAGTACAGTTGGTAAGCATCTCACCTTTTCTTCAAATGACCTCTTTAACTCAAAGTCTTCAAATATTTCACTTTGTCACCTTGCAATCAACATCATTATTTAACTTATACTTTGTAAAAAAAACATAGTTATATGAATCAGGAGAAGCATGAAGGAAAATGAGCAAAGTGCCAGAGGTCCCAAGACTGGGAGAAATATGGGATCTAGAAAGAATGAGGAAAGTTCCTTGATGCATTAGAGTTTAAGAAGACAATACATAATTACTATTATAACCAAGTTTTGGGGAACTTGGTTTAATTTGAAAATTCAATGGTTAGGATTTATTGTACTAAACAAGACCTTACCATGATTTTTGTCTTTTAATGATATTTACAAATAACTATAGCTTACATACTGGCAAGAGCAGTTGCTTCTGGTCTCTCTGGTCTAAGATTATAGGTGATGTAATATTTCAAAAAGAAGTTATTCTGAGAAATGTATTAGCAAATTAATCCCAAAGTTAAAATTCAGTCAGTTTGATCATTTGAAAACTTAAGTACTTAGACTGAAGGAATTTACACTCAATGGAAAATACCTTCTATTTACACTCAATGAAAAATACATTCAACCTATTTTCCCCTCTCATATTGGTTAAATAGTGATTTATGAGACTATAAGTTAATAGGAGTACATATTAACACCATTCCAACCACCCAAGGTCTGTGTCCTTATCCCCACCCTCTACAGTGGAGCTGAAAAATCTGTCCTTCTGCTCCCCTGCCCCAGAGTTTTTTTGTTTTTTTTTTTTAACTTTGGTGCAATACCCAAACTCAGTCAAATTCTACTTCATGTTTCTCTTTCTACTCTTCTTTCTCAGCTTCTCTTTATGAGTGGTATCATCCCATACTCATCTTTCTCTTTCTGACTTTACCTCACTTAACATAATTCCTTCTAGCTCCATCCAGATGGAGCTAGAAGATGGGTCAAAGAAGATGGATCCATTATTATGAATAGCTGAGTAGTATTCTATTGTGTATATATTCCACAATTTTCTCAGCCACTCAACTTTTGTTAGCTATCTGGGTTGTTTCCAGGTTTTGGCTATTATGAATTATGCTGCTATAAATATAGGTGTACATATATCTTTTTTTTGGATGGGTGTGTTTGAATTCTTAGGATATATCCCTAGGAGAGCATTTTCCTTCATGCTTCTCTTAATCCATACCATTTGATACTGCATCTACTGATCTCAACCAAATCAATGCAACCAGTGCTATCTTGATATGTTGCACTTTGGATTGTATCCAGGGATGCCAGGCCTGGGAATTTGGGGGGAAATATAAACCTTAAAGTAAAAGTGCAATAGTTACAGTGACTCAATAAGTGCATAGAGCAAGTAGAAAGACCTTAAAAGACACAGTCAAGTACTTAATCAAACATTTTCTTCTTAGACCTAGATACCCTCTTCACCTACTTCCTATTTCACATCCTCTAATCACTCTAAGGCTAACCTTCTCAGATAGATACTACAAAAGTTGGATAAGGGCAAAAGACTGGAACACTTAAATAATGGTTCTTTTGGTCACTACCAGTCCACCCCATCATCTGGGGCCCTAGTAAGGGAATCTTTGGATCCCCACATAGATATGCTTCACCTAGACCTCTAACAGATCCCTCTTTCCACCATCACTGGTCATCTCCATCAGGAACAACATTCTAGACCTTCTTGTGGGCCTCTACAGCACATTGTCCACTATGTAGAACAACAGTGAGAGAAATTTCTCCACTGTCCAAAAGAGGCTAGGTCAATATACATTGCCATTTGAGGAAGAGGAAGATTGGTCCTAAAATGAGTGCAACCTAGAATGTTCCTAGCTGTGACCATGGAATGTGAACAGGGATGCAGAGGTTACACAGGCTCCTGTGCTGAACATGAATTGACACGGTCCCTAGATCAGATAGATGGGGTTTATGGTTAAAAGTATTTATGTATGTTTCCTATATTTGGGAACTTCTCTTTGCCCTGATCCAGATTTCTACTTGTATTCTCAACTCTGTCACCATCTTCCTAAACAATACTGTTAGCTCACCTGCATGTTAGCTGTCAGGCTCAGGCAAAAATTAGTAGTCATAGCCTCCTTTGAATATACCTAAAATAGATACTCTAGCTTCTTCCAACATGAAGACCCAGAATTTCATCTGCTATATTCTTACTTTTATGTTCCTAGTTATTAAACAAATTGTTCTGCTTTGTGTCTTAATGCTTTTCATCTACTAAGTTGCAGATGCTGCAATGATGCCAGCTGGACTTTCCTGGGCAGATGACCTCACCAACATGATCTGGAACCCCACCTCCCCAGAGCCCTGACCCACTAGGGAGAAATAGAAATAGTCTGGGGGTATGGATCAACCTATCAACATCCATGTCAAGCAGAAAAGCAATTACAGAAGCCAGACTTTCCATCTTTTGCTCCCTATAAAGATCTTTGGTCCATACTCACAGAGATGTAAAGAATAGGGAAATTTTTAATAGTGGAGGGGATAAGGAAGTTTGGTGGTGGGAATCGAATTGTATGTAATTCTACCCCTCTTAGCCCACAATCTTGTCAACCATTATTAAGTACTAATTAAAAAAAAACAGATAGGAGACCATTCAATATGCTATATGTCATCAGTTTTCATACACAATACCCACATATATTTCACACACACACACACACACACACACACACACACACACACTTTTGTAGGAAAAACAGGATATAAGGTGGAAATGAAAAAAAATTGATATGCTAAGGAGCATATTAACAATAGTAAAATCAGGAGTTAAATTAATGCTATTTGAAAAATCTACAAGAAACAAAACCAATATAAACAGAATGACCCAGCACAATATTCCTGTACGTGATAAATTCATGACTAAATTTTCAATTACTGAACTAAAATTCATTTTGTATATATTCTGCTGCCTTTCTAATATTTTACTATATAGAATTCCTTTTCTCCTAAATTAGCTCAAAAAATCCTATCAAAGTAATATATTAACCTTGCTACTCACTTTAATTTCTACTCAATAATGATATTTTACATTTTGTTCCTCATTGCCAGGCCCTGCCATTGAAAAAATTATTATGAATTTAGTTGATTGGAAAATTGCCTAGTATTTACTCTTTATATAAAAGATTTTTGTCATTGCAATTTTAAAAGTCAGATAACCTATTATTACTCACTATGCACTGCCAAGAATGATAGTCACAACCTTTTCCATTTCAACAACTATCATTTTGTGACATGATGCTATCTTCTCTCTGTTATTTAATTTGAGTCTTCCAGTACAAATAGCCAACAGTTTATGTATATGAGATTATGTAGGGATATCTTTACAGCCATTGCAAGTTTGAAGCTCTCCATACAATATCTACATGTGCTTTCAACTATCAATACTGCATGAGTATCTGTATTCCTTTGTTATAAATTTTATTTAGACTTATGAAAATAACTTGAAGGCAAGCTAATTTAAGAAATAACTTCATTATCATTAAAATGATAATTAGCTTCATTCTATCTCCTTCATATATATGCTTATACATGATTATGAAAATGTATATTTGAATTGAAACACATTGAATATTTGTAAAATAAACCAAAATTAGATGAACTACATAATGCAAATAGGATTTTTTTGTAAGGATGGATCTAAGTTCATATTTACTCTTATACATAGATACAATTCAATGAAACTTCTCAATCTCATAATATTATTCATTTATCTATCACTGATGACAGGCTTTATGTCAGTGATACTTTAAAATGTTAAATGAAAACTTCCATTGCTTTTTTTTGTTATCTGAAACCCTATATTTAACATAATTATTGACAACTGCTTAGTTGTTGAATCATCGTTATAGATTATCAGTTGATTAATGCAAACGATAACCTTGAAAAATAAAGGAGAGCTTAAATAAACTTTTGAAACAACAGATAAAACAGGTTATTTATATGTGAATATTAAATATATGAATAGATTATTTATATGTGAATATTCAAGTAGTCAGTGCTTCTGAAATAAAAATATCCATATACGTTCTAACTTTCCTTGTTCTTGGGTTCATAATGTGTTTTTCTAGTTTCAACTTAAAAAAATACTTTTTTTTTTAATTTTTGAGAGAGAGAAGAGAGAAACTGACAATCAGTCTGGCACATAAAATGTTGGAGATAAAATTAAGGACCCCATGCTTCCAGTGCAGTACTTTTGCCACTGTGCCATCTCCTATACTGCTATTATGTTTTAACTGTAAAAGCATATCAAGATCAATTTGCTAAGTTATTTTTTTTGATTCCCTCTTTGAATCAAAAGACTGAGACACTATCCAAAGTGACTCACTTTCCATTAGACTGATTCCCTTGAAGCAAAAATTTTACTTTGCTGTCTTACATACAGTTTTAAAAAATATTTATGTATTATTTATCGGACAGAGACAGAAGAAAATCGACAAAAATGAGAGAGATAAGGAGAGAGAAAAGGAGAGATATCCCAGCACTGCTTCACTGCTCCTGCAGTTTCCCTTTGCAGATAGGGACTGAGGGCTTGAAAGTTTCTTGCATAACGTTATGTGTGCTCAGTGAGGTGCACTATCTCTGTGTCATATGTACATTTTAATTAAAAAAATGCTTTCTACAAGAAAGGTATATTTTACCTTTTGATAGCTAGCAATACTTAGCATTTTGGTCTTACCACTGCACTTTTCATTACATAAAGAATTGATTTATTAACATTGTTAAAATTCATATTTTTTTCTCATTAGTATTTTATAATAATTAGTAAGGGTGATTACAATTAGGAGAGGTTTAATTTCCTATGAGATTAGGTATTATATTGCATTTGTAGAGCTGCTCTTTTAGGATATTTGTCCAATTTGTCACTTAAATATGCCACCACGTTCTTGTTCTATCTAGTTTTAATGTAACATCTTCCAGCTTGAATCAGAAAATGGACTTTCTAACTTATGTGAGCATTGTATTGCTACTATTTATAAACATTCTTTTTCAGTGACTAGGTCCTCATCTTTGAGAGGCTAGTCTAAAAAACAATTTTTAGTTCACTCCTTTATTTTTTCATTGATATTAAATAATTCAAAGATACACCTCTCACCAAATATTTTACTCAAAAAATAGTAAATTCTTCAATCATTTCTTTGCTATTATTAAAACAATAAAAACACAAACATATCCCTATTTATTCAACATTTTTCTTTCTGATATATATTAATGTTCTCTACAATATCATTTACCATTACATACTTATGTAATTTTACCAATTTACTTGATTATACAATTTCTTATTATCTTAATGTAGTTGTTCTTGCTTCAGACTGAATGCAAATGAGGGAACACTAGAGGGTACTCCCTCAACTAGCATCTTTGTCTATTTTGTTATTTTCCCTATGGCTATTGAAAGCTTAATAATCAAGAATACAATATTTGAAGCCATAGAGTCAATTTCCAACAAGTATAGACTTGTTATCTAAGTAACCTTAGGCAAATTGTTTTATCTCTTTGTTCTTACGGAAAAAAAGAAAAGTTGAGAGAATAGTGACTCCAATCTTACAAAGGTATGATGAGGATTAAAGAATTCAGTAGAGGAGGAGATTTTCATTCTTGAGGTCTCCACTTTGAGCATCACCAATGGACTCCTGTTCTGGCTTCTTTCCCTTTCCATCTCCCCCTCCTTAACTCTCTCCCTCTCTCTCCCCCATTTTCCATTCATTTTCCCTTACTTCATATGAAATTCTCTCCCTTATGCTGTAAAACAGGATTACACAGAATTTTGGTTGTAGATGTGGTGTAGAATTATACCTTGTGACCCTATAATCTTACAACCAACATTAATCACACAATTTAAAATAATTAAAAACTGAATAGATATTTCTTTAAAATCACGTCATTGTGAAGCATAATTTATAATTTTAATGGCATTGTGATTAGCATCAAGCTAATGGCTATCAGCTAGAGCAACTTTGTTTTTTTATTTTAATCATCATCATTGTCATTACTTCAAAGAGAATATTGAAAATCCAGCAAGAAGTTTCCTCTGGTCTATCACTTTTTGTGTGTTTTTTTGAGCCCTCACATACTGCATGAGAATACTGTGATACTGGGGAAAGCTTGAGTCATTCAGAATCTCTCTCTTCTTCTGTCATTCTTTCTATATGAAAAATGTAATTTGAAGAAGTGAAATTACATATGTGAATGGTAACAAAAATGATAAAGATTATTTGAGAAGCACACTCAATTCTCTTTTTTAATGCATGAAAACATTTTTCCTTAAGTATATCAAATTACATTTAGATTTAACTTCTGACTATATTTCAAACCCAAACATAAAGGGATTTAGAAGAATTGTGTGTAAGTGTTGTTGCTGTTGTTGAATCAATCTTTCTCATAATATTAACTGGAAAACTGTAACTAGAGCTTTGATATTTTATTCATCCTTTCAATATAATTTCATAGCAAAGGCCTTTACTGTTTTAAACAGCTTTTGAAAGACTTTGCAGCCATACAATTCACTTGGTTTGTATGTACAAGCTGGTGAATTTTAATATTTTTAGTTGAATTAGTTAACTTAGATGAGTAGTTTAGTTGACTTGTTGTTGTGCACCACACCACAACCACTTTCAGATATTTTCATTGTACTTATAAGCAAACCAATATCTAATAAGATTCCCTTCTTACACACCCCAAGCATGTCCAATCCTTGACAATCAGAAGTCTATTTGGCATTTATAAAATGTGCCTATTTTTCATGTTTAAATAATATAATCTTACAATATATGACTGGTTTTTTTTAACTAGAACATGTTTTTTCAGATCCATCCATGTTGTAGCAGTCTTAATGCATTGACTCATTCATTTTACTTGTTTAACAAAAATCATCACAAGGGTTGGGGTGTGGTGCACCTGGTTGAGCACACATATTTCAAGGGGCAAGGGCCTACGCTTGAATACCAGATCCCCACTTGCTGAGGTAAAGCTTTATTTGTGGTGAAGCAGTGCTGCAGGTATCCCTCCCTATCGCCTTTATTCCTCTTGATATCTAGCTGTCTATATCCAATAAATAAATAATGGTAATAACATCAGTAATTAAAAATATTTAAAATCATCACCTGTATTCCTCCACTCCAGACTAACTTTGAAGATTGAAAGACAGCGATAGAGGATAAAAGAGAAAGCTACCATACAATTCAAGCGACCCTCACTGATATATAAGGGCTAGGTTGGAACCTAACACAATAGAATAGCTTTCAGATGCACTATCTTGCTGGACCTGAAACATTTTTATTGCTTGATAATGTTATAGTTAATGATTGAAGCTTAGCTGCAATTACATTGGAGGCAGCTTCATTTCTGTGTGGCCTTGCCTTCACTCTTTGTCTTTCTGTCTCTCTTTTTAATCTGAAATTATATACATATATATATATAATTTATATTAATTTATTTGAGCCAAGCCTCCACTAAAGCTGAGGGAGATTCAGTTCTGTGTTGCCTTGCCCCCTCACTCTTTGTCTTTCTCTGTTTCTCTCTCTCTCTCTCTCTCTCCATATATATGGAAGTTAGACTCTAGTGGTAAAGTATTAATGATTATAAACAAATATGAGAGCAAACCTACAAAATTATATTTTACTTTATATCTAATATTTGAGAAATTTCCAATATTTTTCCAAGGTGACTGTACTGTTTTCTAGCTCTCTCTCTCTCTTTAATTATCTTTATATATTGAATGGAGACATCCAGAAGTTCAGAAAGTAGGGGGAAAGGGGGTGAGGCAGAGAGACACCTGTAGCACTGTTTCACCACTTGCAAAGCTTTCCCCCCTGCAGATGAGGAGCAATGCCCTTGAACCTGGGTCCCCGCACATTGTAACGTGTGCTCAACCAGGTGTGCCAGCACTCAACTATTCTCATCAGTAATGTATGCTGATTGCAAATTTCCCATAGGCAAGTCTGTATTTTTTAATTGTATGTCTTTTTAAATTTTTATTTATAAAAAGGAAACATTGACAAAACCATATGATAAGAGGGGCACAATTCCCACCACCAGAACTCCATATCCCGTCACCTCCCCTGATAGATTTCCTATTCTTTAACCTTCTGGGAGTTTGGACTCAGGATCATTGGGGGGTGCAGAAGGTGGAAGGTCTGGCTTCGGTAATTGCTTCTTCACTGAACAAGGGCATTGGCAGGTCGATATATACTCCCAGCCTGTCTCTCTCTTTCCCTAGGGGTCAGGGCTCTGGGGAAGCAGGTCTCCAGGACACATTGGAGGGGTGCTCTGCCCAGGGAAGTCCGGTTGGCATCCCGTTAGCATCTGGAACCTGGTGGCTGAAAACAAGAGTTAACATATAAAGTCAAATTGTTGACTAATAATGAACCTAAAGGCTGGAATATTGCAGATGAAGATTTGGGGTCTCCATTTTGGAGATAGCAAGTAGGCCTATTTTAGTTATATTCCAAAGGGCTCATGACTATACTAGTTTTTTTTTTTTTTCCCTGTGAGCCTGACATCTGATATGCAGGTGGACCCAAGTTATTGTCTGAAGAGATGATGTCATGGCTGGAAAAAGGGATAGAAAGCTGGATCAGGACAGAGAATAGCTCCCAGATATGAGAAAGATATATAAATATTGCTAACTGCAAACCCCATCAATTTGATCTGGGACCCATATTTAGCTTAGGAGCCTATGTAACCTCTGCATCCCTGTAGGTCTGACTTCACATTCTGTGGTCATGAGAAGGAACATTTCAAGCTGCCCCAATTTCAGGACTCATCTTCTTCAGGTGGTAGATAAATTATGTTATCCAGCCTCCCTTCAGAGGATGGAACATTCTCTCCGTTGTTGATCCACATTGAGGTCAAGGTCCTGTGGGGGCCCCAAGGGGTTAATTGTGTTTTTCCTGATGGAGATGACCAGTGACAATGGATAGAGAGATCTATTAGAGGTCTAGACCCATCCTGTCTATTTGGACATCTCAGGACTCCCTAAGGCCCCAGATGATGAGGTGGCCTGATAGTGACTAAAGAATCATCATTAAAGTATGCCAGTCTCTTACTCTTACTCAGTTTTTTGTAGTCCTTTGATAAGGTTAGCTTTGGAGTGACTAAGAGAAGTGTAATAGGAAGAAGGTGAGTAGGGTGTTTAGATCTAAGTAGAAACTATCTGATTAGGAACTTTATGATGTCTTTTTAGGTCTTTCTACTTGCTTGCTTGTTATAGGATTTCTCTTAAGTGTCCTCCTGTTGTTTTGAGTTGTATATTTTTACAACTATGATATTGACTTCGTTTTATTGAATTTGGACAGCAAATAGTACCCAACTTTATTTATCTATCTATTTATCTATCATCTGTAACCTACATTTCACATACATACCTATACATATAGGTATATACATGTGTGTATATATGTATATATACATATATATGATTTTTAAAGTATTTATTAGTGAAAGAGCACCCCTCTGGTAAATGTGGTCCTGGGCATCAAACCCAAGACCTAGTATTTAAGAGCCCAGCACTTCATCCACTTACCATCTCCCAGTTTGCTGTATGATTTATTTTTAAATATATGCTCATTTTTTTATGATAGGAAAACAGAGAGACCAATTCTGGCCTCTGATGCTGCTGGAAATTGAGCCTGTGATCCCTGGGCATGCAAGTCCTATGCTGAAATACTGAAATTTCCCCATGCTTTATATAGGATATATTTCAATAATATAGGGATACCAGTTGCTTAAAAGAAAAAAAAAAAAGACAATGGATATTGGAGTATCAATTCGTTTTCTGTTTGGCTTGATATCTAGGAATATCTTCTGCTTGATATCTAGGGAAATCTAATCTGTGTGCTGCATAGGATTGATTCTATTACAATATTTTACTGAGTTTCTCTTTTTCAGTGTCATTTTTCTCAGAGTTGTTCTGATTGCAGTTTTTGTCGATTTTTCCCTCTTTGTGTTCTATTTTGTATTTCCCTAAGGCAGTGAGTCATTCTGGAAGTATAGTACAATTTGTTATTTTCAGCAGATTCCTTGCCATGCATGTACTGTGCATTTATATTCTTTCAACTCTTCCTCCGAATGGTGCTTGATACTAGTAATCTCTTTTCTCTTTTTTGTTTAGTTCAGTGCTTGTTGGTTCAGGCTTGGATCTTTGTTTAATGCATTGCTATATTCCAAATATGGAAAAGAAAAGTAAACACACACTTCCAGTCCAGTAAATATATGTTTAGACAGTGAATTAAATTAGCTTTTCCCTCCCTATGTCAGTTTTCCATATTGTTTATGGTGACTTAACAAGATATTTCCCATTGTCCTAGTCACTACTTTTACAATTTTCTGTGCTATTGTTCTTAATCTTCTAAAAGCACGACAACTTACTGTGCTTTTGTTATTAAATCAATAAAGTGAGCTTAAATTATGATTGCAATTTGAATCAAATTTTTGAAATTAAACACTTAATAAACTAAAATAATTTAGTATGCAATATGTGAAATATAGTTTTAATTTGTAGCATAGCCCTTATGTAACATTGTTCCTTTTCACTCTCCTAACACTAATATATTTCAGAACTTTTTATTCATTCTCACCTTTCTAAAGACAAGATTGTACTGGAAGCCTTAAAAATACTAAAGAAATAGAAATAGAAAAAAAAAAAAACAAAATAAACAAAAAGCACAGTCATTTGAAAATACAATAACTTTCATTTAAACTTGAGTTTACCTTAGATTCAAATAAATGCATATATGCATATAAATTACATAAACATATATAAGAAAAAACCTACTTTTCCTCATATTTGTCACAACATAACAATTAAGACTCAGTTTTTATACATCAATTTAACTTTAGATGGAGGAATCATGCATCTTTGTGTATTTATTTATTGCATAGAGGCATAGAGAAATTGATAGGGAAAGGGCTATAGAGAGGCAGAAAAAGAGACAGCACTGCTTCATTGCTTCTCAAGATTTCACCCTGAATGGGACTGAACCTGTGTCCTTAAGCACTGTAATACATATACTCTACCAGGTGCACCATCACCATCACACCTACAGCACTCTACTCACCTTTTCTCCATACATGCTTTTTTATAGGTATGGGGTAGAAATATGTGTATGATTTTCAAAATGTTAAATTTCAGAAGTTTGCTAGCAATTCATACAATAATAAATATATTTAAGAAACCAATCATTGATCATCTGTTAATCATTTGAATTCAGAGATGAAGGTATGTGAGCTATAACTTTGGGAACAATGAGGGCTAGTATGAATTATTTCAGAAGAAAATAAATGGACTTTTAAAAGAGATGCTAGGGCTAGATTTGGGATACTTACTGAAAAACTATCAGAAGATAAGAAAGGATGAAATGGATACTGGGAAGAACCAGTGAGTAGTCAAACAAAGAAGGTAGTGTTTCCTGAAACCAATGTGAAGAAAGTTTTTCGAGGGTAAGAAGCAATCAGTTAACTGAGATAAGTACTACTGATAAAAACTTCAGTGCCAGGAGTTGGGCGGTAGCGCAGCAGGTTAAGCACAAGTGGCGCAAAGCGCAAGGACCGGCCACAGGATCCCAGTTCGAGCCCCAGGCTCCCACCTGCAGAGGAGTCACTTCACAGGCAGTGAAGCAGGTCTGCAGGTGTCTGTCTTTCTCTCCCCCACTCTGTCTTCTCCTCCTCTCTCCATTTCTCTCTGTCCTATCCAGCAACGATGACATCAATAACAATAACAATAATTACAACAATGAAAAAGGGCAACAAAAGGGAAAAATAAATAAATATTTTAAAAAATAATTAAAATAAAGCTTCAGTTCCTTAGACCTACTTATTTGACTAAACACTGCAGGTGACCATGATACATTCATTAGAATAGTATCCTGAATGATAAGACAAAGCACCAATGAGAGACTTAGGAGAATAACAACAAATGAAAATTACAGGGCATTTTGTTGTGAATAGAAACTTAGAGTTTAGGGTTAAGAGATAATCACCTATTAGATTATATATATTTATATGCATCCATAATGAGACACTATGCATGATAACAGAGAAGCTTCCCATATGGTAGAGTAGTGCTATCTTATTTCCTTCCTTGCTTCCTTCTTTCTTCCCACCCTCCCTCCATCCCTTCTACCCTCCCTCCTTCCCTCCCTCCCTCCCTCCCTTCCTTCCTTCCTTCCTTCCTTCCTTTCTCTCTCAGTATGTATCTTTTATTTTATATTATTTTATTGGGGTATTAATGCTTTATAGTACAGTTTTAAACAAATGAGTACAATTTCTCATCTCCTCATGATAGGTATCTACAAAACCTTCTCACCTCCAACCTATGTATTCCTCCACCATCATGCACCATGTCCCCAAAACTCCCTTCCTACCAAATCCTCTCTGTCCTCCATCCCCACAGTCCTTTGCTTTGGTGCAATACACCAACATCAGCAGTACAAGTTTTACTTTGTGTTTCACTGTTCTGTTGTTTCTTTTTTTTTAATTTTTTTTATTTATTTATTTTCCCTTTTGTTGCCCTTGTTGTTTTATTGTTGTAGTTATTATTGTTGTTGTCATTGTTGGATAGGACAGAGAGAAATGGAGAGAGGAGGGGAAGACAGAGAGGAGGAGAGAAAGATAGACACCTGCAGACCTGCTTCACCGCCTGTGAAGTGACTCCCCTGCAGGTGGGGAGCCGGGGTTCGAACCAGGATCCTTATGCCGGTCCTTGTGCTTTGCGCCACCTGCGCTTAACCCGCTGCGCTACAGCCCGACTCCCTGTTCTGTTGTTTCTTAAGTTCCCCTGTGAATAATATCAATCCATATCCATCCTTCTCTTTGGGGCTTATTCTTACTCATTGTGATCCCTTCATATCTATCTCTTTATATCTGAGACTAAAAAGAGGGAAAAAAAAAAACAAAACCTAGTTCACCAGGAGTGAAAGCACACTGATCACAGGTCCTAGCAACAATTAGAGAAACAAAAGGAAAGAAAAAGGAAGTGGAATTTTAAATGGTGGTGATATGCATTCTCATCTTCCAACTACACATTTGGTAACCGATAAACTACAAGGGTTGTGTTTTGTATGCCATGTGGTCTGGTGTGATCGGTAATATATATTTTTAAAAATATTTTCTATATCTATTTATTGGATAGAAACAACCAGAAATTGAGAGGGTAGGAGGTGAGAGAGGGACAGAGAAAGAGATATACCCACAGCACTGCTTCACAACTTGAATTTTTTTCCCTGAAGTTAGGGACTGGGAACTTGAACCCTGGTCCTTATGTATTATAACATGTGTACTCAACCAGGTGTGCCACCACCCAGCCTCTGAAAATGTGTTTTTAATGTTTGGGGCTAGTGGAGTAGTCCATTTGGTAGGGTGCCTGCATGTCACCCTGGTTCCATCCCATATACCACATAGGAGATGTTAGGCAAAGTACAGAAACTCTAATATAGTGTTTTCTCTCTCTCTCTCTCTCTCTCTCTCTCTCTCTCTCTCTCCATATATATATGGATGAAAAAATGGTCTGGAGCTAAGTGAGATCCAGATTAATACAAAGCAAAGCAAAGCAAATGAACAAACAAACAAAAACAATAGTGCATGACCTGTTTTGTATATAGCCATAAATTTGGTTATTTGTCTTTGCTTGGGTTGCAAAATTGACTACATTCATGAATAAAGTGTTAATAAATATCCTTGACTCTGACCTAAAACAACACAAAAATTACTGATAAAGTAATATTTTTCCTCAATCAGTCTATAACTATCTCCTAGGTTACAAATAGGGCATGCCAGTTACAAAAAAAAATGTTATTTACTTGTTTAGAATGGAAGGAAGAGGCCAGAAAAGTACACAGTCACATGCCCAGAAATTGCATTTTTAGGCAATTATTCAAAAGATATGAAAGCACTAATTTGAAATGTCATATGCATCTTCATGTTCATGGTTACAATCCTCACAATAGTCAGAATATGGAAGCAACCTGAGTGCCCATAAGCAGTGGCTGGATAAAGAAGCCATATACTCAATGGACTACTACCCAGCAATTTACTCAGCAAACCCAGAGCATCGTACATGACCAGCCTAAGTGCTTCACGATGAGCCACATCCTTGGTCATTGTCATAGACCATTTATCTATCATATTTTTCTTCATATGCTATAAATTGAACTTCATCTCTGATCCCATCCACGACATAAAATTGTGTACCTGTGTTTTCAAAGCAACTATCCTGTGTAACGGTGTTTGTCAGAGCGATGTCTGACCTAGAGAGATCCCAAGAAAATCACCTCAGGATAATACTATTTCAATTAAGACTCAACTAATAAAAGATATTGGGGACTTGAATCTCCAGGAAGAAGATATGATACAGAAGTAAGGTCCCAGAATGTAAAGAAGTTAAATAATAATTGATTTTGAGAGAGAGATACAAAATGTTTGACATGAACTAAGGTTTGAGAAGTTGTTGGGCTGTGCCGCGGAGAAGAGAGAGAGGAGATCCAGAGCAAAGAGAGAACACAAATCTTTATTTGCGCTGGCACCTCAGAGTTGGGTGAGAGAGAAACAGGTTGGGCTACGTGGAGGTAACAAAAATGGCCACCTCATGCAGTAACCTTTCCTGCGTCTAAACACTGAAGTGAAGAAGCCGGCAAGAGAGTGAGATACGGAAGAAGAAGGGCTTTTATGGGAGTAGCTCTAGTGAGAATGGGAAGGGGGAGGAGTAACCATAGCACTCCAGGGTAGGATAACAATTCTTGTGAGAATGGGAAGGGGGAGGAGCAACCAGAGCACCGCAACCATTGGGGGGGGGATAGACAATGCCCTGAGGGCACAACATGGGGGAAAAGGCACTCTGAGAATGTCCCAACTCTCTTGGGAACTAACAATAGCCTGAGGGGACAACATGGCAGATGTGACTGCATCTGCACAATTTCCCAGCAAGAAGTGATGAAGCAAGTGCTGACTGGTCAGGCTGAGGATGGCAGGCATAGTTGGTGATGAAAGCTGAAAATGTGTGTGAAGCGCTATTTTGGAGAAAAAAGAGTAATGATTAAGCCATTATAAATATTGTTTGAAAGACAGATATAACTTCTAAAAGCAACTACACTTGTTCCTTCTTGGTTTGTAATGCTTTATATATTTAAATAAATTTTACCATCTACATTGATAGTATATGTTCATTTATTAAAAAAAAAAAGATAAGGAACTGGGCTGTAGTGCAGCCCGTTAAGTGCACTTGGCACGAAAAACTAGGATCTTCACAAGGATCCCAGCTGAAGACCCAGTTGGAGCCTTCAGGCTCCTCCACCTGAAGGAGGGTCACTTCATAACTAGTAGACCAGGTCTGCAGGTGTCTATCCTTATCACCCCATCTCTGCCTTCCCCTCCTCTCTCAATTTCTCTCTGTCTTACCCAACAACAGTGACAGCAGTAATAACAAAAACAATAATAACAACAATGATAAACAACAAGGACAACAAAAGAAAAAATGGCCTCCAGGAGCAGTGGATTCTTAGTGCAGGCACCAAACCCCAGTGGTAATCCTGGAGGCCAAAAAAAAAAAAAAAAAAAAAAAAAAGGTGATCTAGTCCTTAAAGCAATGAGTGTTAGTTACCTGTGAATCTAATGCAGCAGGTACTATCACATTGCAGTATAGCATGGTATTGTGATAGATTTTAAAATATTAAGTACCAGGGGCTGGGTGGTAGTGCAGCCAGTTAAGAGCACATGGTGCAAAGAGCAAGGACCAGCATAAGGATCCAGGTTCGAGCCCCCAAATCCCCACCTGCAGGGCAGTAGCTTCACAAGCGGTGAAGCAGGTCTACAGGTGTCTATCTTTCTTTCCTCCTCTCTGTCTTCCTTCTCTTTCGATTTCTCTTTATCCCATCCAACAGCAAAAACCACTATAACAACAGTAACAACCACAACAAGGGCAACACAATGGGAAAAATAGCCTCCTGGAACAGTGGCTTCTTAGCGCTGGCACAGAGCCCCAGTGAAAACCCTGGAAGCAACACACACACACACACACACACACACCACACACACACCACACACACACACACACACACACACACAGACATATTCAGTACCATTATAACTCTAAAATTTTATGAGAAATTAGGCTGATCATTCAAGAGTTTTTGCTGGTTAAGTTCAAGAATATAAATGATTACTGGGGTGGTTAAATCTCACCAGAATTATTTCATAAAAAATAAAATGTACAGTGTTGAAGAGATGAAAAATTTTCACACTTTGTTTTTTAGTTAATAGTTGTTATATTATAGGCATTGGAAGTGAGGTCTGCTACTCTAAGGTTACAAGTTGATATGAAATATTTCTAGAATCTTCCTTCCTTCTATACACATAATGGAACCCTCTCTAGCATTCAAGTGTTGTCACTTGTCACCTTTATATTCCTAATCAGAATAGAACTATAGTGAAGCAAGGCATTTCATCATGAAAATACTTGAGTTAGATTTCCCTTAAGGACAAGTATTTTATCAACTGAATAAGACAGAGAACTAGATTTTTCTTTTTGAGATCAACACATGTGTAATTTGCACTGAATTAGGAGAATCTTTCATGGCATCCCAGTTGCTTATTGCTAGCAAGGTAGCACACTTTCATGTCATGCATACAATGATAAATACACAGCTAAACCCATCAGCACACTTGCTTCCACATTATTCAGTACATTCTGTGCTTGAAGACAAAGTTTCGCAGTATGCTCTGCATTAAGATGAGTTATGGTGCATTCCTCTACATTAACAACTAGTATTAATTTTAGGTTGCAGTATCAAAACATAAATGCCTTAAAGCCTATTTTTTAACTAGTAGTTTCTTTCTACCATTGCTATTTCCTTGCATACATAAATATACCCTTGTGCTAAAAAAAAAAAGGCTTTGATACAGGCTAAGAAATCATTATTTTATACCTAGTTTTTAACAGAAAAGTGCCACTGTTATTTAGCCATGTATTTAAATGAATGCTTTCATAATAGCACAGTTGGCAAGAACTTGTAATTTGATAGTATAGAATAACTATTGAGTGAAAATTAATTAAATAGCACCTTCAACTAATAGCTTGATTTTCTCAAAATAGTTCTATCTTTACTTTGTAATATAGTATGGTCCTAGATTCCACTTGTTAACAGGAGGTAGTCATATCTCAGATATGACTATACTATAATACTTATAACCACTATTTCTGCTCCACAATTTCTACATACTGAAAAATGCCTATGTAATTATGAGTTAGAACTAAGTTTCCTCCTACCGCATGTCTTTGACCAGTTGTCTCTCAATGATTCTTCCTGTGAATCCTTAAACAAAAGTGGAAGTAACTTATGATATAGTAATAGCACTCCTAGTCCAAATGACATGAAAACACTAATTTTACAGGGCATATATATTTTCATGTCCATAGCTGTACTCACAATAGTCTAAGTATGGAAGCAATCTGGGTGCTTATAAACAGATGACTGGATAAAAAAAAAAAGTCATATACTCAGTGGAGAACTACTCAACAATTTAAAAATGATCATACTGTGTCCTTAGGGATAAAATGGATAGAACTGAAGGTGATTATGCTCGGTGAAGTAAGCAAGGAAATGAAGGACATCTACTGTATGGTTTCACTCATATGTGAAATAGAGAATAATTGAAACACCAACTTGGAAAAAAAAATACAGTCAACCCAACTCTAAGGTGTTTGGAGAGCTGTGATGGCTATCATTGGACTGGAAGACATAGAAAGTTGGTGGTGGGAATGGTGTGGAACTATAGCCCTACTATCTTATTTCTTTTCTCCTGATATTACTCAATACAGGTACGTGTCATCACAGAACATACTTATGTAAATACTTTGTGAAAGTTTTCACCTTAAATATAAAGACACAAAATTAAAGTGTTTTTTTTTTTTTCCCTACTTTATTGAGTAGGACAGAGATATTGAAAGGGACAGGGGATACACAAAGGGAGAGAGAAAGATAGCTACCTGCAGACCTGCTTCACCATTCATGAAGTATTCTCCTTGCAGGTGGGGAGGCAGGGGTTGAACTCATGCTCTTGCACATGACATGGCATTATGTAAGGAATAATTTATCAGTCTCTCAATAATTCATAGACATGGATAATGAAAAGGACTGTCAAAAGTATGTAGTACTGACTGTTTAGATAGCTCACCTGAGGGGGCACTTGCTTTGTAATGAACGTTACCAGATCTGAAACCCAGGTACACCACATATGAGTATTAAGACACTGTGATTTTCCTTTTATCTTTTTCTGTTTTTCTTTCCAGCTGAAAATCCAGCCCAGAGTGGTTAAACCAAGTGATGAACATATGTGTGTATATTCTGACTTTCATCTAGATAATAAATTACATAAAATGTAATTACCAACACACATATGAATAAGATATGTAACAGGGAAAGCACAAATATCCATATAGCATCTCAACTAAGTTTGAATGTGACATTTGTAATTCAAATATTGTCATGCTTGTACACACATACACATGTGCCAAACACTACAGAAAACATAAGACATACTATTGTTAATTTATATTTGCGAACAGTACGTCAGTAATGAAAAGTTAACAAAAAATAAGTGCACTAAGAAGAGGGATTTGATATGATATATATATACATATATATAATGTTTATATACACACAATGGTTTTAGCTATGTTTGAACTACATTATAATATAAAGATGACTATAAATACATATGTCATGATCAATTTGGCTAGGTTGTATCATTATTATTATTATTTATTACTTCTATAGCAACCTTGAAGCTTAGAGGAATATCTATTGAATTGTAGTCACTGTTTGAAAGAAACCATTCCTTTAATTCACACCAGATGGCACTATGCAACTTTTCCACTCTCGAAAGTAGTTAAGCAGAAATTAAAGAGATGAAGTACAGTGAAAAAACTACTGTGGAGTATATTTGTCTATCATTTCTCTTTCTTAAAGTCAACTGGCATCATGGTTTAACATGTAGCACACAATATGGTAGTCTAATGTGCCTCCTCTCTATAATTCTATCAAGTATAGATCAATTTACAAATAGGTGTCAGGTTCCTCAGATTTTCAGGAACCTTTGCATTTAACTGATAGTGCATTTTATAAGCAGATATGGACCTCACAAATAACTCCTTATAGTTGACAATCATAGTATGATACTTGCATATAACAGTTAACTCTAACTGAATGGCATTTACTAATTTTCAGGTGTCATCAATTGTTTCACTTATCCCTTCCATACTACGTACAACTGGTATGCAGATAAATTGAGACATTAAGGCCATCAATCCTATTTTTCCCCTTTTATATTTTTGTGGATAATTTAATTTTCTATTGTCTTTACAATGGAAATAGTTGGGATATCACAATATTTGTCTCTTAGTTATACTGGAGAAATCATCTTGATTTTTCAGATTTTATGATTGATTTAAAAATTTGCATTAAAAGAACATTCTGGGAGTCGGGCGGTAGTGCAGTGGGTTGAGCGCATGTGGCACAAAGCACAAGGACTGGTCTAAGGATCCCAGTTCGAGCCCCGGGCTCCCACCTGCAGGAGAGTTGCTTCACAGGCGGTGAAGCAAGTCTGCAGGTGTCTGTCTTTCTCTCCCCCTCTCTGTCTTCCCCTCCTCTCTCCATTTCTCTTTGTCCTATCCAACAATGACGACATTAATAACTAAAACAATAAAAACAACAATGGCAACAAAAGGGAATAAATAAAAAAAATAAAATATTTTTTTAAAAAAAGAACATTCTTCTTCTGTTCTGATTCTTTTATTTTGCATTTATTTTGTGTTTTTTTTCCAAAGGAGCCAACTCTAAGCATAATAATCTAAAAATTAATTTTGATTTATATTCCATGATTTTAAATATTAATATTTATTTACACATACATATATATTATACACAAAAATTCACATACAATACTTGTAATATTGTGTAACTGAATTTTACTCCTAGATATATACAAAAGTCTATCAGTTTGAGGATTTTATAAAGCTACTAAAGTATTTTAAAAGATCATCTAAGTAAAGTTTACGAACCAAATAACATCATAAAATTTTTTCTATAGATTCTATAAAAATAATATTATATATTGCATCCAAGCAATAAATTACATAAAAATATTTAAACCACTTTTAGAGCATTTCTATTTTCACAATATTACCATTATCATATCTATAATTATGAGTTATTCAAGTTGTAATGTATTGATCTATATAGTATTTTAAGAGTCTGAGCAATACACAAGAATCTTTTATTTATATGCTTTGAAAAGTAAGAGCTGTAAACATCTGTAAACCATAAAGAGACATGATAAAATAGATTTCCTTTCATTTGACATTCTATAAATAAGTCTCTATAATGAGAGATTTTTAACATAAAGGAAAGAGGCATATGCTTATATGAATGTTTTGGTAGAATTGACTAAAGGTTATATGAGATATAAGTTAATGGACTGAAGTTTATAGCCGTGTGTATAGCTGTCAAATCTTTCTGTAAATTACCTTCTCTTCTGCTGGCTGAATGCAAAAATCCAATAAACTGTTAATAAAAATGGAAAGGTCATATGTAAATATCAAAGATCTTAAAAATGAACCAGAAAAAATGATAGTTTGCAGAAAAATATCATTTCATATTCGGTTTCATTGTATTCTAAATGTGATTTGGGTTGCAAAGTGCATTTCCAAGGGGAATAAATGAGTAGGAAAAGTTTCTATTAAAAAAGAGATTAGTCCCCCATCTAAAAAGAAGAGTTTGACTACTAATTGGCTGTTGGTTTCTGCAACTTCAGAAGAATTGTAAACAATTAAACACTTTGATATTTTCTCTGATTAAGCAAACTCTTAATAGGGCCTCATGGAATTTTTCCAGAAACACTGAGAGAGCACAATCTGTGTAGGGCTTGTGTCTATGTGATGGAAGGTACTTTGTTTGGGGCCTAGGAGGCTCATCTTCTGTCTATAGCTAGACACCTCACAATCCAGCATTTGCTGGCAGGTCTTGAATTTGCAAAGAAAAATAGCAAGGTAAGAAAGTACTCTTCTCTACCCTATTCCATTTATCTGGACACCGTATTATTTTTTTTGTGCTAATTTGAAAATTGTCTCATAAAGAGAATGCATTTAGGTCTAGGGAGAAGCTGAGTTTGAACATGCACTGCTTTGAAGAAGCCATGAGCTGGTATAGTGTCTGAAAAGAACTACTGGCAGAGGATAGAGTATGGGCTTGACTCCCTGAATAGGGAGCAGTTTTCTTCCCCTTCTTTTTCTTATTCTATTTTAGCAGTGACTAAACTCTGTAAACATTGTACAGAGTCAACATAAGAATAAGCACTCATTACACTGTGAAGCAATGTGTAGCACAGGTTGCTAATGGTATCTTTTATCTGGAGATGAATAATTTTTTTAAGTTTTTAAATTTTTTAAATTTATTATTGGATAGAGACAGAGAAGAATTTTGATTTATATGACTACACTTTACTAGGAGTGTACATAAACACCATTCCCACCACCAAAAGACAGTGACCCACCCCTCCCACCCACTCCCACCCCCCACTGTCACAGGAAGCTGCATGTCTGCCCCTCACCACAGGGTTTTCACTTTGGTGCCCTACTTACAATTTGGTCAGGTCCTGCTTTTAGTTTCCCTTTCAGATCTTCGCACTCAACTTCTGTTGATGAGTGGTATCATCCCATACTCATCTTTATCTTTCTGACTTAGCTCACTTAACATAATTCCTTCTAGCTCTGTCCAAGATGGGACAGAGAAGGTGGGTTCATTGTTCTTCATAGCTGCATAGTATTCCATTGTGTATATATACCACTGCTTTCTCAGCCACTCATCTGGTGTTGGGCACCTGGGTTGCTTCCAGGTTTTAGCTATTATGAATTGTGCTTCTATGAACATAGGAGTACACACCTCTTTTTGGATGGGTGTTATGGAGTCCTTGGGGTATAAGCCCAGGAGAGGAATTACTGGATCATATGGAAGGTCCATGTCTAGCCTTCTGAGAGTTTTCCAGACTGCTCTCCACAGAGGCTGTACCAATTTACATTCCCACCAGCAATGTAAAAGGGTTCCTCTGTCCCCACATCCTCTCCAGCATTTGTTGCTGCTGTCCTTTTTGATGGATGCCATTCTTACAGGAGTGAGGTGGTATCTTAGTGTTGTCTTAATTTGCATTTCTCTGACAATCAGTGACCTAGAGCAGTGTTTGTTAGCCTTTTGGATCTCCTCTGAGGTGAATGTTTTGTTCATATCCTCTGCCCATTTTTGGATGGGGTCATTTGCTTTTTTGGTGCTAAGTTTGCTGAGCTCTTTATATATTTTGGTGATTAGTTTCTTGTCTGATGTATGGCATGTGAAGATCTTCTCCCATTCTGTGAGGGGTCTCTCTGTTTGTTTAATAGTTTCTTTGGCTGTACAGAAGCTTTTCAATTTGATGTAGTCCCATTGGTTTGTTTCTGCTTTAGTCTTCCTTGCAATTGGGTTTGATTCATCAAAGGTGTCCTTGAGGTGTAGGTGGGAAAATGTTTTACCAATGTTTTCCTCTAAATATTTGATTGTTTCTGGTCTAACATCCAGGTCTTTTATCCATTTGGAGTTGATTTTTGTTTCTGGTGAGACAAAGTGGTTCAATTTCATTCCTCTGCATGTTACAAGCCAGTTTTCCCAGCACCATTTATTGAAGAGAGTCTCCTTCTTCCATTTAATGCTTTGGGTCCCCTTATCAAAGATTACATGTACATAGGTGTGGGAGTTTAGTTCTGGGCTTTCAATTCTGTTCCACTGGTCTGTGTGCCTGTTTTTATTCCAGTACCATGCTGTTTTGATGATGATGGCTTTATAATATAGTTTAAGGTCTGGGAGTGTGATGCCTCCATTTCTGTTTCTTTTCCTCAAGATGGTTTGGCAATTCTAGGTGTTTTCAGGTTCCAGATCAATGATTGTAGTGTTTGTTCTATTCTCTTAAAGAAGCTTGGTGGAACTTTGGGTATTGATGGGTATTGCATTAAATTTGTATATGGCTCTGGGGAGAATATTCATTTTGATGATATTTATTCTTCCAATCCATGAGCATGGGATGTCTTTCCATTTCTTGGTATCAGTTTCTATATCCTTGAGTAGTGACTCATAGTTTTCAGTATATAGTATTTCACTTCTTTGGTCAACTTTATTCCTAGGTATTTGATTGATTTTGCTGAAACAGTAAATGGGAGTGATTTCTGGATGTCTTCTTCTTCAGATTTAGTGTTTGCATAAAGAAATGCCACTGATTTTTGTACATTGATTTTGTAGCCTGATACCTTGCTATATTACCTAATAACTTCCAGTAGTTTAATGCTGGATTCTTTAGGTTTTTCTATGTATACTATCATATCATCTGCAAATAGTCACAGCTTGACTTCTTCCCTTCCTATCTGTATTCCTTTGGACAGAGAAGAATTTTGAAGGGAAGAGACAGAAATAGAAAGAGACAGAGAGATACCTGTATCCCTACTTCACCACTCATGAAGTTTTCCCCTCCTAGATGGGGATCAGGGGCTTGAACCTGGGTACTTGAGCACTATACTGTGTGCTCTTAACCAGGTGTGCCACCACCTGCTCCCCAAGTTGATTAATTTCTTATTTATTTATTTATTATTTTAAATTTTATTGCCATCAGGCTTATTACTGGGATTCAGTTGCTGACACTATGAATCCATCACTCCCAGTAACTATGTTTTCCTTTTTTTTTTCCTTTTCTTTTCTATTGTACTTGATAAGACAGAGAGAAATTGAGAGAGGAGAAGGGAATGAGAGAGAGGGAGAGAAAGATACCTGTGGATCTGATCCCCTTCACCTCTAGTGAAGCTTATCCCCTGCAGGTGGGGGATGGAGCCTTGAACTTGGGTCCTTGAACATGATAAGATATGTGCTTAACCAAGTATGCTACTGCCCAGCCACGAGATGGTAAATTTATTTACTTTAGGAGTATATTCACTTTTCCTTAAATGATCTAAATTATTCAAAAAAAGCAGTGATGAATGGATGAAATTATTTAGGTCAATGTTTTAGGTTTTTCTCAAATAATCTAAGCTATTCATAAATGCATTTCACTGGAAATATGCTATGACTAGGATAAGCTTTTCAAAATAAATTTGTAATGTTCACATTTGATGTAAATAACTGCATTCGTTTCATAACCCTAAGACTTAGAAATAAGTTTCAATAGAAGTGAATAGATCCTAGAAAGGATTCAAATAAATGTTAGTAGGAGTTTGAATACATAGAAAGCTTCCTTACAGAACATATTATTTGCCATATTTAAATAGCATTGGCAGATTTAAACTAAAAGTCCTTTCAGCATAAACCTTTATGATTTCTTGTGATCTTTTTTCAACTAGACAATGAAAAACTATTTAGTGGTACTTAATTGTCTTGGCTCTCTCTCTCTCTCTCTCTCTCTTTTTCCTCCTGGGCTCCACTTATGCATTCTATGCAGTTTGCACAGTTATTTGTCTCTTTAGAAAGCACCTGTCCCATGATTTTGTTCAAACTATCTGAAAAGAAAGAAAGAGAAAAAGGAAATAAGACAGGCAGAGGTAGTAGATGTGACTTAGAAAGGGAGATAAGGCGGGGCCTTAGGGAAAAAAAAAGGGCAAATATATACATAGTCAACTCTTATCTGTGATCTTAGGAGAACTATTGTAGCTTCCAATGGAAGGAATGGGGACACAGAACTCTGGTAGTGGAATAGGTGTGAAATTATACCCCTGTTATCTTATGATTTTTGAAATTAGTATAAATCACTAATAAAAAAGAAAAATGAGGGGGCAGGAAGTGGCACACAGGGTTAAGTGCAGTAGTAAGAGGCAAGGACACAAGTAAGGTTCCTGGTTGAACCCCTGCTCCCTACCTGTGGCGGGTAGGGGGGTTCACAGGCAGTGAAGCAGGTCTACAAGTGTCTATTTTTCTCTCTCCTCTTTTTTCCCCTTCTCTCTCAATTTCTCTCTGTCCTATAAAAAAAGAAAGAAAGAAAGAAAGAAAGAAAGAAAGAAAGAAAGAAAGAAAGAAAGATGAAATTGCCACAGGAAAAGTAGATTCATAGTGCAAGCATTGAACCCCAGAGATAACCCTGAAGGAAAAAAAAAAAAAACATAAAGAAAGATTTAAAAGTGTTATGGCTATGATGCACTGACATTTAATGTTTATGAGATTCATGAATATTGGGAAACAGAATAGTGGAGTTCAGATGGACATGAAGAAGACAGAAGTACAATCAAGAAAATGTACAATCATGTTTCAGGGAGTGACAAGATTATTTTGGAAAAAACAAAGATATTAACAGTGACAAAGACCTTGATGACAATTAAAATATGCTAAAGCAAAAGGCAAAAGATTTAGTTAATGCAGCTAAGGTACAATTGGAATGTATAATAGTAAATATTTTAGAATGTCAATAATTTTGATAAGAAGGTATTGAGGTTGATTAATATAAATTGATTGCTAATAATATAATATATCTGTGTGATTTTATTCCACAAAGCTCTTACATGCCTTCATGAAAGCAATAAAAAAAAAGCAAAATTCAAGCGAATGTTATTATATGTGTTAGTGTGTGTGTGTGCGTGTTTCCTTGTGTGTGTTTTGTTTTTTTTAGAGAATTATAGCAGGGGTGGGTAGATAGAATAATGGTTATACAAAACACTAATGCCTGAGGCTCTGCGTAGTCAGGTTCTTTCCTCAGCAGAGAGAGCAGTACTCTGATCTTTTTCCTTTTTCTTATTAAAGTAAATATTTTTTTAAATCCTTAGCAGAAAAAGGTACAAGAAAATTCTTATAAGACTAATGAAAAAGTTGAAACAAGATATGAGGTCACATGAAACAGACTGAGTTCTTATTTTCAAACATCAGAATTAAATCAGGCTGTAAACATTTAATTATATATCATACTTTGTATATGCTTTGAGAGTTTGCATGAGAATTTACTCAACCAGGAGAAGCATATACAAAAATGCAGGTATTCCACTAGGGAAGAAACTACTGCTGACACCATTCTATACCTGATCTCTCATCAAATATATCACATCCTTTAGAGATAACACAAGGGACTGCATAGGAATGCCTGAAACTGTTGTCTTTCAAAGGCTGGGTATTTTCAATTCTTACACACACACACACACACACACACACACACACGCACACGCACACGCACACACACACACACCTTACCTCTCTCCCTCTCTCTTGTATTCAGCTCTGGTTTATGGCTTTGTCATAGATTATATTTGCAATATCCAGTGCTCAGGCACAATACTCTGTTTCTGAATAAACCTATTTGCTTCCTCCTAAGCCCATCCTTTCTCACTTTTAAATCACAGACAGACTTGTGTGTCTCTAACCTTTTATGTATAAAGTCAAGTTTTGTCATCTACAACAACTTGCCTGAAAAACACTATGAGAAATTTCCCAAGCAAGTGTTCATACTTGGTGATTAGAAAATAAATAATTTTATTTACCATTATATATTGACATCTATTTAATTTTCTGAATTTACTTTAGTTTATTTCCCAGTAGCATTAGGAAGTGTTCCATTCAGAATAATAAATTCTTATTTTCACTCCAGGCACCAAAATCTAGGAGACATACTTTGGCTCCTTTGACAGTAGAAAGACAGACAGATGATGTTATGTTGACACATCTGTTTAAATACACACTTTCAAACACAATATTTGCAGCACTCATGCCAAATTCCTTTGACATCCCCAATAATATGGACTCAACCAAACCAACCAAACAAGTACAACCAAACAAGTACAACTCAATATGAAATAATTTTTTTTCAGAGATTTGTCTGGTTCTAGTATATTTTTTTGTAGTTTTCAGTATGAAAAAAAGTAAGAAAGTATTGGAGATTGAAGTTGTGAAGCTATTAGATTCAAAAGGCATGCTACTACTATTTAAAGCATCTTTCTAGCTTAATGTTAAATTGTCCTTAAAATAGTTCTGGTTTAAGCCTACAAAAAGCTTTGCAAAGTGCTCAATCTCTATAGAACTATTTTCTCAAAGGTTGAAATGGAATTACTATGACAGTATCTTCAATATTATTTAAATGAAAATCTTGAAATTCAGAGAATCTGTGACAAATTATCCCTGTATCTCTTTATTATGTAATTCTTAACAATAGCAGCACTTTTTAAATGATAAAGACTGAGATAAAATAAATTATTTGGGGTATGCAAACTGAAATATACACTCATGAAAATATAAGATGCTAATAAAACTTAAATTACCCTATTTGTATATATCTTCAGCACTTATAAATTAATATGTCACAGTTTAATAACAATTGTTTATCTATAATTTGTATTTTGAATGTCTCAGTAATGCTTGTTACTAATGGTGTTTCTTAATCCATAGTCATATATCTTGTAATAAGCAGAATATTTATAAAGGTAAAAGGGAGAAAGAGACTAAAACTCAGTGAGAAACACAAAGGAGGAATGCAAACAAGCACTCTGGGAGTGAAAACCTGTATTAATATTTTCTCTTGGTCAACATACAGGCAGTGGAATATGCCAGTCATACCATAAATAAGACCAAAAATCACTGTTATTATGTTACTGGAATGAAAAAAAAAATTGCCTTAAAAGAAATAGTCCTGTGACACACATTACCATATTTATACACCCAAGTTGAAAAAGAGACTTGATATAGGAATATACTTTGATTTGGATGAACAGGCTGTAATCACTGAGTGAATTTTAGCTTGAAGAATATGATTTTAGTGACAAGAAAGAAAATATCTAAGAAACAAGACATTACAATAGAGATAAGAAATCCAAAGCAGAACATGATAATGGTTCTGTGTGTGAAATGGAGGGGATATTTAAGACTACATCTGCTCAAAAAGTAGTTATACCACTTTCTGGTTGTATTATCTTGGGCATGCAACTTAAATTTTCTAGACATCTTATCCCTCCCATAAAAAAGGTAGATATTAACACAACTTCCAGATGAATCCAAGGACAAAATTTAGAAACAGACACACAATCACATGATTGATGGAATGATAACCTCACAGCAAATTCAACTCTGGCTTATGATGGTACTGAGTACTGAGTGAGGTCCTTTGTTACATTAAGCATAAGAGTCTGTTTGCTTAACTGTTATAATATCTTATACCCCAAACTTCCACTTAATGCAGTCTTTTAGATCTAATGATTTCTATGACCTCAGACTTGAGATAATAAAGAAAATGAAATGTGACACTTAGGGCAAAAGTAATAGATTTCATGTGTTGTTTAATGTCACAAATGTTTGTTTGTTTATCAGCTAGTATGCTCCAAACTAAGTTTTGTTAGATTACTTACATGAAAGAGAAACATAGTTTTTTTTTTTTTCCATAAAAACTCTATTTTTATGTGGAAAAATATTTCTGATGAAATAAAATTTCTCTTAAAATAATGATTCAGGCAGAGATGACCAGACTTTCTGACAGTACTCTTGAGGCATATTTTTATCTTTGGATAGTATATTATCCAGATTTCTCCAGATAGGCTATGTATGTATGTATATGCTATTCATCCTATAAGTCACATGTAAATACAACCATATGACTCATTTTTAATTTACCTCACAACCTAAAGATTAGAGATTAAGATAAGTGTGAATATTAACAACTATGCTACAGTCTAGAGACAAAACTTCTTTATGAAATCTCTGTCTGGCAGAGTCAAGATGGAAGCTTGGAGACAACACCTGGTGAGAGCTCTGCAAGGAGGTTACTTTAAACCAGGGAACTGTGGGTGAGGGTAGGATTTCTGGGCCAGTAGTGGAGAAGGAGTGCAGGGCAGTGGGGTCAAGGTAGAATCAAGAAAGAACCATATAACACAACCTTAGGCTGGCAAATAGAGACTGAGAAGGACAAAAGAACACAGGTCTGTGGCTTTTGCTGTTTCTCTCTGCACTCCTCCATCCCCAAGACCAACTCCCACACCAGAGGGGTGAGGGAGCCAGCTGCAGACTGGTTGGCCTCCTGTGGAGCTAATTTCTTTACCAAAATTAAAGGCTCTGCAGGGGAGTCATCCAGAGTAGGGGGGCTATTTCCCCAAACAAAGGCTTTATTTTTCTTTTTGAAGGGGCTGGAGCTCTATCTGAGTGGCAGAACACCAGACCAATCACACCCCCTCTGCTGGTGCTGTGATAATAGTCTCCCTTTGGTATTGCTTGGCTTAGATTATCTGTCTTTCTTCCATTATCTTGAGTTTGATATTTGCTTCTTCTGTTTGTTTTTGCTTTGTTTACAAAGGGGGTGAGGCTGTGTGCAGCCTTTTTAGAGTAGTTTAATCTGCACGCAGATTGTTAGAGTATTTTCTTTTCTTTTATTTTTATTATTACTTGCTCTTGTCTGCTTCCTTCTCTCTCCAGGATGACCAAAATTAGCTGTTGTTGATTTTCCATTGATAGGAGACTGGGTGTGCTCTCCATTGTGGGAGGAATTTATCTCAGTAGATGCAGAGAAAGCTTTCGAAAAAATCCAACACCCATCCATGCTTAAAACATTACAAAAAATGGGAATAGATGGAAAATTCCGTAAGATAGTGGAGTCCATATACAACAAACCTACAGCCAACGTCATAGGCAATGAACAGAAGCTAAAAGCATTTTCCCTCAGTTTGGGGATTAGACAGGGCTGTCTATTATCACCATTATGCTTTAACATAGTTTTGGAAGTTTTAGCCATAGCAATCAGGCAAGAGAAAGGAATCAAAGGAATATAGATTAAAAGGGGAAAAGTCAAACTCTCACTATTTTCAGATGACATGATACAGAAACACCTAAACAATCCAGCAGAAAGCTACTGGAAATCATTAGGCAATATAGCAAGGTGTCAGGCTACAAAATCAAGGTACAAAAATAAGCAGAATTTCTTAATACAAAGACTAATTCTGAAGAAAAGGATATCCAAAAGTCACTGTCATTTACTATCACCGCAAAATCAATAAAATATCTAGGAATAAACCTGACCAAAGAAGTGAAAGAGCTGTATACTGAAAATTCTGTGTCCCTATTCAAAGAAACATAAAATGATTCAAAGAAATGGAAAGACATCCCGTGTTCATGGATTGGAAGAATTAATATCATCAAAATGAATATTCTTCCAAAAGCCATATATAATTTCAGTGCAATACCCATCAAAATCCCACCAAATTTCTTTCAAAGAATAGATCAAAATTTACAATCATTTATCTGGAAGCAGAAAACACCTGGAATCACCAAAACAATCTTGAGGAAAAGAAACAGAAATGGAGGCATCATACTTCCAGGTCTCAAACTATGCTATACAGCCATCATAATCAAAACAGCTTGGTACTGGAATAAAAATAGGTCCACAGAGAAGGGTAACAGAATTGAAAAACCAGAAATAAACACCCACACATCTAATTTTTTATAAAGGGGCCCAAATTATTAAATAGAGGAAGGAGGCTCTCTTCAATAAATGGTGCTGGGAAAACTGGGTTGAAACATGCAAAAGAATGAAACAGAACCACTTTATCTCACCAGAAACAAAAGTCAACTCAGAATAGACTAAGGACCTGGATGTGAGACAGAAATGATCAGATACTTAGAGGAAAACATTGATGAACACTTTCCCACCTAAACCTCAAGGACATCTTTGATGATACAAGCCCAATGGTAAGGAAGACTAAAACAAAAACAAATCAGTGGGACTACATGAAATTGAAAAGCTTGTACACAGCAAAAGAAACCATTACCTAAACAAAGAGATCCCTCACAGAATAACTAGGAAAAGAGCAAGATAGGATGGGAGTGTGGATCAACCTGCTAACATCCATGTTTAGTGGGGTAGCAATTAGAGTAGCCAAACCTTTCTCGTTCGGGGCACCACATGATGATCCTGAGCCCATATGGGGTATAAAGAATAGGAAAGCTTTTAAGGGAGGGATGGTATATGGGGTTCTGGTGGTGGAAACTGTGTGGAATTATACTCCTCTTATCCTATGGTTTTGTCAATGTTTCCATTTTATAAATGAATAAAAAACAAATCTTGGTCCTCAGTATAAGAACATTAACTGATTAGACAAGATCCACCCATATCTTGAAAGATAATATTCTTTGTTTTCAGTCACTTAATCACATCCAAACACATATTTTATTTATGATATTTATTTTACTATGAGAAAAGGAAGGAGAAGGGAGTGAGAGTAAGAGGAACAGAGCAACTAAGAAATAAATAAATGTGATGTGGGCAGGTTGACTTAAGTCCTTTGGTATTCAAATTGATGTTGTGTCTGAAGTATTTCCCTGGCTCTAAACAAGCATAGTTTTAAATTATTTTATTTATGCATTGGATAGTAAGACATAGAAATTGATAAAGGATGGTGGGAAACAGGTCATAGCACACATATTATAATACACCAGGGCCAGGGTTCATATCCCAGATTCCTACCTGCAGGGGGAAAGCTTTGCAAGTGGTGAAGCAGTGTTGCAGGTGTCTCTCTGTCTCCCTCCTTATCTCCCACTTCTCTCTTGATTTCTGGATTGCTCTATCCAGTAAATAAAGATAAGAAATATTCTTTAAAAAAGAAGGGAGGGTGAAGTAGAGAGGAAAAGATAGGCACATGCAGCACTGCTAAAACTCTGAGGAAGCTTCCTCTCTGCAGGCTTGAACCTGTGCACTATACTGGGTGTGCCACCTCCTGCTTCCTAAACAAATATTTAATTAATTTACTTTATTTATAAAAATGTGGATACTAGGGAAAATACTTCTACATTGATGTTGAATGTTGAATACTAATGGAAATGTGACAAAATCTAGAATAAGATTGTTAATAAAAGATTCCATTCCATGAAAACAGTAGTATTTGGCACATTATCTTAAAAGTGAGGTGATTTTATTGACTTTTTTGACAGGGAAATGCATCATCAAACTTTCAATTTATGGCTTTCTTGAGAAAATATTAATAGAGATATTGACTTCGATCAGAAGGGGAAAGGGCAACAAATGCTGATACAAACATCCCTGAAAATTGAAGTATTTCCAAATCTACTTGGATGTCAGCCAGAGTATGGACTGATTTAAAAGCTGTAGAGAAGTAATGAAAAATCATGGATTCATTGAGACATTTAAATTAGAAGTAAGATTTTAATTTGACTAATTAAGTCAAACTTTCTGACTTCCAGTTTCTCAGTATGCAACATATTTTTCTTTACAAAAACAGTCCTATGTACTATTTTACACATTAGGTAAGAGTAGAATAAAGTCAGATGTAGAATAATACAAATCAGATGTAACTTTTAATGCCACCTAGTTCAGTATCCTAATTGTGGAAATTTTGTATCAACATTTTCTCTTATCTCTAGGTTCTTGCTCAAACTATTTTTATTGTTAGAATAACTTACCTATAGCTTTTCCAGGAGCACTTTTTCCCTGCGTTTGGCAAAGGACAGCCCCTCAACATTAAGTTGGAGGACTCGAAGAGCAGGACCAAGAGCTTGAGAGCTGTCAGGAGCTGCTTGTTGCTGGCTTTGAAAGTGACTGGGACCTATGTGGATTCAGTCAGCTAGGAAGGATCCTCAGTTTCCCCAATGAATGGGTACTCACCAGATGCACCACGGGAAGGTCAATCCAATGCATCCCAACTTTTTCCCTGGAAACACTATGATCAAGTAAACCCTAGAATACGTTGAGGATTAAGGTGCTTTAATTAAGTAGTTGATATAGTTTCTGCCAATGTTCTTTTTAAAATTATTTTTATTATTATCTTAATTTATTGATTGGATAGAAACAGTAGAAATTGCTCAACCAGGTGCATCACCACCCTGCCCTCTGCCAATGTTCTTTACCAGTCTAATTTATTATGTGTTCAGTCGGGATGCATTGGATCGACCTTCCCATGGTGCATCCCTTGAGTACCCATTCACTGGGGAAACTGACGACTGAATCCTAGCCGACTGAATCCACATGGATCCCAGTCACTTTCAAAGCCATTAACTGGCTACGGAAGAAGGGCAAACACTAGAAGAAGAATGTGTTCAGTGTTAGAAAAGTTACGCTTGATTTTACCAGAAAACTCACTGGACTTAGGGAAAAAAAAATACTTTGAGCAGAAGTAGATATGATACACTTCAGTTGAAGACTTCTTATTCTGGGCTGGGTGGTGGCACACTGGGTTGAGCAAACATGTTACAATGTACAAAGACCCTGGTTCAAGCTCCTGGCCCCCAACTGCTGTAGGAAAGTTTCACTAGTGGTTGAAGCAGGGCTGCAGGTGTTTCTCTCTTTCTCCTTCTCTCTCTCTCTCTCTGCCTTACCTCCCCATTTCTGGCTGTCTCTATCCAATAAAAAAAATAAAGATAATACCAAAGACATTTTTAAAAAGAAGCATCTTATTTTATTGTTTTTAAGAGATATGTACACTTGGGAAAGATGAATTGATATTATTAATTAACTAGTTTAAAATGATTGCACACATACACTGTTGTTATTTTGACTTATGATATTATAAACAAAAAATAGTAAAAAACAAATTTTACCTTTTGAAAGACAAAATGTGATTTCGTGAAAATACCTTCAGTTGATTTAAATTCAATAAGAAGACATTCATTAATTTTGATAGCTATTAATTAAATTGTATAACATCATTTTACATTTGAATCAAATGGGTAATTTCAAATTGCTGATACAAGCGTGCAATTTCTCATCTCTCCATGATACATAACCACAAAATACTTTCACCTCACAACGTAGGCACTTTTTTTTATGTGTTTCTTCAGTCTTAGGAGTTAGTAGTGCTTTCTGCATTTTCTAATCCCTGCCTTACACATACATTGTATGACTGTAGTCTCCAATCACTTATGAAATCTATAAGGCCTGTTATTTTTCTTTTTTTGTTTTTTGTTTTTTCCCTTGTAGGCTATGGAGTCTGATGGCTTTTTACCTATATGTAGGTTGTTTTAGCTAACCACTCTCTCCTGACCAAGAGATAAATCAGTGAAGGGGAGAGATTGCACAGTGGTTTCTTCTTCTTCTTCTAGCGTTTGCCCTTCTTCCGTAGCCAGTCAACAGCATCAGGTTGAGCCTGATGTAAAGTTTCGAGACCTCCTTTGAATCTGGAGAGGTGGCAGTCGTTGACTATGTGGGTCATAGTCTGTCTGTAGCCGCAGGGGCAGTTCGGGTCGTCTCTGGCTCCCCAGCGATGGAACATAGCGGCACACTGGCCATGGCCTGTTCGATAGCGATTGAGGAGGGCCCAGTCATAACGTGCTAGGTCAAAGCTGGGTTGACGCTTGCAGGGGTCTGTGATGAGGTGTTTGTTCTTGACCTCAGCTGACTGCCTGCTCTGTTTCCAAGAGACTGGAACAGAGAAGTTCAGTGTAGGCGTAGGAGACCAGATTGGGTGACGAGACGTCAAGCGTTGGACAGGGTGGGCGAAGATATCCGTGTATATTGGCAGGTCCGGTCGAGCGTAGACATGGGAAATGAACTTAGATGATGCCGCATCCCAATGAATATCTGGCAGGGCGATGTTGCTAAGAACTGGCAGCCATGGAACCGGGGTGGAACGGATGGTTCCAGAAATTATCCTCATGGAGGAATATAATTTGGAATCGACCAAGTGGACATGGGGGCTACGGAACCATACTGGGGCACAGTATTCTGCAGTGGAATAGCATAATGCCAGAGAGGATGATCGTAGTGTGGAAGCGCTCGCGCCCCATGAGGAGCTGGCCAGTCTTGCAATGATGTGATTCCTCGCGCCCACCTTTGCTGCAGTTTTTATGAGATGTTCGTGAAATGACAGAGTGCGATCGAGAGTAACGCCAAGATAGACTGGCTGGGCTTCATGCCGGATTCTCATATCGCCAAGTTGCACATTAAGCTCACGCAAGGCAGAGGCATGGTGTAGATGGAAAACAGATGATACCGTTTTTGCAGTGCTAGGGATTAGTCGCCATTTTTTACAGTAATCAGATATCAGAGACATGTCTTTCGTGAGTGTTTCCTCGAGGATGTCGAACTTTGATGCCTGAGTTGCACAGCAGATGTCATCGGCGTAGATGAACTTCCTTGAAGAAGTTTCTGGGAGGTCATTGATGTAAATATTAAATAGCATAGGAGCCAGAACAGAGCCCTGGGGGAGGCCACTTGAGACAAGTCTCCATCTGCTAGACTTGTCACCCAGATGTACCCGGAATCTTCTGTTTTGGAGAAGAAACGATATAGTGTTGCACAGTGGTTATGCAAAGAGACTCCTATACGCCAAGGATCCAAAGCCCTGGGCTTAATTAATCCCCTCTGCCAGTAGCCAGAACCAACCTGGACAGCATTACTTGGCCCTGTGAATTTCCAAACAAATCCCGTTTATACTCTGTGGGTGCTGACTGAGGCAATCACCATGTCTCCCACTTCATCTGGAGAACAATGTGGAAAGGTTCCTACTATACAGCGCCACCTACAGTCCACTGGTGTGTAGATATTCTGAGTTTCCTGCCTAGTTCTTTGACCCCAATGTCAGCATGGGGCCTCCTGGCTGCTGCTCCAGCCTGCAAAGGGCAGCAGCAATGGAGACTCATAGTTGCATTTGGTGAGCTTTAGGGGAGTCCTCTCCTCCCTTCAGCAGTCTTTTTTTTTTTTAGTAAAACAGACTGTGGTGTCTCCTCAGCCTATCAAATTACAGCCTGTTACCAGATGCTTGGGAGAAGGTATGGGCTTTAGCCCCAAGAATCTCTTCTTAGGCTCCTCTCTGTTTATGAGCCACATGTGTTTGCACTCACTGGTGATTTAGTGGGTTCTCAAAGTAGTTCTAGCCCTCCTTGTTGCAACCCCAGATGATCTCCTTTGATATTCCTAGTTCACCAGGGAGAAGAGAGGAGAGAATGGCAGCCGTTGCTACTCTATATATTGTAAACTTTTTATACACTGTGGATTCTAGCCTATGTAATTTGGTTGTTCCCAAAGGACACTTTTTTTTTTGTCTCCAGGGTTATTGCTGGGGTTCAGTGCCTGCACTATGAACCCACTACTCCTGGAGGCCATTTCTTTCCATTTTGTTGCCCTTGTTGTTGTCATTATTATTATTGTTGTTGCCATTGATTTTCTTGTTGTTGGATAGGACAGAGAGAAATTGAGAGAGGGGGAGAGATTCACCACCCATGATTCAACCCTCTTGCAGGTGGGCATTAGCGGGCTTCAGTTGGGATCCTTACTCCATTCTTGTGCTTGGTGCCATGTGTGCTTAAGCAGCTGCACTACTGCCTGAAGCCCCCCCCCCCCCCCAAGGAGCACTTCTAAGAAAGAAACAGAGGGATAGAGAGAAACTGACCCAGTAACACTTGTTGTTCTTAGGACCTCCATAATTAAACTTTAAGTATCAAAGACACAAACATAACTAAAATAACTAGAATATATACCAAGTTCAAAAAGCCAAAATGAGTTGAAATTAAACTACTTGAATTTCAAAAATTACTATAAAGCAACATATGAAAAATTAATATAGGGTTTAAAAGTTGATGTTCTTCACCTCTAAATACTACCTAAAAGTTGACATTAGTTGTTATAAAGATCAAATTAAATTATCTATGATTATGAACATATTGAATATATAGGAAGAACATAGAGTAAATAACTCATTATTAAATTGACTTTTATTTATTTATTTATTTATATTGCTGGGGCTGTGGGAGGATGGATGGTGAGAGAAGGAAGGTTACTAACTCTCAACCCAAGTGAATATATTTTATCAAGATTTATTTCAGAATTTAAAAGACTTAAGGTTTTCAAGTGAGAATATAGTTTCAAGATTCCTATAAAATGAATTACACTCACTCTATAGTAACAATGATTGTTTTCTTTATGTTGGATTAAACATTTAAATTTAAATTTCAACATATGCTGTATTGTCTAGATATGTTTCAATATGTGCCCTCAGAACATTCTTCTCAATTAGTAGTAATGATAGTTAAGTTCAGCCACCAAATTGCATGTCTATGATGCCATCCTGACTTCCCTATGCAGACAACCTCACCAGTGTGTCTTAGAGCCTTATCCAACTAGGAAAACTGTCCCCAGAGCCCTACCCAAATAAGGAAAGATAGAAACTGGCTAGGAGTATGGATCGACCTGCCTATGTCAATGTCCAGTAGAGAAGCAATTACAGAAGCCAGACCTTCTACTCATAAAGAAGCGTCCAGTGGAGGGGGTGGGACTTGGGACTCTGTCAGTGGGAATTATATGGAATTGTACCCCTGTTATTTTATAATCTCATTAATCTTTATTAAATCACTAATATTGTTTAATTTAAAAAATTTAAAAAAGAATATTCTACTCATAGTCTACATCAGTTAATATATGTCCTTTAAAATAGTATCTTATATTTGACACCTGAATTCTTTGCTAATGTAGTTTCTCCATTTTTCAAATTGTTTTCTAAAGTGAAGGGAAGGTTCTACAGTCCTATCTTCTTTTGTTGTGTTTCTCTCTTATTTAATTATTTTCTCTTTGTTCTGTTTCATCTTGTCTCAGTGTGTTCTACCTTGAGGTTTGGCCTTAAATGAATACATTCTATTATTTCTCAAGATGATCCTTAGATTACATGCCATACAAATCTAATACTCAATTATAAATATGGTGCTATATAAGATATTACTGCCCCTTCAGACATTCTGAAAATTGTGTATTCTTGCTTTACTTGTTAAGGAGGAATATCTATATGCTGCTAAAGCTCTTTAATTCCAAATTCATTATGAATCCTATTTCTAGGGAAGAGGAAAAATAACTCAACAATGCTCATATTCCATAAAACACAAATTAGTCACTTAAAGAGCAAAAGTGTCCATGATAGGAATAAAATGCATTGAAACAAAGTTAAAACATATAGCAGTACAGCTTAAGAAATATCTCAACTGATAGGACATCAAACTTGCATCTGTTTCTCATGTGAAAGCAGATAATAACAGCTAATAGATTCCAGAACATAAAAAACTATGCCTTCTCTGTGCTCCCATAGGATTACCACATTATTAGAATTTTTTTCTAAAACTTGTTATTCTGTTTAGTATTTTTTTATCACGTGGCAATTTGGGACACAGAGTGGTGTGACCATAGTTCTTTATTCCAGAAGTTAACATGAATGATTGAAAGATATGCCACATAACTCATCCATGGCGCGTTATAGGGAAGCTATTTTAGTTTCATACACTTTGTTAAATTTTCAGTGAAAGAAGATAGAATATAGTTTATTCCCTCTTATGTTATCATGGATTTTCAGGATCTCATTTCTTTTTTCAGTGTATGACAAATAGAAAACTCTTCTCCTAGAACTTGCACACACAGAAAAAGTAGAAAAGGAAAGGTACGTAGAGATATGAAGATCCTTGGTTTAAGTATTCCCTGCCATGATAATCTTATGAACCCACTGATTCTCATGTACGATAAAACTAGGTTAAGATTGGTTAATGTCGGGAGTCGGGCCGTAGTGCAGCGGGTTAAGCGCATGTGGCGCAAAGCACAAGGATTAGCATAAGGATCCCGGTTCGAACCCTGGCTCCCCACCTGCAGGGGAGTCGCTTCACAGGCGGTGAAGCAGGTCTGCAGGTGTCTATCTTTCTCTCCTCCTCTCTGTCTTCCCCTCCTCTCTCCATTTCTCTCTGTCCTATCCAACAATGACAACAACAATAATAACTACAACAATAAAACAACAAGGGCAACAAAAGGGAATAAATAAATAAAATAAATATTTAAAATATATATATATATAATTTTTAAAAAAAGACTGGTTAATGTCACTTGCAATTGAAACTTAATAAAATTTACACTTTTGTCATGATTAAGCGTTAAGGGTTAGAAAGTGATAGACCAAGTTGAGCACAAACATTATTACGAACAAGGGCCTGGATTAAAGTCTTCACCTGAAGAAAATGTATATTGGTTAGAGTTATAGTAGAATATAAAATCCATTTTATTATTAGGAGGATCATATTGGTTACACTCTATGGGGTAGCACAGTGAAACTTTTATTTCTACATAATTTATAGTTTCATGACATTTTGTAAAGTACAAAAGTGCATATGACAGAAAAAAATCTGAAATATTTAGCTCTCCATATGGAAAAGCCAAGTGTAATTAATTTTGTTATTCACAGATATTGTATAAGAAATTGAGAATGTCTTATTAAAATTAGAAAGATATTTTAATTCAAATTTTAAAAACATCAACAAGTCTCATCTTTCCTATAGTGGCATCCTGTTTTATAGCGATATTTTCCTAATAATGTATATATGAGTGTAAGCTCACAGACAAACATTAAAATCCCACTTTTTTTCTGCTTCCTGATTGTTTAAACTATTTTCCTTGATGATTTTTGAATTCTTATTTTAAATATTTACATATATTACTCCTGTAGCTTTTATTTAATTAATGTTTTGATATTTTACCTTCTATTCAATATTTAAGGAGACCCCAAATAGAACACCCTTTGCTTTAGTGCCTTAGAATGTAATCAAGGAAAATGGAGGCAAATGTTTCTAAGAACTGTTAATAGCTGAGGTGAATTTTGCTGTTGCTAATGCTAAACCTTAATTTTTTAAGGACGGTGTTATTTGTTTATTTTTACTTATTTATTCCCCTTTGTTGCCCCTGTTGTTTTGTATTATTGTAGTTATTATTGTTGTTATCTTTGATTTCTATTGATATCTTTGTTGTTGGATTGGACAGAGAGAAATGGAGGAGGAGAAGAAAGAGGGAGGAGAGAAAGATAGACAGCTGCAGATCTGCTTCACCACTTATGAAGCGACTCCCCTGTAAGTGGGGAGCTGTGGGATCAAACTGGGATCCCTACGCCGGTCCTTGCACTTTGCACCATGTGCACTTAACCTGCTGTGCAACCGTCTGACTCCCCTAATTGTTTATTTTTATATTTGTCTTGTTTGATAGGACAGAGAGTAATAGAAATGGGGTTGTTGAGGTAGAGTGTGAGAAAGGCACCTATATCACCACTTCACTACTGTGAAGGTCACCAGTTTTTGTTTTTTCTGTGGAGGAAAAGAAAAATAAAACTCGTTCTAAGAATTTATACAGAAGATATGGCTCAGAGGAGTTATGCAAACAGTGTACATCGCGTTGATCATATTCCCCTAAGGGAAATAAAAAAATTCTAGTTCAATTAGCCACTTTCAAGGATGTTTTTGGCAGAAAAAAAATGGCAGTTTTACTACTCATTCTGTAATTGAATCCACATGAGTAGCTTATTAATAGGATAGTGGGTTAGTTGAGATGACAAGCATATAATGAACCTGAAAGTGCTTCTCTTTTTCAAATGCATTGGTGATTGGCTGAACTCCTTCTCTCCTATTATTCTAATTTGGCTACAAATAAATTGGATTGTGTCGTGTCAGAGGTTTTGCATTTTGTGGGCTAGTAGTGGTTAATATAAGAGGTATTGGAATTCCAACCTAGTTCTACTAGCATTATTTGAGCAGAAACAAGTCTAGAAATTAAAATGTTAGAAGAAAATCTAATATATACATCTTTCCTATATTACCAAGTTCACTCACTAGAATGCCAGTATTTCCAATATTACAATTTTGACATGCATTTCTAAAATATTGGGGGAATTAGAAATATCAGGCAGCAAAATAGTCATTATCTTTGATTAGATATATCACAATATGCTACTATTTAGATAAATGTATTAGAATAATTATGAACAGTATTAACTTGGCAATAGGAAGATGAGAACCATGTTTTAAAAAACAGTGGAGGAAATGGGAATAATCCATAGGAAGGGACCCTCAACACTTAGTTCCAATGATAATGAAAGTGGGTTTCACTCACTAATTAAACAAAAGTGTTAAGTGACGAATATGCTTCACACACTTTGATAGCTAGAGTTCACTTTGATAGCTAGAGTTATCAGAAAAGATATGCCACAGCCATTAAATTCGAATTTTGGATAATCAATAAATATGCTAAAATATTTGGAATACTTGAAGTGTTTCAGATACTTGTTATAATAACATGTCTGACAATTTAGATGGGCAGGACCTTATCTTAAATCTGTTTATCATAGCTAGATGAAAAGTAAAATATGTTTTTTCAAAGAACACAATATTTATGATGACACAAACTTAAATACAGAAAAAGAGATGTAAGGCAAAGATATAAAAATGTACATATGTAAAAATAGACATGTTAATTGATGAAAGTAAATTTGTTTTGGTTATATTTAATATGATTTGTTCATAAAATTATTTGTAAGTAAAAATGATTTTTAATTTTTTTATTTATAAAAAGGAAACATTGACTAAACCATAGCATAAGAGGGGTACAACTCCCCACAATTCCCACCACCAGAACTCTGTATCCCATACCCTTCCCTGATAGCTTTCCTGTTCTTAACCCTCTGGGAGTATGGACCCAAGGTCACTGTGGGATGCAGAAGGTGGAAGGTCTGGATTCTATAATGGCTTCCCCGTTGAACATGGGCATTGACAGTTTGGTCTGTACTCCCAGCCACAGTTTTGGGGCTTGGATAGTGGCACACCTGGTTGAGTGCACATGTTACAAAATACAGAGCCCCAGTCCCCACTTGCTAGGGGAAAGCTTCACAAGTGGTGAAGCAGCTCTGCAGGTGTCTCCCTTTCTCTTTCATTATTTCTCCCTTCCCTCACTGTTTCTCTCTGTATCTAATAAGTAATTAAAATATTTATAAAAAGAAACATACATAATTGTCCTATTAAATAATTAAAAAATAAAAGAAAGAAAAATAGACTCTTAAAGTTGTTAGCGAGCAAAAATCAAACCACCATCCACTGCAAGGAATCAAAAGATGTCTATTTACGAATTTGAATCCAGGCCGAGAGGTGACTGTCAGCAGTCCACCAGCTCGACCCTGAACAAGGCTCAAACCATGCAATTTATAGGATTTCTGAGTACATTCTGGGTGGAGAATATGCAAAACTAGAGTTCTATCACACACTCAATAGCATTTTACAGAAAACGCAGGATCCAATCATTTTAGACATTGCAATACCCTAAGTAGCCTATAAGAATTGTCTAATTTCAAGCCTTTATGCAAAATAGGGTCACCACACTTGCTTTGTCAGCTAAGACCACCTGGCTATCAGCTCCCTCGACCTTGAGCAAGTGCTTGGGTTTCAAGGACTTGATTAGGCTAGCTATTCTCTTTAAGACAAACAACAGGTGGCTTACATCTTGGTGTATGGGTTTTGTCTAGCCCCCTTTTTTACAGGAATTTTCCACTGCAGGCAGAAAAGCAACTATACTTACAACTCATGCTTAAAATTTTACTTAAAGCAATTCTAGAGTTACTGCTTCTAACAAAAGTCACTATAGTTTATATACCTAGAATATAAATTAAATGGAGAATTTTTTAATAATTTAAGTAGTTTGATGCATTACTTCAAATTTTCATTATACTGTATTGTTGGGAAGTGGGGCCATCGTCCTGGGAAGTCCAGGCCATTATATCCATAAGAGTCTGAGTGAGCGTGTAGACCCCAAGCTCTCCCCACTCCAGGTTGAGATAATGGCAGGTTCCTCTGACCTCATGAACTATGATGGATGGAAGCCTGGATGGGTGCGCCTTTTTGCACATTCCCCTCCTTCCCCCTTAACACAAAGACCATGAATTACTGTACATTGTGTATGGTCAAGCTTTACAACCACTGCAAATGTCCTGTTACTCAATTGCTCCCTTCCCCCCTGCCCTGAAGTGCCTGAAATTTACCACCAGAGGGGTAAAATGTGAAGCTCATGATCAAGCCTTGTATGGTAACTTTCCACTTGTGATCAAATAGTTTGATCAAATGTGATTATGGATTGTGTTGCTTTGTGTTTGGGTTAATGATTACCTCAACCTTCTCCCTGAACTATGGGTATATCTGCTTGCCTTTATTCCCTCAATAAACGAGATGACACTCTGAGGCTCCCCTGGAGCTGACTGTCCTTTTGTCTCTCCATGCACTTTGCCCTTGTCATGCTGAGCCATCCTGGATCTCCCAGGGGGCCACTTCACTCTCAGTCACCTGCGGCCAGGGAGGAGGGGGACCTGGAGCAAGCCCCCACTGTATACATAAATATGTTTCTAGCCATTCCTGAAATCACAGAGTACCTTCAGCTTCTGGGTGAAGTAGTCTTAGATATCATTAATGTAGCAAAACAACTAAATTAATTCTTAATGATCATCTTATTTGCTTAAAATAAAAAATGTATTTTCATTACATATTTTAAGAGTATTTCTGAAAATCCATGTTCAAAATTTTGTGTGATTTTGGACTATAGTTGGGTTAAGAAAATTACTTTAGTATATTTGTAATAACTTTATTAATAATTGTTTGGTTATATTTACATTTTATTTTTAATATTACTTTTTGTTTTAACTAGAATACTGTTTAGCTCTGTCTTATGGTAATGTGGGACAATGAACTTGAGACCTCAGAGGCTCAAACCTGAGAGTCTGCATAAATATTATGATATTCCCCCCTGTCTTTCACAACTTTAAATAGTACATTTTGTTCCATTCTTTCATGTAAAAATTTTTGTATAACAATGGTTCAAACATGCAGTGATATTCTCTTTTTGTTCTGCTTTTATCAATGTTTATTTTCCATTTTCAAGACTATGCTTTGATGAATTTCCATGAATTCATGCCTGCATTTCTAAAAGTGTTAAGAAGACACATTAATATTTTCTTTAGTGTGTTTTTTTACATAGGTAAAGTTTAGATAACATAAAATGAATAATTTTAACCTATGCAATTTAGTAGTATTTTGTATTTCAGAAACATCACCTATATTGTTTCAAATTACTTTAACCATCACTACCAGCACCACTACAAAAAAAATTAAATTAAATTTTCCAGTCCTTAACAATAGTATATTTTTTGTATCTATGCATTTATTTATTTATTTTATTTGAATCTTTCTTTTGTTTTGCCTCCAGGGTTGTGAGATAAAGATAGATACCTGCAGACCTGCTTCACTGCTTATGAAGTGACTCCCTCTGCAGGTGGGTAGCTGAGAGATCAAACTGGGATCCTTGCTTGGGTCCTTATGCTTTGTACTATACTCATTTATCCCAGTGCACCACAACCCTGCTCCCTATCATGCATTTCTTAAACAGGGAATCATAAACCTTGTGGCTTTTCAGCCTGATTTGTTAAATATGTTATAATGCTTCTGAGGCTGACCTATATTATAACATATATCACTATTTTATTTTTATGACAAATAAAACTGTGTTGGGTAGGTATTCTACCTTTTGTATTTTTGTCAGGTCATGTGTTCTGTAAGGGGTATTTTTATATTTTATATATTGAGCAAGAACTTCTATGAACATTCTTGTACAAGCACTTGTTAGAACGCTTGCTTTCGCTTAGAGCACGGGTATAATTGTTGACTTATGTGAGAATTTAATATTTTGAGGAACTATTTTTCTTAGCTGTTGTATTTTATACACTTACCATTACTGAGCATTTTTTCTTGTTCTCTCACACTTTTTTAATATATCATTTTGATCCTAGGCCCTGCACGTGCTAGAGCAGATTGGTATCCTGTTCCTTCTTTCATTAAATAGGTGCGTTGCTTAAATATAAGGATGACTTTGTAAGACTTTACTACATGTTCTAAATTTTGGGGACAGAAATCAATTATTGTATACTTATGTTTATCCATATAATATTTTCCTCAATCACAAACAAATGGGAACAAATAATGATGTAGCTTATTCAAGTGCCTAGAAAAATTAAATTATTTCCAAGAATTCACCTATACTATAGATCATAACAGTAGTTCTTGTACTGTTGCTATAGTAGAGAGTTCAAGTAAACATTTACAAGTCATAATAATTAAATAGGAACAATGGACCAAAAAAAAAAGCAGTAACAGCCATTTTCATTTCTGATGCAGTAGACTTTAAATTAAATAAAGTAATAAAAGCTAGGGAAGGTCATTGTCGCATCCAGCACAACGGTGACGGCGAGACGGGAGAAGGGCGTCGGGATTGATTAACAGAACAGCAGACTCAGTTCATGGAGCAAGCAAGCAAGCCTTTATTTTTCTCTTGTCCCAGCTACTTATACTGTTTCAGGGCATGGGAATGCGGAACTTGCGGTTGGCTCTGCGGAACTTGAGGTTGGCTCTGCGGAACTTGCGGTTGGCTCTGCCAGGAAGTGTGGGCCTCCGAGAGGTCAGGCTGTTCTCAGCAAGCCTCTGTACTTTGTCTACTTCCTCTTGGCCTCCCACAGCAGGCAGCTCTACCTAAAACCCCAGGGCGGGAGTGTGAGGCCAGGGACCCTTTGTCCTGACAGGTCATTACATAATGACCAGAGGCTCAATCAATCAAGAAGATTTGACAATTATTAATATCTACACAACCAATAAAAGCTCATCTAAATATATCAAAAACTTATTGAAAGAGATACAAAAATGCATCAGTAGTAATACAGTAATAGTAGACTTCAGCACTCTACTCTCACACTTAGACAGATCAACTAAGCAGAGACTCAGCAAAGAAACGAGAGAATTAATCAAAGAGATGGACAGAATAGACCTCCTGGACATTTTCAGACTTCTTCACCCCAAGAAACTGAGATACACATTCTTTTCAAATCCACACAGTACGTCCTCAAGGATAAACCACATGATAGACCACAAAGACACTATTAACAAATTCAGGAACACTGAAATCACCCCAGGCATCTTCTCAGACCACAGTGGAGTAAAGCTAGCACTCAACAACAAACAAAAAATTACTAAAAGTCTCAAAATTTGGAAACAGAACAACATACTGCTTAATAACTTCTGGGTCAAAGAGTAACTCAACAAGAAATTCAGATGTTCCTAGAGACAAATAAAAATGAAGATAGGGGCTACCAAAATATTTGGTACACAGCTAAAGCAATACTTAGAAGGAAATTCACTCACTTTTTTTTATATACAGTGCAAATATGAGTATGCATGTATGTGAGAGAGAGAGAGAGTGTGTGTGTGTGTGTATGTATGTATGTAGGGCCTAAAGAGTACTAGGAAAAAGAAGCAAAGCATACTAGCACTGGCACCAAAGAAACAATGTATCAATGTTGTATAGAATTATATAAAGAGAATATTAATTTATTTCCTTTTATAAAAATAATTTTATATTAAATTAAATGCTAATGTCACAGGGTGGAAATAAATATTTACAATTTAGTTAAGGAATTTGAAAAATAATATTCTCACTGATGGCCATTTCAGAATACTTTGGATTCTCTGATTAACAGCTCTTTTTTTTTTTTTTTTGCATCCAGGTTTATCGCTGGGGCTTAGTATTTGCACTACAAATCCACTGCTGCTGGGGGTTATTTTTTCCATTTTGTTGCGCTTGTTGTTGTGATAGTTTTTATTGTTGGATAGCACAGAGAAAAAATGAGAGAGGAGGGAAAGACAGAGAGGAGGAGAGAAAGACAGACACCTGTTGACCTGCTTCACCACTTGGAAAGCGACTCCCCTGCAGGTGGGGAGCTGGGGGCTAGACCTGGATCCTTATGCCGGTCTTTGCTTTCTGTGCCTTGTGCTCTTAACCTGATGCACTACCACCCAGCTCCCTCTAAAAACTTTTTAAACACATGTAAGGTTTTAAAAAAATAGTAATTGGGAGATAGCTCAACCAGTGGAACTCACTTTTCACCATGTATTGGGACTCAAACAGACCAAAGAAGATAGGTAGGTGGATAGATGATAGATGATAGATAGATAGATAGATAGATAATATATGATAGATCTTATGACAAATTATTTGAAGTCATGTCAGGCAGATATTCAAAGTTAGCAATAAGTTAGCCTCTTTTTTCATTATCTTCTTCCAGGATACTGTGACAATGCATTCTCATCAAATCAAGCAGACAGAAAATAAAACAATGTCTCTAGGTGTGAATTATGTGAATTTTTGTAGTTGAAAAAAGTAAAAATAACTGTATTGAAAATACTTTTCTCCATAGTAGCATCTAAACAGGAAGAAATTCATAGCATACTTACTGGTGATATAGCATAGCAAATGTCAAAGAACTATATATAAGAAAATTATTAAGCAAATTAAAAGATGCATAAAATATACCAATATTAAAGTCCATTTTCTTTCCTTCAGAGAAAAAGAAAAGAACTTTAATATTTCCATAATGAATTAAAGTATATTTAAGTAATTTTACCACTGCTGGTATTTCAAGTGTTGCCTTATCAGAGAGAAGTTGGGTCAAAATAAAATTTAAGTTTAAAGAATTTCAAGAGTCAGATAAATAGTTCAGTGATAAAGTTTTTTGTGTTTTTTTTTTCAATTTCAGGTTAATCTCTCTGCCACCTTTTCTCTTTGTATGTCTCTCTCATATAAATAAATAAACTGCACCATTAAAACATGCAGCTTTGTAAACCAAATGTACTTCAATTAAAAATAACTCTTATGGGAACTGGGTGGTAGCTCAGCGGGTTAAGCAGACCTGGCGCGATGTGCTAGGAGCCGCTTTAGGAACCCAGTTGGAGCCGCCAGCTCCCCACCTGCAGGGGAGTTGCTTCACAAGTGGTGAAGCAGGTTTGCAGGTGTCTATCTTCCTCTCCCCCTCTCTATCTCCCCCTCCCCTCTCCATTTCTCTCTGTTCTAACAATGACGACATCAGTAACAACAACAACAATAATAACTACAACAATAAAAAAACAAGGGCAACAAAAGGGAAAATAAATAAATATTAAAACTATAACTCATTTTTTGTCCATAAAATTCTTCTGACTATAAGAAATACTATGCCACTAGACTGTCACATATGGCTCAACTTCCATCTTTTCTAGAAATTATATATATATATATATATATATATCTCAAGTTGAAATAATGAAGTACATATAGGATCCTTGAGCCTATGGAAGAAAATGCTTAAAATTTGCATATATATATGTTAACATCATTTCTAATTATATATATATATATATTAAAGTAGTAGTGCAGAATATAAGGTTTGAAATATCTAATGAAGAATTTACAGTTTAACTTGAATTTATCAGGAATAATATTGATTATTTTATTATATTTTATTTATAAAAAGGGAACGCTGATAAAACCATAGGATAAGAGGGGTACAACTCCACACAATTCCCAGTTCCCACCACCAGAACTCCATATCCCATCCCTTCCCTTGATAGTTTTCCTATTCTCTATCCCTCTGGGAGTATGGACCCATGGTCATTGTGGGATACAGAAGGTAGAAAGTCTGGCTTCTGTAATTGCTTACCGGCTGAGCATGGGCATTGACACATCGATCTATACTCCCAGCCTGCCTCTCTCCTTAGTGGGGTGGGTCTCTGGGGAAGTAGAGTTCCAGGACATATTGGTGGGGTTGTCTGTCCAAGGAAGTCTGGTTGGCATCATGCTAGTATCTGGAAACTGGTGGCTGAAAAGAGAGTTAACATATAAAGCCAAACAAATTGACTAATCATGAACCTAAAGGCTGGAGTAGTGCAGATGAAGAGTTGGGGGGGGGTTAATAATATTGATTCTTGAGAAGAGTTGACAGTGCCCAATAATGAGAATGTATATTCATGGAGCATAAGAACAGTTAGAAATAATACATGCTAATTTTATTGGTGTTTTATGAATTCTGAATTAAATTTTTCTGCACATGTATATATGAATGTCTTTGCTGGTCTAGTTATTATTTTTTTATTTTGAATAATTTCTAGTGAGAATTATTTTTAAAAGGAAATTTGATGTTACAAATGAATATTGAAATATAAAAGTGACTTATGGGTTGTCCCAGAAGGAATCCACTCCTTAAAACCACATTTAATTAGCTTTCCTTTGAGAATTGAAGTATATAAAGTAGAGTAGCAGATAACAGTAAAAATTTTGAAAATTGCCCTCCATAAATCAGTTACTTGTGAAATTGAGTCAACTTGCTCAGATGTATAAAACATGGCACCCTCCCTAGTGTGCACACTTGTTAATTGATATGGATCCATGATGGTGTCCCTGGATATTTTCAAAAGTAGAAATTGCTACTAGATCAGTTTGGGATTAATGAATTTGCAGTGAGTGCCTGCCTACCTTTGCTTCTCATATAAATTTTTCTCTAACAATTATATCAGCACTGCCTAGTGTATAATGGAGATTGCAGTACCTCTATATTTGATAGAATTTAAAAGACACAATTTATAAGGTGGAAAGCTAAAGTTATTCAGTAATTTGTAAACAGTGTATAAAAATTTTATAAAGCAAATGGTTTTGATGTATATAAAAATGCAGTCTTATTTCCTATTCAACTATTTGACATTTTTCCTTCTCATTGCAATCTTGTACATGCATTATTTCATTAATTCTGGACTGACTCTTTAATTCTATTTATTTCAGATAGTGGGTAGGGTGGGAATGGGGACCAGACCATGGTACCTGAGCTTCCCTTCCTGCTGTGACATGTGACACACTCATAAGCAACTGGGTCTTGAATCTGGACCACAAATATGAGAAATCACACGCCCTATCAGGTGAGCTATTTTCCAGTCCATCAACTACTTGTTTAAGCAATGCATACCTTTTTCATAGATAATACTGATGAGTTTGGGTCTGAAATTATACTAATTATAATGGCTAATTACATATTATGGATTTGCTTTTCCATCAACTTTTAATTGCCCTTTATACAGATAGACATGTGCAACTATTTTCAAAATCTTAAATTATGAAATAGCAAAATAATAAAAGCTAAAATATAAAAATGAGTCTATAATAAATTAAGCATAAGTGGACTTAATAATGAAGAGTCAGCACAGATCAGAGAAATCTAGAGAGCTCTTAATAATCTTAAAGAATAACCACAAATACAACAAATAATTTACATCCTTGGATGAGAAACAGCTTAATTATTTCAACCAAAGTGAGTTACTCATTTATATCATGTAAATATTTGATATAAATTATGTTCAAAAACTCATTGTTAAAGTTAAAGGCATTAAATATTTATATTTGCATCAAAACATCATTTATATTCTTCTAAAGCTAATGCTTGAAACAAGGAAATTTGCAATCATAAATAAAATAAAAGTACATGAGTACTTTCCACATAAAAGTGGCTCAGAGAAAAACCCTGAAAATGTTTTATTGAGCTGATAAAAATATGAAGCGATCAGTACTTTAAATTTTGATCTATTGTGTAGTTAAAAATAATTGAACATTTCCTACTTACTGGTCTCCTATCAGTTTTCTTTTTAAATTCACTAACAAAAAGCAAGCTCTGTAAACCTTCCCATGCATGTTCTTCTCTAAAGAGTCACAAAAAATTCCTCTGTCCACAGAAGGTAATTTTCTTTGTATGTAACTCCCTGGCATAACACTGAATCTTCTTTCACTCCAATCTGAGTTGTGTACAGAAGAAAGCAAGCATACATTCCAAATGAACTATTTTACTGGTCTTTATTACATTTTTGGGATGCATTGGATCGACCTTCCCGTGGTGCATCCCGTGAGTACCCATTCATTGGGGAAACTGATGATCCTTCCTAGCCGACTGGATTCACATGGATCCCAGTCACTTTCAAAGCCATTAACTGGCTACGGAAGAAGGGCAAACGCTAGAAGAAGAATTACACTTTTTTTCCCCTCCAGGGTTATCACTGGGGCTCTGTGCCTGCACTAATGAGTTCACTGCTTCTGGAGGCCATTTCCCCCATTTTGTTGTTCTTGTTACTGTTGTTGTTGTTGTTATTGCTATTATTGTTGTTGGATAAGACAGAAATTGAGAGAGGAGGGGAAGACAGAGAGGGAGAAAGATAGACACCTGCAGACCTGTTTCACCACTGGTGAAGCCACCCCTCTGCAGATGGGGAGCTGATGGCTCGAACTGGGTCTTATGCGGGTCCTTGGGCTGTGTGTTATGTGCACTTAATATTACACTTTTTAAAGCAGTTGAAAAATTAAAAGACTTAAGAGGAAGGTGACCTGAATTATTAGGAACTCATGTGATTTAATCATTGTCTGAAAGAACTGAATCAATTTCAAGTCATGCACGTTGACATAAATGGCTCAGATTCGAGAATCAGGATAGAAGTTACACTAACTTCAACTCTAAGTGAAGAAAAACTTTCTACCACTTGAGATACTGTTATTATATTTCCTAAAAGTGAATTTCTAGTCATACAATTTTCAATTAACAGATAACCATATATTATATGATTTCATAGATAATGTGAAACAATATGTTAATAATAATGTGTAGTTAAACTTCTTTCTCAAATATGGAACTATGTTCCTTGAAGCATTTTTAGTCAAAAGAACAGATTAAGTTAGTAGGCGAATGAGTGGCTCATGTATGGAACTTTCTGCCCTCAAGTTAGATTTATAACTCATGCTATCACTCTTATACATATGGATTTCTCTTTTCTGATTTTAATAGACAGTGTGGAATACTTTTGCAATTTTTAGTCATTTTTACCATATCATTCTCAACAGTCTTTCTTATTCTTAATAGTTGGCATTCTAACCAATGAAACATACATGTCACACCATTCATTGATAACACAAATGTGTCTGCAACTCTTATCCACAGAAATATCAATAGCTGAAAATGAGAAAAAAAAATCAATTTAATGGTATTTTAGCTCCATAGGCAACCTTACAAGCTGATAGCTAAGAGAACAAGATTAGGTAGCTAACCTTGTTCTGTTAATACACTGCATTATACTACACTTCTTGGGTAAAATATAGAAAGCTCCATACCAACTAATTGAATGCTATAGAAAAATATACTATTATTTTTTAAAAGGTTTATTTGTTATGAGAGAATAAGAGAGCAGGGAGATAGAAGACTGAAGCACTGCTCAGCATTGGTATAATGTATTACTGGGATTTGAACCTACATACTCTGGGAGCTCAGACGTGTAATGCAGGGATACAGCTGACTGAACTATCCCCTTGGCTCTGTAGTAGAAAATTTTAAAGGGGAAAGTAACAGAAAATTGATGAATAATCACAGACTTAAGACTGACTTAAGGACCAAGAGATAACTCACCTTATATTTGCAGAACCCATAACTTACCAAGTATGGGCTCTGGGTTCAAGTCCTGGTACCACAAAGAAGCACTATAGAACTATAGGATGCTATGATGGAGCACAACTATGATGCCTCAACTTTTAACTCTGATACTATTCCTATTTCCATATATATATATATATATATATATATATATATATATATATATATATATCTTTTAAACATTTTATTTGTTTTTATTTTAATGTGAGTGAGAGTGATACAGAGAGGAAGACAAAGAGAAGAACCAGAGAACTGCTCAGTTCTAACTAATAGTGGTGCTGGGAACTGAACCTGGGACCTCAGAGCCTTGGGCATGAAAAGCCTTTTGCAGAACCATTATGCTGTCTTCCAAGCCCCCAAAATAAAATTTTAAAAGAATGAAAAAATCAGCCTGGATTGGTTGAAATGCATGTATATGTGTTCAAATCTCAGGACAAAAGTAGGATTAAATATTGGCTCTATAAAAGTCATCACTAAAGGAAAAAAAGGAGAGTCTCATGATATGTTGGAGGGAAATAGTGTTAAATAGTGTTAAGGATGACAATGTAAATGGCATGGTGACAGTCAGGCTATTAGGATAATTTTTTTTCAGTCTTTATGCTATAATGGAAATGGGTAATTGAAGCAGTTAGCAGCATAGAGGTCAAAAAACTTATCCAGAATCTAGTCATCTGTTACTAAAAGAAATATTAGTTCAGATGATCTGTAATAGTTTGCATCTCCGCGAGACAAGTAGAGTTATCTTTTTTGTGATAAAGTCAATCACATATTTTCATAAAAGGAAATACTGATCAGTAACTAGTGTATGTATGGTATTATGAAAACCATGAGCCACGATTGCTTTCTCAGTAGTGAATACTTTCTCCAAAGAATAAATGAGTTCTGCTTACATATAATTCACATACCATTTTAGCAAAAAATGTAGGATATCTAAACCCTGTTTGAACTCATTAGTGGCTTCATTGACCTAAAGTTAAGAAAAAACAACAATAAAAGACAAGCTACAATGTTTTATCAGGATAGTTTTTTACTATCTTTTTTTTATAACTTGGCAGTGTGTAAAAAGGATAATTTCTTAATTATAAATTTATTTTTGTATTTACTGGCTATAAATATCCACACTGTCATGTTAAGGAGGGTTACTTCATCATTGCCCTTTCTCAGAACTTTAAACTTCTCTTAAAAAAGTAAAATAAAACCACTAGTATAGCTACAGGCCCTTTGAAATATAACTAAAATATGCCTAGTAGCTATCTACAAAATGGAGGACCCCCCAGCCAACACTTCATGTGCACTATTCCAGCCTTTAGGTCCATGATTGTTCAACAATTTGTTTGGCTTTGTATATTAACTCTCTTTTCAGCCACCAGGTTCCAGATGTTAGCGGGATGCGACCAGACTTCCCTGTACAGAAAATCCCACCAACGTGCTTTGGAGCTTCACTTCCCCAGAGCCCTTCCCCCCTAGGGAAAGAGAGAGGCAGGCTGGGAGTATGGATCAACCTGTCAATGTCCATGTTCAGCAGAGAAGCAATTACAGAAGCCATGCCTTCCACCTTCTGCATCCCAGAGTGACCTTGGGTCCATAATCCCAGAGGATTAAAGAGTAGGAAAGCTATCAGGGGATAGGATGGAATAAGGAGGTCTAGTGGTGGGAATTGTGTGAAGTTGTACCCCTCTTATCCTATAGTTTTGTCAATGTTTCCTTTTTATAAAAAAAAAAAATTTAAAGTATTGAATATATTTGAAGATACTTAGGAGGAAAGGCCCTTGATCATTAACATAAATACTTTGGTACATTAAAAAGTTACTTTGAGGATGAGTCTCACAGGAATTCATCTTAAATAAAGTTATGGGAGTCAGGGGCACATATTGCCATGTTAAGGCATGGTTCCCTCCTGCATAAAGGAAGCTTATTTTGTGGTGAAGCAGTGCTGCAGGTGTTTCTGTCTGTCTCCCTCTCTACTTCTTCCCTTCTCAATGTCTCTCTGTCTTATTAAATAAGATAAAGGGAAAAGAGAAAAGGTTACCAGGAGCAGTAGATTCACCTTGAAGGCATCCAGGCTCAGCAATTACCATGGTGGGTGATGAGAGAGTGAGAGAGGGAGGAAATAGTTATCAACCAGTATAGCTGGCCTCAAGAATCGATGAAAATAGAAACAATTATTACCAAAAGTTGGAGGATACTTTTATGCAGTTTTGCATAGCAGTAGGAGTCAGTACACCATAATGGGTTTAGTTTAATTCTTGCATAGCTGAAAACTCAGAAATGTGTGTTCATGTCAGAAAAGAACTCTCAATTACTTTATAATACAAAGGACAAGGAAAGTCAAAAGATTTCAAAGAATATACTTAGTATTTTAGAGCTGCATATTTTCATTATACATTTTGACCTATAGTTTAATTTCAACCTATTTCTACAGAGGAAACTAAGTTTTTAGAAAATATAAATTGTTCAACTAAAGTCATAAACGTACGTACCTAAACAAAGAAATAAGTAGAATCTTACATTTCTACTTCTGGATAAAACCATACAAGACATCTGCATTTTATATCTAATACTGAATGAAGATTTAACATGTGTTGCTACCAAATAATAGCATTTTAACAGTGTCTAGACAAATCCTTGATAGTCACTGACATTCTATCACTTAGTCATGGCTACTAGAGTTCAGAACTACACTGACAGACTGATTGCCTTATAAAGAAAAATAGCTGTTGAACTAACAAAATGCAATGTGAGATACAATAAAAAAATAAGTGATTTTTTTTATCAGTAAATTTATATTTTAAACTAAAATGGCTTGACAAGTTTTTTTTTTTCTATTAAGAAAAATGTTCCTTTAAATTTGTGACCAAAACAACATACTAACTGAAGGCTAGTCAGGGAAACACACTTAGATATTTTATAGTGTCCTTTAACTTCTGTTATGTTGAAAACTTTCAGAAACTATTTTTAGAGATCAAATGGGAACCACTTTGAAAAGCTCAGCTTGATTAAGAACAGACAACACACATTTAGGGAATAAAAGGAATCACTCACTACTTTTGTGAAATTCTTCAGGGACTTCGCTCCAGGTAGACAAATGTGGAAAGGGAGTTAAAGAGGATTTTAGACTTAGATGTTTAGAAGGCCTTTGACAAAAATCTTTACAGTCATGTAAGATCAGTAGGAAGGATCAATGAATCTAACAGTAAATTGGCTCGCTGTTCTGAACAATGACTTACGGAAAGGAAACAAAGATACTAGAAATAGGTTTTTGTGGTTTAAATCAATGGTAATACTCCAAGTTTCAAAAAATCGTATTCTATTTGTGCTGTTGTTTTAAATATTTACTTTGCAATATATTAAGTAAAATTAAATTGTATGTACCTTTTAGTCAATGATAAGTATAATGTACACATGAAGTCATAATTGGATTATCTGCTTTAAAAATGATGCTAAATTTTATAAAATTAATTTAATAAAGTATTAAACACCAAATATATCAAATTATTATAGGAAATCATTCTGTCATTATGCCTAATAGTATCACTAAACTTTCATTGTGTAATTTTTCCTATACTGTTATATAAATTGTTCTACCAGAAGTAATTGTCATATTATATATGAAAAAAGTAATTACATAAAAATAACAAGAAGAAAGAATCAAGTCACAGGGGTTCTGTCTGTCTCATTAAATAGTTTTATTCCTTGAAGATGAGACTATCTAGGAATAGTAAATTTTAAGTAAATCTGTGAATAAATGAGTAACTTGAGAAATGGGAGCGAGTAGCTCTAAAATCAGAATGAATCACTGAAATATAATCCCTTTGTACAATCCTTTTCTTTTTTTTCCTTTTTTTTTTATTTAAGAAACGATTAATTAGTGGGTTAAGCGGAGGTGGCGCAAAGCACAAGCTCCGGCATAAGGATCCCGGTTTGAGCCCCGACTCCCCACCTGCAGGGGAGTCGCTTCACAAACTGTGAAGCAGGTCTGCAGGTGTCTATCTTTCTCTCCCCCTCTCTGTCTTCCCCTCCTCTCTCCATTTCTCTCTGTTCTATCCAACAACGACAGCAATGATAACTACAACAATAAAACAACAAGGGCAACAAAAGGGAATAAATAAAAAATAATAATAATAAAAAAGATCTTCCCTATCTTTAAAAAAAAAAAAAGAAAGGATTAATTAACAAAACCATAGGCAGGGTTCCAGGACATTTTGGTGGGGTAATTTTCCCAGGTCAAATTGGCATCATGGTAACATCTGGAACCTGGTGGCTGAAAAAGAGTTAAGATATAAAGCAGAGCAATTTGTTGGCTAATAATAAACCTCTTTTCAAGAATATTGCAGATGAAGATTTGGGGTCTCCATTTTGGAAATAGCTAGTAGGTCTACTTTAGGTATATTCCAAGGGGCCAAGGGCTACTAGCTTTTGCCTGAACCTGACATCTAATATGCAGGTAGACCCAGGTTATTGTTTGGGGAGATGGTGTCATAGTTGGAAAAAGGAATAGAAAGCTGCATCAGGAAGAGTGTAGCTCCCAAATATGGGGAAATATATAAATATTGTTAACTGTAAACTTTATCGATTTGATCTGGGGCCCATATTCAGCACAAGAGCCTATGTAACCTCTGTATCCCTATGGGTCCGGGTTCACATTCTGTGGTCATGGCAAGGAACATGTTGGGATATTATACAGATGTGGTTGAACATTGGCAGGGCTCACAAACCACTACATTTCCATGCAAGTATTATTTACAGATCCCCACCACATTATCCCCTCAGGGTATTGCTAATTCAGTTAAAACCATTGCAACAGTTGCTAATGACGCTTCCACCTTCCCAGCATGCCTTTTGCCTCTCTCCACCCCCTCTCCTAGCCAATCCCTTCCTGACTTGCCACTTGCAGTTTTTGCCCTATAAAGCCTGCTGCTGTTCCAGTTTCGTTCTCTTTCTCACCCTGCATGCAATCCTGATTTAAGCCCCAGCACCACACTGTAGTGGTAATATACCACTGGAAGAAACTTTATTGCTGTAGTGTCTATATCCTCTCAACCCCTGTGTCTCTGTTTCTCTGTCTAAATGAATAGAGGTCTAGGAACTCTGTAATTGTGCATTTTGAGGTCCCAGACCAGCAAAAAACAAAACAAAACAAAAAAACAAGTAACTACCTAGACTATGTACTCACTCATTATTTTTCCGTCTATAATTCAAATTGTAACCACTGAGTATTTCCTAATTCTCTGCAATACATTAGATACAAAATGATAGGAAACAAAAAATTTCATTATTACCACATCTTTATTTACCAGTTAATATACAAGCAGAATATTTGAGCTGACACTTCCTGATGATCAGTTAGCATCACCTATAAACTAAAGTGGGTGGTTAAAATAATTTAATGACCACATTTAATAATTTAATGGCACAGTGGAAATAAATGGTGTTGGACTCTCAAGTATAAGGTCCTGAGTTCAATCCCTCAAACAGATGTGACAGAGTGATTTCTGGCTTTTTCTCTTTCCCCTCCTATCCCTTAAATAAATAAATAAAATATTAAATACATAATTTAATGACAACCCAGACAGTTGTTTCTGTCTTACACCTATGCCATTGCTAAACATACAAGATACAGAGACATGCATAACTATTTTAACTTTCAGGTTTCTTGCCTAAAATAAAAAGTGAATTCATGATTAATATGACTCGCTTTTTAGGACTGAGTAACAAGGTAGAAAATGATAATGCTAAATGGAAAGGGAATTAATGATTAATTGTTAATTACTAATTAATTAATGTTTAATGGGATAAATATCCATAGTAAAAAATGTTGATTTTACATTCCTACAAAAAGACAAGCTGGTGATTTCTAGTAGATACATGAAAAATAGAATTTCAGGGAAAATAAGATGGTATGTGACAGGAATACATGTTATTACCTAGTAAATAACCTAGTAAGGAAGGGAATGAATACGGGAACTCTTTTGAATGTCAGTGCTCAAATAACTGCTGGAAGAAGACATGGGTAAGGAAACCAGATATTCAGAAAATCAGCAAGAAGCAATGTACAAAAGACTGAAGCATTTCAGAAAGTCTTCAAAGAGACAAAAGCGTACAAGACTTAGAAAGTTGCTATTTCAGCTAACCACCTGTAAACTGAAATAGAAAAATAATTGAAAGATTTGTGTTAACACCAACATATCAAAATCAAAATAAAAGCTTCTTGGATTCCTGGAAAAATGATATTTTATAATTGGTACATACTTCGTTCACAATAACAAGTATATGTTTGCTAACATTAAAAAAATAATAAACAGTATAGCATACAAGAAATGTGGTCAAGGATTTTCAGTGAGCAAGAGAGTAAAAGAGATGGAAGACTCTAGGGAGTCATGCGGTAGCACAGCGGGTTAAGCACAGGTGGCGCAAGCGCAAGGACCAGTGTAAGGATCCTGGTTCCAGCCCCTGGCTTCCCACCTATAGGGGATTCGCTTCACAGGTGGTGAAGCAGATTTGCAGGTGTCTATCTTTCTCTCCTCCTCTCTGTCTTCCCCTCCTCTCTCCATTTCTCTCTGTCCCATCTAACAACAACATCAATACAACAACAATAAAAACAAATAACTACGAGGGTAACAAAAGAGTATAAATAAATATTTTTTAAAAAGATGGGGAAAAATGGGGGACTCATCTCTATCCTAGTAAGACATTTGATAAATTACTATATAAATTCCAACTAAGGAAAAATCAGGAATTTTGATTTATTTTATTTAATTTTTTTATAAAATGGAAATATTTACAAGACCATAGAATAAGAAAGGCACTACTCCACACAATTCCCACCACCAGAACTTCGTATCCACTCCCCTTCCTTGATAGCATGTCCATTTTTTTTTATTCTGCTGGGAGTATGGACCCAGCGTCCTTATGGGGTACAGAAGGTGGGAAGTCTGGCTTCTGTATTTGCTTCCCCACTGAACATGGGCATTGACAGCTGGATCCACAATCAAACAGCCAAAATCAGGGATTTTTATAACAAGCTAGAAAAGACGAGTAGATGTAGATCTGCAGAGAGAAGAGAACTCCTTGTGTTTGCAGAAGGGAAGCTGCAGGGTTCCTTTGAACTCAGCCTTATTATCCATCCTGTTTAATACCCAAAAAGGCAATTTTCAGAAAAGAATCACAATCAATGTTGGCAGATAATTTGAGCCCTTGTTGGCAGCACCAACAGTTGTGATTGATAGTCTAAATTAACTCCAATTAGACTGTTTTCTTGTGTACCAATTCATCTAAAATTATAATATTGTGCTTTTTATTTGAAACACTGCTATGGGTCCATAAAGTTATTTAATCAACAGTTGTTCTCATTTAATAAAGAATGAGAGAACAACAATATAGTTGCAGAATATAATCAGATAATTTAAGAGAATGACTTCCATGGATCTGGGATATTGCTTCTGGAGAAGGATGTCAACTTGAAAGACTATTTCCAGCAAAGAAATAAAATAATATCTAGAAGAATAATATAAGTGAAAAATAGATAAGTTTAAACTGAAAAGATATATGAAAGCAGAAGTCAAAAGATGGAACCAGGAAAACCAGAGAAGACAGGTTAGAGGATTTCCATGTGTATTTGAAATTGTGTGTGTGTGTGTGTGTGTGTGTATGTGTGTGTGTGTCAGGTATTTGAAATTTTAAACACTGTTGTCTTTTAAAATTGTATTTGAAATTCTATTTTGGCAGGATACGTGAGGACTGTGGTAAATAGAGAATCATAGCTCTATTTAATTATGTACAATTTCCCTCAAAATAATGGTAATATTATCGTCAAGTCTGAGTGTCTGTGTCTCAGACAAATATCTGTCATTTTGTTTAATCTGATATATTTGTTTATTTTCCTTGTACAGGTGTAACACATATATGATTTATTTTATTTTTAAAGAAGCTAGAGAACCACCATATTATAATGCAGTTCAAGAGAACAAAACAAGAAGATCTACAATTATATGTGCCAAAATGATGCTCTGGTTCTCTCTATTCTTTCCTGTCTAATTAATAAAGAAGCAAATGTGTGTATATTAAATATGTATGAGAGTATCCTATAGATGTAGCTTGAAACTATATTTTCTTAATTGCATTTTCATATCATTATTGAGATATATGAAATAAAATAACTAGAATATTCCTTGAAATAATCTTTACATGTTTTAATAACTTCTTTAATCTATAAGTTATTTCACACAATTATTATTCTATATATGTGTCCATTGTCATGAAATCTTGAAATAAATACACTTGTCCATAGATTTATGCCCTCAAACATATTTTGAATTAAAATATTTAATTTAAATTTGCCTTAGGGCAAAATCACCTTTCAATAAATATGAACATGTCAATATCTTTGGTGAATGTATTTCTCACTATATTTAATGATTTGGTATTATAATTTATGTAACCCTGAGTGTATTATTTACATACTTTCCTGTTCAGATAAGGTAGAGAAAAATGCCCTTTTTTGTCATAGAGAACACTACACATCAGATAAGATATATTTGAGAGACACCATGCTTTATTAGAGTAAGATTTGTTAAATATTAAGTGATTTATAGTGGTAATGAATATATATATATATATATATATATATATATATATATATCTGTAGTTTAAGAATAGTGTAGATTTAAAAAGCAATATAGTACACATTAAAACACACATTTCTAAATTACATAGATGTTAAAGTTCTAATAAATAATAAATGACAAATGACTGTTAAAAATAAAATAGCTTAGCCATCAAGTTGCAGATGCTGCTACCAGGATGTGACCCGACTTCTTCAGGCAAACCACCTCACTAATGTGTCCTGGAACCACACTTCTCTAGAGCTCTACCTCAGCAGGGAAAGATAGAAACAGGCTAGGGCTGTGGTTCAATCTGTCAAAGTCCATGTTAAGCACAGAAGCAATAATAGAAACCAGACCTTCCACCTTCTGCACCCCATAAGTAATTTTGTTGCATATTTCCACAAAGGGATAAAGAATAGGGAAACTTCTAATAGAGGGGATGGGACATGGATCTTTTGTGGTGGGAACTGAGTGGAACTGTATCCATGCTATCTCACAATCTTAGAATCTTGTTAATCATTATTAAATCAGTAATAACTTGTAAAAGCAAATAAAATATTTTCCATAATCACATCATGTTGCACATATGTGGACTGATCAAACAAAAGAATTAAATAATCTCTGAAAAGTTGGAAAGACAATGAGAAAGTGTTACCAGTTAACAAGGGAATGAATTATTGCACTGTCAAAGGAGAGATTGAGGCGTATAACATTGATATATAAAGTAAAATTAGAGAAGAGTTGAAAAGTGTCTGTTGATCTCCATTATCCAGCAAGGTTGTCCTTAATTACCTTGACCACAGAAATTTCAGAGGATTAAAATTTTAACATATGGTAGACCACATGAGTTGTGTAAGATGCAGAAAATAGATACAGGCATTTATTGTTATTATTTATGATTTAATAATGGTCGACAAGACCATAAAATAGGAGGGTTACAGTTCTACACAGTTCCCACCACCAGAGTTCCTTATCCCATCCCCACCATTTGAAGCTTTCCTATCCTTCTTCTTTCTGGGAGTATGGACGCAGGATCATTATGGGATGCAAAAGGTGGGAGGTCTGGCTTCTGTAATTGCTTCTCTGCTGCACATGGACATTGGCAGGTTGTTCACAGCCCCAACCTGTTTATATCTTTTCCCATATATTTTTTTTTCAAAAAGTTCAACAGGAAGAGACCAATAATAGAGGAAGGATTTTGTAGTGTCAGAAGAAAGGGGGTGCAAAGTAAAGTTGAAAAACTTTTAAATTGAAAAAGGACTACTCATATTCTAATGGGAGTACAAAGAACAATTGAATTTGCTATGGAAAATTAAAGATAATGGCTTATATATCTGAAAAGATGAAGAGTATATGTTGGAAAGCCTGTGGCATGAATTCTATTACTCTACAAACTCAGCATATGATTATACAAACTATTTTGCACTTCAGTCAAATAAAGCCTCACTTATTTTACACTAGCTATTAATAAAAATAGTCTATACCAATCTTTGAGCAGCTGATTTTCTGAAATACTGTGTTGTATAATACTAGAAAAAAAATCACCAGTGAAATTTGGGCTCCTTCCCTCAACTCACAATTTAGAACTTTTATTATCTATCCTGATCTTAAGTTTCATTGAAATTTACAATCTTATTAGGTAAATCAATGACTATCATGTTTTTACATAAGAGGTGAGATAGGGTTTGCTAGATAGTCACTTGCAATACTCAACTTTGCCTGCAGTCATAGACAACACAGATTAGACATGTAAGCAGTTATAGACAACACAAATTCATAAATAAAAATCTAACATCTATTTATGAAAATAGACGATAGGCTGTGTTGGTCTCCAGGCAACATTCTGTTAGCCTGTAATCTATTTCATAATAATAAAATATATGGTCAGGGCTGGGTGGTGTCACACCTGGTAGGGCACACAAATGCACCATGTGCAAGGATCTGGGTTCAAGTCACCAGTCCCCACCTGCAGGGGGAAAGCTTCACAAGTGGTGAAGCAGTGCCACAACTCAAGTCAGGCTCTCTCCCTCTCTCTCTCTCTCTCCCTCTCCTCTCTCCTTCTCTTAGATTCTGTCTGTTCTACCAAATAAGTAAATAAAATATATTGTCAAATATCCACATCTAACAGACTGATGCTTAGTATGTAATAAAGTATCTGAATATATTAAATAGTTTTAATATTTTCATTTTATTCGATAGTCCAGAAAATATGATTGATACTCAATGAGTAGATACTTTAGAGTTCAGGGAGAACTATTGAACTTCTCAGTCCACTGAAAACGTTCTTGTATTGTTTTGATATCGTTGTCATTTTGTAGCATGGTTCTATATTCTTTTGTTTGTGACCCTTGCTAGAAATGTCAGTGTGAATTTTCCTCTCCTATCAAGGAAACAGTATCTAAAGACACACATTTTATTTTTCCAGTCCTATGTTTACTTGCATTTTATTTTCATTAATTATTTTTTGTTCTCTTTATGTGACCTCATATTTTATTTCATTTTCAATTAGATATGTGTTCTAAAATAGCACTATAATTTTATTTGGAACAACCTAAGATATGCATCCATGTTATGTCAAGATAAATAAAATTTCATTTTTCTGTTTGCCTCATTTTCATAATACTATTATGTTTTCACTATTTTCCATGCAAAATGTCATGTAAAATGTGGTATAATACAGGGGGTCCAGCGGTAGCACAGCCAGTTAAGCGCACGTGGCACAAAGCGCAAGGACCAGTGTAAGAAACCCATTCAAGCCCCTGGCTACCCACCTGCTGGGGAGTTGCTTCACAGGTGGGGAAGCAGATTCTGCAGGTGTTTTTCTCTCCATCTCTCTGTCTTCTCCTCCTCTCTCCATTTGTCTCTGTCCTATCAATGACGACATCAATAACAACAACAATAAAAAAAACAAGGGCAACAAAAGGGAAAATAAATAAATTTTAAAATGTATGGTATAAAACAGTGAATATTAACTTTGAATGTACCACAATAAAAATTGATATTCCTTAAATAAATTTTGTACTCTACCTCTATATTAAATGTTTTCTTGGGGCCAGGTGGTGGCGCACCTGGTTGAGCAGACATGTTAACAATGTCAAAAGACCCAGGTTCAAGCACACAGTTCCCATCTGAAGGGGAAAAGCTTCACAAGAGGTGAAGAAAGGCTGCAGTTGTCTTTTCTGTCTCTCTTCCTCTCTATCTTTCCCTTCTCTCTCAATTTCTGTTTCTATCCAATAAATAAAGAAAAAAGAAAAATACGTAAAAAAAATAATTTTTTCTCTATACAAAAAAATAGAAGTTAACCACAATTAACTTTGTATGTGATTATAAAACAAATGGGGGGATAGGTGGTGGTGTATGCAGTTAAGTGAACATAGCATGATGTGTAAGGACTGGGGTTCCAGCCCCCAACTACCCCCTTAAGAGGGGACAATTCACCAGTGGTGAAGCAAGTTTGTAGGTCTCTCTTTCTCTGTCCTCTTCTCTTCTTCCCCTCTCAGTTTCTCACTGTTTATCAAACAAAAGGAAAAAAAATGGGAAGAAATGACTGCCAGGGTTGGATTCTTAAAGCAGACACTAAGTCACAGTAACTGGAGGAAAAAAATAACAAAATAAAATAAAATAAATGTAACATTTTTTGAAAAAGTAGCTAAGTAATAGAAAGCATAATAAACAGTAATCTAATATGTGTTTAATTTCTATTTGTCTAACTTGTTTGCACATTGGTTTCCTGTAAGTATGCATATATGTTTATGCAATTCACATATATGCATAAACACCCATTTTATATCTATGTACTGATTTTCTTTCCTTTTTTTTTAAATTTGATGTCCTGGAGTAATTGAGAGGAGATGGGAAGATAGAGAAGGATGGAAAGAGAAAAATACCTATAGCATTGCTTAATGTCTCATGAAATTTATACACTGCAGTGGGTACTGTGGTATTGAAGTCAGGTCCTTGTGCAAATTTAATGTGAGTACCCAACCTTGTGTGTCACCATCTTGCCCCCCAGCACACCAATTTTCTTTATATCTATCAGTTATAGTGTAGATGTTATACATTAAGAATTATCAATTAACTTTGAGATTGAAAAGATAGCTGTCTTTTGTCTTTCCTTAAAAGTAATGGTATTTCTTCAGACACAGTTTCTACAATTGTAAAGTCCAGTACACTATTTCAGAAAGGAAGGAGGAAGAGTGAATTCGGAGAGGGGGTTCTGCATTTTTAACAAGGATCTGCTATGTAATTTTCTCTGACAAATACAACTCTGTGTCTTCTGGAATTTTGTAAGAAGGGCATTTAGCCCAGTCAGCACTGCTGTAAATTTCTAAACATCAGCTAGACAGAATTGAATTCAATCTTTTATGTGCCTTGGGACACATCCAACAAATTTCTGATTTTCCTCAGAAATCCTGCTGACTGGGAGCAGGTGTGTCTTAAAATAACAAGAATTCATCAAGGCACGATTGTTATCATTCTGACGGCTTCATCTTAACTCCTTCCTGTTGTGCACACCTGGTAACACATGCACTGTGAGTTCTTTGTGGCATGCAACAGGCAGCCCTGCGGAAAGGTATTTTTTTTATTGTTGTTGGGGTAGATGGAAGGATTAATATATGAACAACTGATGATGGCCGCTGACAGTAAAACTGAACTAAAAGTTCTTAGAGTTGGGATTCCACCTGTGCTGAGTTTCTTCTGCTCTCCTTAGTCAGCTTCCTTCTTTGAATCACAAGTGTGAACTTAGTACAGAGAGATTTCATAAACCCTGCTGTTGTGGTTGATTACATAATACCTTTCCTTTAAATTTAAATACATAAAGGTGTTTATTATCAACAGCAAAGAGATGATTGGCAAGTTTTTTTTTTCTTCTTGTCATTCTGGTTTTAATTATGTAAGAAGCTGCCTGTAGTTCTCTATGACGTGAAATGTGATCTACTACTATGACAACTCTGGAAACCAACAATGTTTTATGTTAAGTTATGGTTTGTAACTTCTTAAATTTCCTTTTGTAAAGACAGTATGTCTAAAACATGATAAAATCTGTTTCATTTTATTACAAAGATGATCTCAGCAAGCACTATCACATGGCACCTCTCAGAAAGTATTTATTAATGAATGTAGGCTATTAATTAATTGGATTTATAGTTAAAGAAAAACAGGGAATAAATCTGAAGAATGTCATCTCTGTCCAACCATTTCTTTTTATTTTTTATTTCAGTTGTTTGCTTGTTTGTTTGTTTGCCTCTAGGGTTATCGCTGGGGCTTGGTGCCAGCACTATGAAATCATTGCTCCTGAGATCTTTTTTTTGACAGGACAGAGAGAAATTGAGAGAGGAGGGAAAGATAGGTGGGAGAAAAACACCTGCAGACCTGCTTCACCACTTGTGGAGTGACCCCCCTTCAGGTGGGAATCCAGGGGGCTCAAACCCGGATCTTTGACTGTGTTCTTGTGCTTCGTACTATGTGTGCTTTTCTTTATTTCTACTTTTCAATATTCTTGTTTTTGTGTTCAATATAAATCAATATGGAATTTTTTTTTCAAAACAAACCTTTTTGGATTGAATATTCATCACATACCAGTATTTAGTCTCAACTGCATTCATTTTTGTGTATTAAACCTATGTAAACTGACAACAAACATAAAGTAAATTTTAAAAAATCCAAAAGATAGAGTAAATATAAATTTATTCTAAAATAATTAGCTTATTTTAGTTATGAATTAAATGGTGTTAGATTAAATCAATTAAAGCCGTACATAGTATTGTGTTTCCTGCTGGCTAGATCAATACTTGAACAGTGTACTCGCTGATATTTTAGAGTAGTATATTTACTTTAACACCACTTATATTAATTAAAATCCTTATGTAATTTTCAAATTGCATAAAAATAGTGTAGAGCATTGTTGATTAGCTAGAATATGCGATATTTTGTCTAATGCAAGAATGATAATAAGTAAAATCTTGGCAAGCTAATGTCCCAGGTTAAAAGTTCTTATCCACTATATTATTTTTTAAATATTTATTTATTTATTCCCTTTTTGTTGCCCTTGTTGTAGTGATTATTGTTGCTGTTATTGATGTCGTCCTTGTTGGGTAAGATAAGACAGAGAGAAATGGAGAGAGGAGGGGAAGAAAGAGAGGGGGGAGAGAAAGATAGACACCTGCAGACCTGCTTCACTGCTTGTGAAGCCACTCCCCTGTAGGCGGGGAGCTGGGGGCTCCAACTGGTTCCTTATACTGGTCCAGTCCTTGGATTTGGCACCACATGCGCTTAACCCGCTGTGCTACTAACTGACTCCCCACTATATCATCTAATTGTAATGTTATCAGAAGCAGTATGCTGTTTGACTTCCACTTCACTTTAAACTTATTTTGAAATTTGTAGTATTTATAAGTAGTTCTTTTTTATTGTTCAACATCATTTCATATGTGTTGTTGAATCTCTTATCTGGTTTCTTTTTTAGGTGATTGAAGAAATTCAAAGAGAAAAACTCTGGGTCAGTTTCCTTTATGAGAAGTTTTACATTTTTCATTTGTGAATTTTAGTGTATATAGTTAATCAACTTACTTAATAGCCTCAGTCAATCAGAAATGGGATTTTTTAAATACTTTATTAATTTTTTTAATAAAACAGAAATAAAAGAAAAAGATAGAATAGCCAGAATATCATTCAGTTCTGGCTTATGCTGGTGCTGGGGATTGACCGGAAGTCTCAGAGCCTCAGGCATGAAAGTCTTTTGCATAACCATTATGCTTTTTCCCCAGCCCAGCTGTTTGATTTATTCAAAACATAGATTTAAGTTATGTAAATAATCTCAAAAAGCATAGTCTTCTTTTATGATATTATGTTAATTTTCAGCTTTTAGTTGAGTTTGTTTTTATTATTCCTTATATACTGTTACCTAACAGTATACCTACCACACTGTTAACTAACAGTATAAGGTTTCAACTGTTACTCATTTTATAGCTTATTGTGATGTGTTTAATTATAATTTAGTTCATTCTTTTCTTCTTTTCAAATACAAAATGTAAAATTTAGTCAGTTGAACCTTTTATTAATCTACATCATAACATTTTTTATGTTTTTTTTTGTTAGTTTTCTGATTTTTGTTCTGACTTCCTCTGGCCCATTGTATGCTTGGACACTATATTAATAATGATAACAATAATTTTCAGATGGTTCTTTTAGTCATCAGAATAATACTCTGCATGATGTCTATTAACATTTTTTGTCCACTGTCCATTAAAAATAGTTGAAAATTTTTTATAGTCTTGTATACAGTCTGTCTTTCTTAATGTACCATAAATTGACCTCTACCACACTAGAGGAAGCTTTGGTGCTATGACACCTTTCCCTATCTCTCTCTCAGTCACTCTCTTTCTTTCCTATCAGAAAAGGTTAGCAGAAAGCAGTGAGGCTCTTTATTAAGTAGAGTGTTTTTAAATATCAGTTAAGCCTATTTCGTGATAATATGTTTGTATTTTACTTCTTCATTTATTTTTGATCAAATACTTCTATCAATTGAAGAATGAAAATAAGAAAAATATCACACACGTCTATATGTGGATGATGACAGTTCATGGGAAATGAGTAGAAGTAAATTTCTATTTTTTTACATTTTTTTAATATTGATTTTCCCTTTTGCTGCCCTTGTTTTTTTATTGTTGTTGTAGTTATTATTGTTGTTGTTATTGATGTCATCATTGTTAGACAGGACAGCGAGAAATGTGTGCTTAACCCTCTGAGCTACTACCTGACTCCCTAGAAGTAACTTTCACAAAGGAGTAGGTTTTCTTTCATTTACCTCAGCTGTCTAATAAATCTGGGCTCTCCCTAGACATCTGCATTTGTTATCCCTGTGATAGAGTCCACTGACTCTTTATAACTCTTGGTCATAACTTTGTGAATGACCAGCCATTTTACTTGATACATACAGAATGTTTCCCCACAAAAAATAATATTAAACTCAATTCCACGTTTTACATATATTAAGATTATGTCACACAATCAGTATGACTAACACTAAGAGGCCTATTCCTCATGTTTTGAGGCATTTTGTAATGACTGTGGTACACTCATAACTTTTCTGAATATGACTTGAGAAAGCAACATGGAGTCAATAGATGGATATGTGAAGACTGCTTTTGCAGGCCAAAGTCATTATGATTTGAATTTCCCTCTAGAATCAAAAGAACAGCTGTCTTAAACTTACTTAGATGTGGGCCATGAAGGGAGAAACGCACATGGGACTTCAAAACTCTCAGATATCAAAATACTCATGAAGCCAGACAATTTTACCACTTTTGTTACAAACTGGTTAATTCCACACAACAAAAATAATCTCAAAATATCAGTAACCAATAAATTATAGTCCTTATTTCAAAATAACACTTTCTGCAAATATTCCTTTATTTTAATAGAGTGGTACCAGAACACAGTTCTGGAATATGTGGTGGTGGGAACGACTGAACTCAAAGCCTTGCGAATGGTAATCCTGCACTCTACCTATTACATCATCTCACTAGTTAATACTTTGTTATTTCATTCCATCCACACCTCACTTTATAACCTAGACTATTTAATAACATAGGACACTACAATGAAAGCTTTAAAGATAAGGAAAAAGAGTTTATTATCACATTTAATGTGTGGCTTTCATAATTTAGAAGTAATACTTAGTGCTATTGAGTACTTTTAATCTTTTCTGTTGTATAAATGGATAGGGATCACATTAGCATGGCAAGAAGCTGGATTTTTAATCAAGATATCTGTATTGTTACTTAAAATCTAGTTAAGTTGTGTAAGTTTGATTAATATATAGTTCTCCACTATAAACTAAGGTCACAAAAAAGAAAAAAGAAAAGCAATATCTAATGTTAATTCAGCATCATTTTGTTGCTTTAGCAAGTTACCTGCCATCAATTTTTGTTGTATTAAAATATTGCGTTTTTAAAATAAATGTTATAAAACCAATTAATATGTAGCTTAATGGTCATATGACTTGAATTGCTACTATACAAAGTTAGTGAAAATTTATATCTATTATTCCTTGATTTATAAACCTAAGTCTGTGAAAACATGAGATGAAAATTAATACAGATTCTTTGCTTATATTTAGGAATACTTTAGAGTATAATACCAAACAAACATAACATGTTTATAAAGAATATGGGACATATAATGCAGGGAGTAATTATAGGAAAAGGTTAAAATTTCATTAGAAGAAACAGAAAAAAAATACTTTCAATGATGTTTTCAAAAACAATTTTAAAAAGATGGCTTAATTAGAAGTAATCAAAATAGAGCATTCAAAGATTAGATACTGTGCTTTAAATTTTGCTGTAGTTGTTTATGTTCATATAGGATAATGTCTGTTTTCATTGTCGAGTATTTAAAACATTTAAAAAATTTAGGGCAAATGTCTGCTCATATACAGCTGAGAGAAAGTGATTATGAAACTAAAAGCAGGATCTGATTAAATCGAGAGCAGGGCACCAATGTAAAAACACTGTGGTGAAGGGGAGGGTGGCCATTGGGCTTCCTGGCATGGTGGAGGGTGGGGGTGGGTGGGAGTGAGGGGTTGGAATGGGACACAGTCTTTTGGTGGTGGGAGTGGTGTTTATGTACAATCCTATTAAAGTGTAAACATTATATAAACCACTATTTAATTAGTATGAGAGGCAAAAAACTGATCATATGTCTAGAACTACTTAAAACACAGACTGAGTCTTTTTAATACATAGGCTGTCTTTGATATGTTCTCTCCCAAAAGCCTAGACCAGGGAGAACAGAAGCAACAGACAATACAGCTATATACAAGATGCTGGGTACTATACCCCAAACCCTATCAAAGGGACTTTCCAAAGTTAACCCTATCACCAAATAATGTGATGATAACAATAACTATCCATTGTCTTCTTGAACCCTAAGACAAGAGGAACCTCACATTTCCACTAGAGAGCCTATATTTCCCCCAGTCCTGGAACCTTAGGGTGAGGCCCACTTTTCTGCATGCTGCTCTCAATTCAAATAAAATAATATTGCATCTGCGGATCGCAACCTAATCAACACAATGAGTGCCACCCCAGCATGCTTCACTTCAGACTGTGACCAGAGACTTCAGGTGTGGAATGACAACCCTTCAGCTTCATCAGTCGGGTGAGACCTTTCCTTTCATAGTATTCTCTAATTCCATTCCAGGTGTTCCACTCCCCAATAAAGTCCCCAAACCTAGATATAGTCCAGGTCCCCTGAGATAGAGCATAAGTTCACCCGTGCCTATAAACTAGGGGAAAAATATATACCCAAAAGCTGAATTACACAAGAACATGCAGGGAATACCCCCAACACTTCATCTGCACTATTACAGTCTTTAGGTCCATGATTGTTCAACAATTTTTTTTTGCTTTGTATGTTAACTCTCTTTTCAGCCACTAGGTTCTGGATGCTGACCAGACTTCCCTGGACAGACGACCCCATCAATGTGTACTGGTTGCCACTTCCTCAGAGCCCCACCCTGCTAGGGAAAGAGAGAGACAGACTGGGAGTATGGATGGACCAGTCAACACCCATGTTCAGCGGGGAAGCAATTACAGAAGCCAGACCTTCTACCCTCTGCAACCCACAATGATGCTGGATCCATACTCCCAGAGAGATAGAGAGTGGGAAGGCTATCAGGGGAGGGGGTGTGATGTGGAGATCAGGTTATGGGAATTGTGCGGAATTGTACCCCTCTTATTCTATGGTTTTGTTAATGTCTCCTTTCTTAAATAAAAAAAAAGAAAGAAAGAAATATTAAGACTAAATTTCTGATTTACTTCATGCCACAGTGCATTTGAATTACTTGCTTGTTAAGCAATATGGAACAGTTGAAATACTATCAAAATTATTATAATAAATCTCATCAACATAGGAGCTTTAAGCTGATTAGTTGTTCTTTCTTTCAGTACATTCACTTAAATGTAGCAAAAAATATAGAGTGACAAACAAGGGACAAGATATAAAATTGAGTCATTATACATGATAATGTCACAGATAATAATAAGACATATATTCATTGTGCTAATTCCCTTGCCCAACTATTTTAATATCTGTTACTTCAATTATTATCCAAACATAATAGCTAAAAATTATTTCTTCATAAAACCATTTAGTAAGGAAATTATGATTGTTCAAAACAGCATGGTCATTCATCATTAAATATAAATTTATTTTTAATTTGATAAGACAGAGAGACATTGAGAGAAGGGAATAGAGTAGAAGAGAGAAACAGACACCTGAAGCACTGTTTCATGGCTCATCAACCTTCCTCCCTGCAGACAGGGGTCAGGGACTTGAATCTGAGCTCTTTGGCATGGTGATATGTACAGTTAACCAACTGTGTAGAGTGGGAACATAGATTTATATGAAACATGTTATTGTTATTTTTATGACCGTGATCATAGACCTTGGGATATGCACGGAGATTTTCCCTGGGACTTTTTGGACTTCTCACATGTTTCCCATGGAGAAGGACTACTCTAATTTGAGGAGCGTTCTCCAGCACCCATGTAATAAAAATAACATGATCACAGTCATGAAAAATAACAATCAATGTAAATTAGTGGGGCCAGGAGGTGGCACAATTCATTAAGTGCACACATTACAGTATGAGAGAGCTCGACCCCCTGGGCTGGGTCAAAGCCTATCATCTCTACATGGAGTCTTGAGAGGGTAGACCCTGAGCCCTCCCCAAGATAGGTGTAGGGGTGTCTTGTCTCGACCACGTGGACCCAAGATGTGCCTAGACTCCAGAGTGGGGCGGAGACTCCCTCATCATAAGTTCCTTAATTCACGATGTAGAGTGTGGCCAGCGCCTGTTTGTTGTTTTCGCCGGGCTGGCTTCACGGGCGGGTAACAGACCAAGGACTCATGGTTGAGCTGTAGGCAGTATCTCTTTATTCATGCAGGACACAGCACAATCTAAGCCGAGCCAAGCTAAACTAAATTAAACTAAAAACAATCTTGTCCGTATATATATTATATATATATATTAAAATATAAATAGGTATATATATATATATATATATATATATATATATATATATATATTAGCCAAGTAGGGTGGGAATAGGATGTGACGTAGAGAGTGTGGAGAGAAAAGTGACCGGTGAAAATCAGGGTATGACAAGGAGAGGGGGCGGAGCAGGCAAGAATTCTATCACTGAACCACCAATGCCCTGGAGGGAGGGTGGTGCTTGTTAACAGAGGTTATGTAAATAGAATACAGTGTTATGTAAATAGAATGCAGGGGGGATTAAACCAAATGAAACAGAAGGGGTTTTTAAAAGCAGAATTAGAAGCATACCAACACCTGTTAGGGACGTATATGGTCTTACACTACTGGCATGATGTGGTGTGACATGAGATGTGGCTTTGTGACTGGATTGCTACTACTTCCTCTTCCCTAAACCACAGTATATTAACCTCCCCTGCTGTACAATAAACAAGCTGTCTCCCTGAAGCACTCCTGGAGGTTTGTGTCTTTCTCCAAGTGTTCACTCTCACCACTGGTTTCCCTGCTGTGGCATGTTGTCCCCTTGACCAGCGCAGGCCAATAGTGACTAAAGTGCTCAAGGACTTGGGTTCAAGCTCCCAGTCTCCACTTGCAGGGGGGAAGCTTCAAAAGTAGTGAGGCAGGGCTGAAGGTGGTCTCCATCTCTCTCCCTATCTATCCCCCTTTCCCTCTCAACTCCTGACTGTCTCTATGCAATAAATAAAGATAATAATAAAAATGTAAATTATTTATATGACCTGGCAATTACTGTCTTGGGGATGTATCCTAAAGAACTGAACACCCTCATCAAAAGATCTGTGTGCACCTATGTTCATAACAGCAAAATATGATGCTGAGGAATTATTCTGATGCAGTCTCCGTCCCCAGGTTTTACCATGCCCCACGTTATCCTAGCAGTGCCCCCTTCAACCAATCCTGCCCCCACACATCACTCCTGGTTGTCGGCCAATAAAAGGTCACTCACCCCCCCTCACTCTCTCTCTCTCTGCGTGGTGAGGTAGTGGGGACAGCCATTGTTAGCTGACTCCACGTGGCCTGAGACACCCCCCCACCCGATCCTTATAATAAAGATTTGTGTACCCCGCTTGTTCTGGACCTCCTCTCTCTCTCTTCTCCACGGTGCAGCCCAACACCTGGCAACAACAACATCTGGCGCCCATCGTGTCCGGCACGCATGCCCCGCTGGGTGGCCCAGCCTGAGGTCCCCAAAAGCCACCCACACACAGGTAAGTGGCATCCGCCCCCCTCCTCTCCGGTAAACCTTCTAATCTTTAACTCCACCCCCACAGTAGTAGGGGCATTGTGGCAGAACCATGGGGTTCTCGAGTGGCTTCACACACCAGTAGGCGGAGCTCCAAGACTCCTCACTGAGATAGATGCATTAGCATTCATGGTTCGCCAAGGAAGAAATAGGTCTGTGCAGGACTTAGGGAAAAAACCAGATTTAATTATTCTGCCCTTTTCTCTCACAGATACAGAGTGGCTCATACGCCATCATTCCCGCTTTGCCATAAGCTTCGTGGGGTTTTCAGAACAAATAGATAAACATTTTCCTTCTAATAAATTGATAGCTTCTTTACCTCTTTTGCTTCTATTAGCACCTAAACTTTGCTCTCGAGATCCCATTCCTTCTGCTCCTACAGTCTTCATTGATGGTGGAAAAAAGGGAGCTGCTGCCCTTACATATTACCTGGACAAACAACCCCCTAAACCTCTCTTTACTGAGCTTCCTGAGAATTCCCCTCAGTAAAAAGAACTTTATGCTGTTTTCCTTGCATTAAAAGCTGTACCAGAATCCTTCAACCTTTTTTCTGACAGTGTGTATACTGTTAACTTACTTCCATGGCTTGCTCATTCTTATGTGAAAATTGATGACAACCCACTTTCCCCTCTCTTGATTCAAATCGCCTCTATGCTCTGTTCTCGAACCCAACCACTGTATATTCAACACCTTCATTCTCACAGCCCTCTTCCTGGTTCCCTGTCCAAAGGGAATGCTGCAGTTGACTGCCTTGCCTCCACAGGAACTTTCCCAGTCTCTGTCTCTGATCCTGCTAATTTTCATTCTCTAACCCATGTTAATCTTAAAGGTCTTCAAGCTCAATTTCCTGATGTTCCTTTACCATAGTTAAAACATATTCTCGCTACATGCTCTTCTTGTGCAAGTCTCATAAAGACACCTGATATCCAGACCCTTGAGGTTAACTCCTGAGGTTTAAAAGCTAATGCTATTTGGCAAATTGATGTTACCCACATACCAAACTTTGGCAAACAAAAATATGTGTTTGTCTCAATTGATACCTTTTCTAAATGTATGTGGGCTACAGCTCAGACAGGAGAAAGCTCTAAAAAGCTTATAAGCCATATGCTCTCTTGTTTGCTGTGATGGACTTACCTCTTCAACTGAAAACAGACAATTCAGCTATGTTTACAAGCAAACAATTTAAAGATTTTTGTTCCCTCTGGAATATTACTCATACCACAGGCATTCCCTACAATCCACAGGGACAAGGCATTGTCGAGTGGGCCCATTAAACTCTGAAGGCTCAATTAAATAAATATAAAGGAGGAACATATCCCCCCAATATCCAGCTAGCAAAAGCCTTAACTACATTAAATCTCTTTAAAATTCACAATAATTCGGACCTACCTCCTATCATTCTTCACTGGCAAACACCATCTACCCTCCCATCCATTAAGGTCAAATGGAAATACCCACTTGATAAAATTTGGAAAGGGCCTGACCCCCTATTGACCATGGGTAGGGGTTTCACGTGCGTTTTCCCTCAAAATTTCTCTAAACCTGTCTGGGTTCCTGCACGCCATGTCCGACAATATCCGCAGGATGGCACTATTATCCCTGAAGAACAAGAAATACTACAAGAGGACCAGATGCAGGATACATCCCAGGACCCATAATACGACATGGCTGAACCTACAAAATCTGGCTCACAGAGACCTCTCTCCTACCCTTTACCTGAATGTCTTATGTTATAACTGGCCAGTTGTGTTTTGTGAGTGTGTTGAATGACAAAAAATTTTTTTTGCATGACCCATCTGCTCGGAGTACTCTAAAAGGTAATTGCTTTATATAAAATGCTGGATGCAGCCAAAGTTTCTGGAGATGTCCAGAAACATTCCAAAATTTTTGTTTTTCTTCCTCTTTTGATTTTTATATATAGTTTTGGTATAGATGTAAGTGTTTAGTCTTAAACTGTGTGACTAATGACAGATATAAATTTGTTTTTAAAATGATATGTTTTTATAACAAAAGTTCTTTTTCCTCCAGGGTGTTATAACTAAATGTTTATGATGTCTCAAGTTTGGTAACACTAACTTAATGGTCAAAAGTGTAACCCTACAGCTACATTATTACCAGACAAGGTAAAAATTATTTTGCTAAGGTAACTAACTATTTAAGGTAAAAGTCTAAATGTTTAACGTGACTATATATTCCCAAAACTAAAATATAAATTCTCTATTCAGGACACCTTTGGAGAGCCCCCAAAAGTGCCCTGTAAGTTATCTTGTGGAAATTAATCCACAACAGATCTGGCATCAATCTGGCACTGTAAATGTTAAAATCATTGTCACGAAAATGCGTTAACTCTCTAAGCAATTTGAGTCTGTTTAAAATACATATTTTAACTAAAATTGGTCTCAAGATCCTGCTGTAGAGACTGCTACAGGAGGTCACGTTAGATGACCTTTAAATAAAATCATAAAGATATTTAAACCAATTATAATTATCAAAGTATCAACTATAATAAACCTCTAACTTGTTACAAGTTCAAATTAACCATGAGAAGCAGATTGTTTGTGTTTCTTTCACAGGAATCCCGGAAAAACCATCTGAACCCCTGCACACCAAGACGTCACCCACTAGACGGCACGACTACAGTGACATATCCCCCAAAACCCTAGATGTCACTTAACACTGTCTGAAGAACCTGATACACAGACTCCAAGGACAGAACTTTCTTAATGCCTGCTTGCTGTCCCTGCTTGTGATTTGCCTGTCACGTGTTGGCGGTTCCAGCTGGCTATCTACAGAAAAGCAGAATTCTAGCGGCTGACCTCCCTCATGCAGCATCTCATCCCCTGCCAATTCTTCCCCTAGCCATCTACTTTGGACTGAGACTGGTATTGGACTTGCTGGCATACCCTATAGACATTTAATACAATTTTGAAGCAGCTTATTTCCCTTCACGCTGCTGGTTTTTCATAGACTGATCATGAGTAATTCATAGACTTTTACAGACTGTTGCCTTGAAGAATATACAATGCCAAATAGCCCCTCTGTTTGGTGGGTCATGCCCTCCTCCCTCCCCCTCATTATGTACCTTTGCCCCTTCCCCCCCAAGCGGGGAACGTTCCTTTTCACACCAACCCTTCCCTTCACATCACACTGGCTTTTACTACTCCCATACTTGTCCCTTCCTGTTTTGTTATATCATTTAGCTTTATGCCCAAAAGCTTTCTGCTCCATGATAGTCTTTTACAGACTTTGAACCATCTTATGCTATTACTAGGTAGAAACATAGAAAAGGTGTAGAGATATTGTGAAGAGATGGTTGAGCAGGTTGCGCTTAAACCTATGAGATGAGTCCCTCCAGGTAAGTCTCTCTCTCTAAAGAGGGGTTGAGCACAGGGGGACACATAAATCTCACAAGGTTGGCAGCCATTTAAGCCTACCCTCCTCCACAGAAAGTCCTACATCTTCCCACCTGAGCACGGCACTCCTTAATAACATTTAAGCCTGCTCAATTCCATTTTTCTTTACTGTGTCCATTTAGATATAAAGGGAAAGGAGGAGATGATGCTGAGGAATTATTCTGATGCAGTCTCCGCCCCCAGGTTTTAGCATGCCCCGCGTCATCCTAGCAGTGCCCCCTTCAACCAATCCTGCCCACATTCGTCACCCCTGGTTGTCGGCCAATAAAAGGTCACTCAACCCCCCCCTCACTCTCTCTCTCTCTGGGCTCCTTCGGGTCGTGCTCTCTCTCTCTCTGCGTGGTGAGGTAGTGGGGACGGCCATTGTCGGCTGACTCCACATGGCCTGAGCCACCCCCCCATCCTATAATAAAGATTTGTGTACCCCGCTTATTCTGGACCTCCTCTCTCTTCTCTGCAGTGCAGCCCAACACCTGGCAACAACAACAACAATCTGTAATAGCCCAAACCTGGCAGCAACCTAGATATTCAATAAAAAGTAACTAAGAAAGATGTATACACAATGAAATACTACACAGCTATTAAGAACGGTGAAGTTCCATACTAGGAAAAGATAGAAATAGACTGAAATGACCTGCCACCATATATATATTCAGCATAGAAGTAATTACAGAAGGCAGAACTTCCAACTTCTGCACCCCAAAAAGAATTCTATATTCCCAGAAGGATAAAGGATAGGAAAGTTTTCATGGAGGAGATGGGACACACATCTCTGATGGTGGGAATTGTGTGTAACTGCACCTCTGTTAAATCACTAAAAAAATCAAATGAGCTAAGTCAGGAAGATAAAGACAAGTATGGGATGATCCCAACTCATAAACAGAGGTTGAGAAAGAATAACAGAAAGGTAAACTCAAAGCAGAATCTGACTAAATTTATAGTAGGGCACCAAAGTAAAAAACCTGGGTTGAGGGTGAGGGTGGATATTCAGCTTCAAGTGGCTTGAAGGGTGGGGGCGGTGAACGTTTGTTTACAAAAAATAAACAAAAAAAATCAAATAAAAATAAAGAGAAGATGGATTCACCCTCTTCACCTCAACTTGGATGGAGCTTTAAGGAATAATGTTGAGATAAGCCAGTAAATGAGAAAGAGAAGGATGAGTACAGAATGATCTCACTCATGGACAGAATTGGAGAAATAAGAACAGAAAGGGGCACAGAAAGCTTAACTTGGACTGGATTTGGTGTATTGCTCTAAAGTAAAGGACACTGGTGTGCTCAGAGGCTGAGGGCTTTTAGGTCCTGGAGCATGATGGTGGAAAAAGGCTGGGGGTGAGAGTGTTTTGCAGAAAAGTGAGGAATTTTACACATGTACCGACAATTGTATATATTGTAAAATATTAGTCTCTGAATAAACAAATAAGTGGTAAGTATAAGTTTATTGCACCAGTTAGTAACATTTATAAAGTAAATGCTAACTGACTCTCAGATGGGAGGAAGAAAAAATGGATTTAAATAAAGTAATTAAATACTCATAGCTCCAAATACTAAATGTAAGTTTTTTTCAGTGGCCTCTTTTATACCTGAGAACCTAAGGCTAATGAATTTGAGTTCAGCATAGAGCTCCTCGATTAAGTATAGTACATAATAATAGGTCTTGTGGGGCTCTTCATCTGCCTATGATTTATGAAAACAGTGGAAGCAATCACTAAGAGTTCATAAGAAATGTGTTTATAATTTGTTACTTGTGATTTCCTTCATTATTATAATATCTTCTTTGCTGTATATGTCTGTTAACTGGACTTTGAAAAGTCAAGAAGAAATTTAATCTTTTTTTCTCTTTTAATTGAACACTAAATATGAAAATTTTCTTGTGCAGAATGGAACTATTTGGGAGATAAAGGTGATGATAAACATTCAGAAGGCATGCGGACATACTTGCAGGTAGATTTTGCTGGTCAAGTTTATTGACTAATGGTCAAAAGAAAGTTATTGAAAAGAGGGAGGTCAGGAGATCCATTCAGGGAGTTTGAGCAGATTCTTGGGGGAATCGCATCTGAAAATAGCCTTCTTTGAGGCTACTTCACTACCTTATCTTGAAAATAATTTAGAAAGCTTTTCCAGTTTATTGTTCTTAATAATTATAATGTATTAATGAATTAATTACTATAGGTCTATACTCTTCTGAGACTTAAGGACTTCACCCCAATCCCAAGGGGCAGGTCTTATTTTTATGCCCATTATAGAACAAAGTAAAAAGTTTCTCTCTCTCTCGCCTTTCCCTCTTTCTCTCTCTCTCTCCTCTCCCTCTCTCTCCCTCTCTGTCTAAAAAATAAGAGTCAGAATTATCAGGACAATTAGTAGTACATTAGTAATTATACCAAAGTATATAAAACTGAAAATGATAAGTATCATAATATAATAGTGAAATGTCAAAATTTAAAAACCAAATAGTTTGTAATTGGTAAAGTCTGTATTCAAATTCTATCAAACAAAATGTCTGATCTAGTTCTTTAATGATTTTATTTCTCTATTTTATTAATGCTTCAAAATATTTTATCAAATAACATGTACCAAAATCTGTTAATATTCATGTTAAATCAATGACTCCTTTAATTTTCATTTAAATATTAATAAATTATGTTTGTTAAAATACAGAAAAATTAACGGTCTCTACTTGGCAATCATTTGTTTTACAAAACTATGTATTATGTTTTCTTAAAAACATATCTTTACCAAAATAACACTATATTAGAAATTGCTTTAGTTTGGAACAACAGTCCTTAAAACTAGCTCAGGAGTCAAAAATACCATAGAAATTCTAATAATTTTAAATATTCTTCCTATTTAATATCTAATTTTAATTAAAATCTCATCTTACTCAATTTTTCAATTAAAGTAAAAATATTTGCTTCAATTAAGTGTTGAAGGCAATGATAAAATGTGTTTGAGTTACCACTTAGGGTGGTTTTATGTTTCCACAAATTATTTGATTATTCTGTATTTAAAATATGAGCATTAGTTTTCCTCAGCTTTATGTGGGCTGCATTAAGTAATTTATGGGACTAATTATACATATAAAAACTGCATTGCTCCCCTTCTTCATTCCCATTTTGACTGCTCTTTCTCAGGATCCACCAAATTTTAGTGTGCAAACTCAAAAAACCAACTCCAGAAACCAAATGTAGACACATATGAGCATAACAGTGTATCTTACAAAAAAAAAGAAAAAAGAAAATAGCACACATTTATAACTCATGTCATGATACAACTCCAGATTCTATTAAGTTTACCAGAGTGACTGTCAATTAAACCACTACATTATAAGAGACTGACAAAGACATTTCCTAGTTAAGCTGACCCTTGTCTTCATGTGCCTGAAAAATTAGATCCTTATTGTTGCTTAAACCTCAGTTTTTGAGGGTCAGTGATATCATTCATTTAGATGGTGTGTTGCTTTACCATGTATATGACTCAGGTTCTAATATAGTCCCTTCCACATTGAAAGAAGCTTTGACGCTGTGGATGGTCTCTCTCTGTCTCTCTCTCTCTCTCTCCTTCTATACCTCTCTCTCTGTATCTAAAAACTAAGATTCAGAACTGTCATAATGTTTAGTAGTACTTTAATATTTAAACTAGAGCAAATAAAACCAAAAATGATAACAAACAGTAATGCAATGTTGAAAATATAAGGAAATATAGTCTATCATTATTAATATATTATTACTGTTATGTACACTCACTGTTAAACTGGAAGCTTAAAGAACCATTTATTAGTATTTCTCATGGTTCTGTATATTTACAGTTCTGTATTCATGATTCTCATTTGGATCTCCCAGACAGTGACAATTAAATACCAACTGGGGAGACAGTCATTTCAAGGTTGTTTATCCAAGACAGTGTGCGAGTGAAAAGAAATCATGTTGTAGTCCTCTAGATTTTTGTCTGGACAAATAATCAAGTGAACATTAAGCATATCAATAGGAGTAATCAGTTAATAGCATATATCTCTCCCACTCTCTTCCTATCTGGAAGTTGATATGAAGTGAGTTTACACACACACACACACACACACACACAGAATAAAGGGGGAAGAGCAAAGATAGATTATATCTTTCCAGAAATTGCTATCCTCTATAGTACTGGAAATCAATCTAGCATGTAATGTATTTCTCTTCACAATTTCTTATTTCTTCTTTCGTCTTATAGATTTTTACCTTTACACATGTCACATTACTTTTATTTGGCCCTCACTTTTAACCTTTTATTTCAAGTGCTCTTCACTTAGAAGAGTCACAGCAGCATTAAGTAACAACAGTGAAGAGTTTTTCCCAGGCAGCACTGAAGAGCATCACGGTAATGAAACGGATAATTATGGCTCCCTGCCTTTGCTATAATTGAAAATTGAGTATTGAGCCTTTTCTATTTAACTTTATTGCTTAAGTTCAAACCACTGTATAGGAAGAAAAGCAACACTAGAATGACTCCTCTAATGTTGCTTTCTGGTCCATACAACCGTTTGAACCCCAACATTAAAGTTAAACATAAGAGGCAATTAGATTTATTCAATTACAACTGTGTGAAAGAAGTATAATTATCAGTTCCATTATTGGAAATTCACTGCTTGCCAAGTGCTTACTAGCCTGGCAACTGGATTTTCTCTGTCAGAAAAACTTGTAAGCATTTGGGAGAAAGATTCGTTATTTATTAATGCTGACTTTTTAATTTTAATTATTATTTTTTTATTTAAGAAAGGATTAATTAACAAAACCATAGGGTAGGAGGGGTACAATTCCACACAATTCTTACCACCCAATCTCCATTTCCCATCCCCTCCCCTGATAGCTTTCCCATTCTCTTTCCCTCTGGGAGCATGGACCCAGGGTCATTGTGGGTTGCAGAAGGTAGAAGGTCTGGCTTCTGTAATTGCTTCCCCGCTGAACATGGGCGTTGACTGCTCGGTCCATACTCCAGTCTGCCTCTCTCTTTCCCTAGTAGGGTGGGTCTCTGGGGAAGCGGAGCTCCAGGACACATTGGTGGGGTCTTCAGTCCAAGGAAGCCTGGCCAGTATCCTGATGACATCTGGAACCTGGTGACTGAAAAGAGAGTTAACATACAAAGCCAAACAAGTTGTCGAGCAATCATGGACCCAAAGCTTGGAATAGTGGAGAGGAAGTGTTAGAGGGGTACTCACTGCAAACTCTAGTGTACTTCTGCCTTCAGGTATATATTTTGCAGTAGTTTACGGATACGTGTGAACATATGCTCTCTCACACAGAAACTGGTGTATATCTAGGTTTTGGGACTTTGTTAGAAAGTGAACCACCTGAGATGAAATTAGAATATACTATAAAAGGAAAGGTCTCTCCCGAGTAATGAACCTGAAGGGTTGTCATTCCACACGTGAAGTCTCTGGCCACAGTCTCAAGTGAAGCATGTTGAGGTGGCAATCGTTGTGTCAGTTAGGTTGTGATGGGCAGATGCAATATTATTTGATATGGATTGGGAGAGGCATAAGGGAAAGTGTGCCCTATCCAATGGTTCCAGGACTGGGGGAAGTAGAGGCTCTATAGTGGAGATGTGAGGTTCCTGCTGTCTTAGGGTTCAAAAAGACAATCAATAGTTAATGTTATCATCACATTATTTGGTAATTGGGTTAACTTTGAAAAGTCCTTTTTTTGGGGTTTGCTGTACAGTACCCAGTATCTTGTATATAGCTGTGCTATTGGTGCTTCTGATCTACTTGGTCTAGGCTTTTGAGAGAGTCTGCATATCAATTACACAGCCTATATATTGAAAAGATTCAGTTTGTGTTTTGAAAAACTTCGAGACATACAATTAATTTTCCCCCTCTCATATTAATTAACTAGTGATTTATATGACTACATTTTACTAGGAGTGCTTTTAATGAAGAACCTATACTACCACTTTTGGGTGGTAAATATGCATGGGTGTCTGCAATGGATATTATAAAATACTTGAATTGAGGGAGAAGTCTGTGGTGCATGTGATTAAACACACCTGTTACAAAGCACTGTAACTGTTCAATCTTTGATCCCTACCTGCAGGATGTGGGGAAGTTTCATGAGCAATGAAGCAATGCTACAGCTGTCTCTCTTTCTCTCTCCGTACCTCTTCCTTCCTTCTCAATTAATCTTTGTCTTTATCCGTTAAGTCAAATATGAAAAAAAAAAAAAGACTAGGGAGGGAGGTGATTCAGCAGCATCATGAGTGTCTATGACCCTGGCTTCATTCCCCACAACCACATGAAAAAATTACCAAGAATTTTGATATCCTCAGTTGAGCCCCTCATCCTTTGTAGTGCTGAATTCTTAAGCAAATTAGTCAACTTACTGGCATTTCACCATTGGAATGTGTCCAAATAATATAATAAGATTATATGCCAGAGAGTTTTGCTCTAGGTAAAATAATATAATTTAGATTAACCCTTTACTTCAAACCAAGAAAACAAATAAAATATATCAAATCAATCTGTTCAGTACATAAGACATTAGACAACAAAAGATATTGGTCCCTGAAAGGGATAAAAATGTGGTTAGTACTATAGTTCTTCAAGCTTTCTGCTTGGAAAGAGTTTTCTTTCCCTTTCTTTCTTTCTTTCTTTCTTTCTTTCTTTCTTTCTTTCTTTCCTTCCTTCCTTCCTTCCTTCCTTCCTTTCTTTCCTTCTTTCTTCCTCCCTTCCTTTCTTTTTCTTTCTTTAAATATTTTTTTATTGCTGATTTAATGATTGACAGGACTGTGGGATAAGAGGGGTACAATTCCATACAATTCTTAACACCAGGGTTCCATATCCCCTTCCCTCCATTGGATGTTTCCCTATTCTTTATTCCTTTGGGAGCATGGACAAAAGATCTTTATGGGGAGCAGAAAGTAGAAGGTCTGTCTTCTGTATTTATATTGATTGCCTGAAGAAAAAAAAAAAATTTCTTTTTTTTCACCAGACTCCTTCAGGGGACTGAGCCTGTGAGTTTGGAGCCTTAGGCCAAAGAGTCACTTTGCATAAGCATTAGGCAATCTACCCCCACCCAGAAGAAAATCTTTTAAAAAGAAAAGAGATGAAGAGGGAGAGGGAGAGGGGAAGGGGAGGGAGAAGGGAAGGGGGAGGGGATGGGAAGGGAAGGGGGAGGGGAGGGGAAGGGGGACAGAGAGGGAGCAGGAGAGAGAAAGGGAGAGGAAATAGTTTACTTGGATAATGTGCTGCTTTGCTATGTGAGAAACTAAGATTGGAACTAGGTCCCCACCACACTGAAGAAAGGAAGCTTCAGTGCTGTGATTTCCTTCACTTGCTCTCTCTGCATATGCCAGTCTCAGAAGGGAGGCTGAATCATAATAGTAGCAGATGCTACTATGATTCCATCCAGACTTCCCTGAGCAGATGACTTTACCAATATGAGGGAAGTCAGGATGGTATCATAGTAGAGTCTTAGATTTTTATAGCCAAATAATATAATATTGTGTATATAGACTGAAATTTTCTCAGCCACTGATTTATTGTTGGAAACCTGGGTTGCTTCCAGGTTTTGGCTATTACAAATTTTGCTGCTATAAACATAGGTATATACAGATATTTTTTGATGGATGTGTTAGATTTCTTAGGATATCACCAAGAGAGGAATTGCTAGGTTTTAGAAGGGTAGGTCTATTTCTAGCCCTCTGAGAGCTCTCTAAACTGCTGTCCACCACAGGGGTTGCACCAATTCACATTTCCACCAGCTGTGTAGGAAGTTTTCTTTACACCCTCAGATTCTCCAGGATTTTTTTTGTTACTATCCTTTCTGATGTATAACATTCTTACTGGTGTGAAATGATATATCATTATCTTTTTTTTTGCATTTCTCTAACAATTGATATATATATATATATATATATATGTGTGTGTGTGTGTGTGTGTGTGTGTGTGTGTGTGTGTGTGTGTGTGTGTATGTTGGTTTTCAATCTCTGATGAATATTCTGTTCAAATCATCTCACCACTTTTGTCCAAATGCAAGGAAGACAAAGACAAAAATAAACCAATGGAATTATTTTTGATTATTCAATTTGATTACAACAAATTGAAAAGCTTTTGCACAGCAAAATAAACCATGACTCAGATTCTTTATAGAACAGGAGATCTTTATATATCACACATCAGACAGGAAACTAGTAAATCACCTGGTTATCATGTTGATCATGACTCAGAATACTCTAGTAAGCAAAGATTCTATCATCAAACACATTTTGCAAGGAGACAACTCATGGTTGGTAAGAGGAAACCCTAAACCTCTCTTTGAACCTGATTAGATTCTCTAGTACACGGAAAATATATATATTTTTTACATATTTCAATCCACAATTGTATACAAATAAAATATATTTAAATTAGGTAACACAGATTTTCAGGCATACAAAACTGAAAGAATTCATTAATTATAGTCTACACTATAAGAAACAATGAATGCAATTCTATAGGTAGAAAGAAGATGATGCAAGGTGGAAGTCTGACTTTACAAAATATGTTTAAGACTATCAGAAATTGTAAATACATGAGTTGATACGTTTTCTTATTGCTTAAGCCCAGTTTAAGTAAGTAGCTTTTAAAATTATAATTAAAATGTAGTACTTAAAACATAGATAAATAAATTTCAGAGCAACAATAACATGGAGAAGCACAAGTCAATTATTGTCCCATTTAACAAACTTAAGAAAATCATAATCATTCCATTTCATAAAACTTAAAATTGGGTAAACTGCATGAAATGAAAATGTCAAACTTTACATGAAGTACTATCATTATCACTTAATGAGTACTGATAATAACTTACATAAATTAAATTATAGTGTAACTTCAAAAATTCCAGAAGGAGGGAGTCAGGTGGTAGCACAGAGGGATAGCACATGTGGCGCAAAGCACAAGGACTGGCATAAGGATCCCCAGGAACTCAACACATCCATACAAAAAGATCTGTGTACACATATGTTCTTGGCAGCACAATTTGTAATAGCCAAAATCTGGAAACAACCCAGGTGTCCAACAACAGATGAGTGGCTGAGCAAGTTGTGGTATATCTACACAATGGAATACTACTCAGCTGTAAAAAATGGTGACTTCACCGTTTTCAGCCAATCTTGGATGGACCTTGAAAAAATCATGTTGAGTGAAATAAGTCAGAAACAGAAGGATGAATATGGGATGATCTCACTCTCAGGCAGAGTTGAAAAACAAGATCAGAAAAGAAAACACAAGTAGAACCTGAAATGGAATTGGCATATTGCCCCCAAGTAAAAGACTCTGGGGTGGGTGGGTGGGGAGAATACAGGTCCATGAAGGATGATAAATGATATAGTGGGGGTTGTATTGTTAAATGGGAAACTGGGGAATGTTATGCATGTACAAACTATTGTATTTACTGTTGAATGTAAAACATTAATTCCCCAATAAAGTAATAAATTAAAAAAAATACCAGGAGGAGATGTGAAAGTGGAGAAATCAGTAACAATAGAGTATTAAAATATTATATACAAAATAAATAAAATTCTACATGAAATAGACATTTCATGAATAGATTTTTGTATTAAGTGAGATTTTTTTTAACATTTTGCCATAAGATACTTAGTAGAACACACGATTCACATGTATGAGATTCTTGGTTGCAGTTGCACCACCACATATGACAGAATGATGTTCTTGTTTCTTTCTCCCTCTCTCACAAATTGTTAAAAATAATAAAATATTTAACCTACTCACTACATTGTAAGTGCTCAATATTTTACTATTTATTAATATCTTACTCAATACTTACTAGTATATCACTCAATACTTTACTATTAATTTATTTCTCAACTGTTTAAATATTTATTGGGGAAATATCTTATAACATAGTTATCTCTCAGGGATAAGAAACCACAACTCCCACAAATTGGGTACTAGCACCACCAAAGTGTCTTTTCCCTTCCCCATTCTTCTTCTAGCGTTTGCCCTGCTTCCGTAGACAGTCAACAGAGTCAGGTTGAGCCTGATGTAAAGTTTCGAGACCTCCTTTGAATCTGGAGAGGTGGCAGTCGTTGACTATGTGGGTCATAGTCTGTCTGTAGCCGCAGGGGCAGTTCGGGTCGTCTCTGGCTCCCCAGTGATGGAACATAGCTGCGCACCGCCCATGGCCTGTTCGATAGCGATTGAGGAGGGCCCAATCATAACGTGCTAGGTCAAAGCCGGGTTGACGCTTGCAGGGGTCTGTGATGAGGTGTTTGTTCTTGACCTCAGCTGACTGCCAACTCTGTTTCCAAGAGACTGGACCAGAGAAGTTCAGTGTAGGCATAGGGGACCAGATTGGGTGACGAGACGTCAAGCGTTGGACAGGGTGGGCGAAGATATCCGCGTATATTGGCAAGTCCGGTCGAGCGTAGACGTGGGAAATGAACTTAGATGATGCCGCATCCTGACGAATATCTGGCAGGGCGATGTTGCTAAGAACTGGCAGCCATGAAACCAGGGTGGAACGGATGGTTCCAGAAATTATCCTCATGGATAATTTCCCCATAGGGCACGGTATTCCAACACCTTTTAACTACCTCATCTCTTCCCAACTCCCATATATAATCTCACATTTTCTTTTTTTATTGAGGCATAGAATATATGTATATATATATATACATATATATATTACATTTTATTATCTTCCAGTATACAGCTAATGACTTACATACTTTCAGCAGCATTTGCATGATCACTGCTAGCAATTTATATAATCAAATATGTATAAGGAAATTTTCTTTGTACTCAAGTTATCAGTTTAATTCTGACAATAATTCATGAGAAATGTATTGTTAAAATCATATTATAAAAGGACTATCTGGGAAGTAAGGTGGTGGCACACCTGGTTACAGGCACATGTTACAGTACATAAAGACCCCAGTTAGAGTCCTTGCTTCCACCTGCAGGGGCACACTTCTCAAGCGGTGAAGCTCTACAAATGTCTCTCCTTTTCTATCTCCTTTTTCCCCCTCTTAATTTCTGTGTGTCAACTTAAACAAAATGTAGAAAGAAAAAAAAAGAAAAGTAGGGGACAGGTGGTGGTGCACCTGGTTAAGCGCACACATTACAGTGCACAAGGTCACAGGTTCAAGCCCCTGATACCCACCTGCAGGGGGACGGCATCACAAGTGGTGAAGCAGGGCTGCAGGTGTCTCTCTGTCTCTCTCTCCCTCACTCTCTCTCTCTGCTCTCTCAATTTCTCTCTGTTCTTAGCTGATAAATAAATGTATTGTCATGGAACCCCAACAATAAACCTGGTGGCTATAAAAACTTAAAAGCAGGGAAAGGGATGCAACAAGTTGTAAAAAAAAAGTATAAAAATCATTTATTTGATTCGTAATTTGACAGGTTTTATGTTTCAAAACCATCCCAACATTCTCTTTTCTCGCAATCTTTGGATTATTTATTTTACTAATATTAAGAACTATTTGGCATCTCAATTTACTTGATGACATAGGTGAATCTAGGTTTAAAATAACCAAGCAGGGGGTCAGGTGGTGACACAGTGGGTTAAGCACACATGGCACAAAGCGCAAGGACTGGCATAAGGATCCCTGTTTGAGCCCCGGCTCCCCACCTGCAGGGGAATTGCTTCACAGGCGGTAAAGCAGGTCTGCAGGTGTCTATCTTTCTCTCCCCCTCTCTGTCTTCCCCTACTCTCTCCATTTCTCTCTGTCCTATCCAACAACAAACAACATCAACAATGGTAATAATAATAACCACAACGAGGCTACGGCAACAAGGGCAGCAAAAGGGGGGAAAAATGGCCTCCAGGAGTGGTGGATTCATGGTGCAGGCACTGAGCCCAGCAATAACCCTGGAGGAAAAAAATAATAACCAAGCAAGCAAGCAATTAAAAACCATTCCAAACTATTCTAATGTGTTAACTGAGAAAAACAAACACTAAAATCTCTGAATCAGCAAAACTCAATATTAGATGAATTTTAAAATAACTGGAGAGCTTATAAAAAATTACAGATAGCAAGTCCCCACCCTAAGCTGATTAACTCAAAGTCACTTGGAAGGATACTTGTGTATAGGTTTTTGAATTTTCTTGAAAGATTGAAACACTTGGTGATGCATGATAATGCTATACCAATTCTTCTGAATCCCTTAGTACATAATCTTGGTTTTAAGAACCTTTCCATTCTTTCATACTATATGCCCTAATGGCTACATTATGCATCTAGTACTGTAAGTTCAATAGTTAATATTCATCAATAGGAAAAAAATACACTTTTAGGTTTTGGTTAATCAGCGCCATGGATGTAAGAAGGAAAAACTTATTTTAGCATAGGTTCAGTCCACAATTTTTCCAAACAATGTTTAACATTTTTAAGAGGCCACTCTGACCTATAGTCCTTGAATCTTAGTACTCTTTCTTCTCTATGGCAACAAATGCTTGTTACTCAGAGTTTTGCCTTTAGTGGACACTTTAATTTATTTTTCTCTTTCATGACTTCATGCCAAGAAATATCAATACCTTTTAATACTAATTGGATTCCTACTGCCTTCAGCACTAACTTAAACAGATAATCAAGCCTAAATTACCCACCTCCCTTTTCCCTGGGGTTCTACTGCCTGCAAATCTACTCTACACATACTCCTACTCATCATGTTGCAAAGATTACAAAGAAGTTTTCATTAGCTTAATCAGATTGCTTCTCAACTATTATGTCTTCCAGAAGGTTTTTTTTTTTGTCATCAAGATCTCTAGTACAATTCCTGTTTTTATGTCTGAGTTTCAATATCAATATGTATAATTCATTTTTCTTATTTCTTATGAATTGTATGCTGTATCCTCCACTGGATTATAAGCTAATGAAGACAATGTAAGTGCCTAATTTTTCATGCTTATATTTCTTATGCACAGAGCAGCAGTGGCTGTTGTGCGATCATGCTAAATCAAGTAAGTATAATACAGCATATGTATATACTAATAAATGATATATATATTGTATAACACATACATGTTTTATGGTACATATACCATGTATATTATACATGTAGCATATCATTATTATTTACCAAAATGTGTATTATATAGTACCCATGTACACATATTCAGCATATACCTGGGTATAAATATACAACATACACACAGAAACACATTTATACAGATGTATAACACATTTATAAGTATAATTTATGACATAGCATAGAAAACAAATATTTCTTCTCTCTAATAAGAATTCTGACATCCTTCTTTCTTCTCACTTTAAACATTATTACTATCCTATAAGGAGATGCAAAATAGTCTATTGGAAAGAAGCCACACAAAGAAACAAAATAGTATGTGTGTACTCAGAATGAATACAGTCATGCATTTCCAGAAGTTCAAATGAGAGTGAAAAGGAGAAATAATAAAAAATCAAAAAAGCCAGATGCCTGTATAAGTGAACCTTGAAATGTAAATATATAAATACATCTTATGTTCTGCTACCATATATATAGGTGATATGGTATATTTTTAAAGGCTTGCTTGAGATAAAGAGGAAAAGAGAGAGTGACACAAAGTCACAGAGAGAGAGAGGGAGAGAGAGAGACAGAGACAGAGAGAGATCAAGACCACAGTACCTAAACTCTCTTCAATATATATGCTGGGGGTCCAGTTCCAACTTGTAATCTTTTATTCTGTAATTATATGTATTGATATTTGTATTCTTATAATCTTTTATTCTGGCAAACCATTATTAAATCACCGGTAAATTTTAAAGTACTATCCCAACCAATAATTTCAGTTATCTTAATAAAATTTATGAACCATGTAATACAAAGAAGTGAAAAAGCAAACTACTAAATTCATTTCCCATACAATTTCCCAATTGTGTTCTTCTTTATTAAAACCTCTCAGACTAGCAAATCATTTTCAAAGAGTCTAAAAAGCTACTTGTTCCTCCATGAGTTACAGTTTATCATTGTTCTATGGCTGATTAGCTATATAAAATTGAGCTTATAATATCCTCCATCTTCAGATAAGCATCAAGTGGGTCCAAGATAGGGCTAAGTAATTAGCCAGTTGCTTTCACAAAGTCATTGGCTACTGAGATAGATCTTGGTGGTGCAACATGATAAGTTCTTGATCAGAAGACAGAGGGGCCAAAGTATTCTGAAGGAGAACATCTTAGTTGAGTTTCAAAATTCGGAGATAAGTTAAAACCAATATGAAAGAAGAAACTGATGGAATGAGGTAGGCAAGGTCGTACACATGTGACATGATCCATAATGGCTGGATGATGAGGCACTTTTGAAACGAGTAAAATTATCCAACAATGAAGAATTCTATCTGAGTGTGAACAGTATTGCTTGTGGTGGGAAATTACCTGACTATTGGACAGAAAAAGAGACATACATTTTTATCTTTAAATTATGCGACTTTTCTACAGAATGGAGTATGAAATGGTGAAAAATAAGAAGGCAGGTATTTTTGCCTTGGTTGGGATGTCACTGATCCAGGCAGACTTCAAAGAGAAAGAGAAGAACAGAGACAGAGAAACAGAGAAAAGAACAACAGCACTGAATTTCCTTCAGTGCAGTGGGAGTCAGGCTCCAACTTGGGTTTTGGGCATGAAAATTAGTACACTATACAAGTGAACTATTTTGCTAGCCCCCCTCCGACAGTAATTATTTAGCCAAAAGGTAAATTAACTTGAAAATTAACTGTTAAAATTATTCTTGTGTTCATATCAAAATGTTATTATATATTTTTTTACTATTTTAAAAGATAAAATTGGGGCTGGGTGTTGGCACATCCACTTGTATGTACACTTTTCCATGAATAAAGATGGATATTCAAAGCCCTCAGATCCCACCTGCAGTGGGGAAGCTTCAGGAGAGATGAAGCAGCACTACAGACACACACACACGCACACGCACACGCACACACACACACACTTCCCTGTCTCTCAGTCTCCACCCTCTCAATTTCACTCTGCATTATCAAATAAATAACCACTTAAAAATTAAAATTTGGGAGTAGGCAGTAGCCCAGAGGGTTAAGTGCAGGTGGTGAAAAGTGTAAGGACTGGCATAAATATCCTGGTTTGAGCCCCCGGCTCCCCACCTGCAGGGGAGTTGCTTCACAGGCGGTGAAGCAGGTCTGCAGGTATCTATCTTTCTCTCCCCTTCTCTGTCTTCCCCTCCTGCCTCCATTTTTCTCTGCCCTATTCAACAACAACAACATCAATAACAACAACAATGATAATTACAACAATAAAACAGCAAGGGAAACAAAAGGGATTAAATAAATATAAAAATATTTTAAAATTAAAAATTAAAATATATAATTATACTTAGCTTTTAACTTCCTTAAAGTTATTTAAATGTTAAAATCTTATTGAATAGTTATAAAATGAAATTATCAATAATATTAGTTCATTGTCTTTTCAGGCTAAAATGAAACTATTTAGTATAATTATAGATTTGTTTAAAATATGTATCTAGCTATCTATTTAAAATATTATGACTGGCTTAATTATCCTCATTGTAATGGGAAACAGTTTCAAACATGAAGTTAATCCATTACTTCAAGGAAAAGGAGGACAGAGAAAAAAATATATATACATATATATACCTGCCATTGTTAGTACTAAGAGCTTACTTGAGCAAAACATTCTAGTCAGGCAGAATCTAATTTGGTAGATAAAGAGGAACTCTGAGGTGTTTTACAAAATTAGTACTATGATGAATAGGAGATATAAATAAGAAAGCTATCCTAGACAGATAAGTTGTTGGTTATTGACAACTTACTTTCCTTCAGGGGATGAAGGGTCTGTCTCAGGTGTATTTTCTCATTGGTACTGATCAGATATTTCCTTAGTAGTTTGTTAACTGTAGGTTTGATTTGGGGTTTAGTATAAGTAACTCCACTTTGAACCTGTTATTTTATATCTAATACTGGTAATCATATAGGAAAACCAAACAAACCATAGTTAAATAAAATATAAAAATAGAATTATAGACTAAAATACTAATAAGTCATTGGGCCCAATTTTAACACCAAAAAAAAATTGGGAGGTAGGGCAGAAAAGAGGATATTATCCCTCCATGAGTGATGAAGAATGATGAACATGTCTATTTCTAATATGCACATATGAAAAATATAGTGTTTTAATTCAGTATTACCTCAAATAAACATAATGAGAAAAAAAGAGAAGTCATTGGAAATTTACAAACATACACTTTACCATTCTTAGGTATTTAGCCAAGACTCCATAAAATATGTCTATACAGGGACCTGTATGGTAGTGCACTGGGTTAAGCACAGGTGGCACAAAGGACCAGTGTAAGGATCCCGGTTCAAGCCCCCGGCTCTCCACCTGTAGGGAAGTTGATTCACAAGCGGTGAAACAAATCTGCAGGTGCCTATCTTTCTCTCCTCCTCTCTTCTTCCCCTCCTCCTCTCTATTTCTCTCTGTCATATTCAATAAGGGCAACATCAATAAAAAACAACAATAATAACTATAACAACAAAACAATAAGGGCAACAAGAAGGAATAAATAAATAAAAATAAAAATGTGCCTATATATGGCAACCTAACTTTCCTGGGCCCATGACATCACCAATATGTCCTGGAACCCCACCTCTAAAGTCCTACCCCACTTGGGAAAGATATAAACATCTGCAAGTATGGATCAACCTGTCAATGCCCATGTCCAGTGGAGAAGCAATTACAGAAGCCAGATCTCCTGTCTTCTTCACCCTAGGACATTTTTGGCTCATACTCTCAGAGAAATAAAGAATAGGGAAACTTCCAGGGGAGGGGATGGGATATGAAACTCTGTTGGTGGGAGTTGTATGGAATTGTACCCTAGTTATCACACAATCTCATTGATTGTTATTAAATCATTAGTAAAAATATATCTATATAAATATTTGTGCAATATTTTTCATAACTTTACTTATAGTAGACAAATGAAAATATCCAAAACAGGCACCAGTAGGTAAAAGATTAAAGGAGTTATAGAATGAGCTATATTCAAACTTGGTTGAAAGTGTAAAAGGATCTACAGTTTGTTCATTTAATAATATAAATGGATCTTTAAAACATATTGCATGAAAAATTCCAATTCAAATGTGTTTCCTGCATGATTTCATTTCTGTGTAATTCTAGGAAAGGCAAAACTAATCTACAATAACAAATATAAGATTATTGCTTAACTTGGGTTGGTGATATGAAGGAAGATACACTAAAAATAATCTTACTATAAACATGAAAGAATAACTTAAAATGATATGTGGTATGTATTTTCTGTTTTGATTGAGATGGTATGTATATTAGCCAATATTGATTGAATTTTAATGCTTAAATTCTGCATGTTTTCTTGCATGCAAATTATCCCTCAAAGTCATCAAAATATTTATTTTAAAAGTTGAATGAATTTATCTCAATGAGACACAGAATAAGATTATAATAAGGAAAGTGGAGCTACTTTTCAATAATTAGGAGACATCTATTTTTAAAATCATAAAAATGTAAAACATAATTTGGAACTAATAAAAATGTTTCATTACCTACAAAAAAAAGTCGAGCTAAAGGTAAAGTCTGTAGGCATATAGTACATATCTTAGTTGAAACAGTAGTAATAAATCATGAGAATCCATGATATACAGTTTTCTTTCTTTCTTTATTATTAGAGACAGAAAGAAATTTAGAGGACAGAGGGAGATAGAGAAAGAGAGGGATACACCTGAAGCCTTGCTTTACCACTTGTGAGGCTGACCCCTTTCAGATGAGGACCAGGGGATTGAGCCTGGGTCTTTGCACACCATAATGTGTGCGCTTAACCAGGTGCTTCACCTCCTGGCCCCAAAATGCAGTTTTATATTTGTTCTAAATATCTATTTTATATTTATTTATATTTATTTTCCCTTTTTGTTGCCTTTGTTCTTTGTTGTTGTTGCAGTTATTATTGTTTTTGATGTCGTTGTTAGGACAAAAAGAAATGGTGAGAGGAGGTGAAGACAGAGGGTGAGAGAAAGAGAGACACCTGCAGACCTGCTTCACCGCCTGTGAAGCTACTCCCCTGCAAATGGGGAGCCAGGGGCTCGAACCGGGATGGTTAAGCTGGTCCTTGCTTAGCACCACATTCGCTTCGTGCCTCGTTCACTTCCCGCTGCACTACAGTCCAACTCCCCTAAATATCTATTTTATTGTTTAAGATAATTATTGTCTCAATATGGATAATTTAGTGCTTCATATATACCATGACTGGCCGCACTACTTGATATATAGCATGAAATGGAGTAGTATTTTTCATCTAACAAATGGTATTTGTCAGTGTATAATTGGCTCTTCCAGAGAAAATGTTCTTTTTTAGTGTCGTGATTATATTTTCCTCTTTATATTATTTTGAGAAACAGTGGCAGTCAAATTTTCCAAACTTACATTCATTATGTGTATTCATTCATTAACTTTTAAGTCCATGTCAAAGTCATTACACAAGTCCAAAGACATGAACACCTGTCACAGATCTGTGGCTTAATATGTTTTACAGAGTCTCAAAGGGATGAACAACTTGAACAATAATTAACTCAAAAAAAGGGCTGTCAATGAAGATGAAATGTATCATATAGAATAGCAATTTAGAGTGAATATATTGCATGGTGCGTAACTCGAATTGATGCTATTATGAAATAAATGACATAATAGTGAAATACTCTTTGTTCTTTTTCATCTTATCACCATCGTGCCAGTGCTCATTTCACTTTGAAAAGCTTATAAAATTGTCATAGCAGTCACTGTAAATTACATAACTTTTAAGGATAGGTAATCTTGCAGTAGTTTCCCCAAATGCTTAGTTGAGTTAATATAAAAGAAATTTATGATAAGTAATATAGTCAAATTAAGCAAATTACCAGAATTACCTTGCATCATGACTAGTAGGTCAAATTATAGACTGAAATAAAGTTGCTACAATGAAACTTTTTTTTTTTTTTTTTTGCCTCCAAAATTATTGCTGGGGCTCGGTGCCTGTACTACAAATCCACTGCTCCTGTGGCTGGTTTTTTTTTTTTTTTTTGGGTAGGACAGAGAGAAATTAAGGGGGGACAAGACAGAGAGAGAGGAGACATGAGAGAAAGAGAGAGAGAGAGAGAGAGGAAGATAGACATCTTCAGACCTGCTTCACCACTTGTGAAGTAAATCCCAGGCAGGTTGTGAGCCAGGGTCTGGCACCAGGATCATTCCACGGGTCCTTACACTTCCTACTATGTGCTCTTAAAGCAGTGAGCTACCGCCTGGATGAGAACTTTATTTTTTTCAACCTAACCTACAATAGAAATTAATTCTTTAAAAGTTAATAAGGCAGAAATTACTACCAAAATTATGAAAACAGGGCTGAATGGTAGTCCACCAGGCTAAATGCACAGGTTACCATGCTCAAGGACCCAGGTTCAAGCCATGGTTCCCATCTGCTGTGGGAAAGCTTCACAAGAGATGAAGCCATGCTCCAAGTGTCTCTCTGTACCTCTCTCCTCCTCTCCCCTTCTTCCCTCTCAATTTCTCTCTGTCCTAACAAGTTAAATAAAGTTTAAAATATCCAACCAAAATTCTGGAAACCATAATGAATGCAACTGGAGTAACTAGTCTTAAAATTTAATAAGCATATACCTCTAACACATTACCTTGTATTTGGAACTGAACAGGTAAAACATAATTTGAGAACCCTGATTCAGTAAGTCAATTCTGAGGATGTACTTTCCTGAAGTAGAAGTAATTCTCTTAAATAAATCTTTTGGAGGGCTAATTCTAATTTTATTTTATTATTTTTTTATTTATAAAAAGGAAACATTGACAAGACCATAGGATAAGAGGAGTACAACTCCACAGAATTTTCACCACCAGACCTCTGTATCCCCTCCCCTCCCCTGAGAGCGTGCCTATTCCTTGCATCTATTTAAATCTTATTTCAATCACTTGAATTCTATAAACACATGTTTCATGTTCATTTCATTCTTTTTTTCTAAATTTTTCAACTTCCATTGGGCTTGTCATAAGTGGAAATAAAAACTCAGGCCACAATCAGCATAACTGTGTATTAATGCTGTCACTAGTTTCCACTCTCACTGATGTAATCACATTAGTGACACATGCTCATCCGTCTCCAGCATTCATCATCAAGATTACTCATTTTACAAACCTGATGCGGACAAACTGAATTACTTAATAACATATGGAAATGAATGACTATTATGTTATTTTATGCTGTTGTTAGGATCCATATATCATGATGGGTAATAATCCTTTAGCTGAAATAAAGTATGATTTGTCTTGTTTCAGATATCAGTGAATTAACTAATTTGTAGTATATTCATGCATACGATTGACTAAATCTATTCAGTAACTGAGTGTCCTCTCATCAAAATATATAGCTTACCTGAAGAGTGCTGCTCTATATACATGAACCAACTTCAAGATGGCCTAGTGCCCAGTGGAGGAAACAGCATAATAGTTATGCAAAGAGATCTCATGCCTGAGGCTCCTAAATCCCAGCTTTATTCCCAATCACTACCATAAGCCAGAGCTGAGCAGTGCTCTGGTAAAAATTTGACTCAGAGCTGTGACTCTTCACTTAGAAAGAAAGACAGAATGAAAGTGGAGTGGGTGTGTATGCCTTACCTGGTAAAGGACTTAAGGTGTGTGAGGAGGAGCTGGGTTCAAGCTGGGGGGATGGGAGGTGCTTCCTAAGCAGCGGAGCAGTGCTGTAGGCATGTCTCTGTCTCTTTATAGCTCAACTGAGATTTACTCCAACAGTAATTTCAGTTCTTCGGGAATGAGATGGTATGTCCATTCCACTCATTATTAAATGTATCCTGGCCAGAAAAGAAGGTTTAACCCTAACACTGTCTCCTAGGCACTTATAAATTATTTCCAGTTGACATAGCAACTAGTTTCTGAAGAACTGAAATTACTGTTGGAGTAAAATTAGGTTGAACTATAAAGTATTTTTATACTCATTATGCTTTCTTTTTAAAAAATATTTATTTATGACAATGATAGGGATGAGAGAGAGAGAGAGAACCAGATTATCACTCTGGTACATGCGCTGCTTGGGAGTGAACTCAGAACCTCATGCTTAAGAGTCCAACACTTTATTCCACTTTGCCACCTCCCAGACCACAATTCATTATGCTTTCTAAATCATTCCAGAATCATCTTACATATGACTTTCTTTCCCAAATGAAGAAACTTAGGCTTATAGAAGGTAAATGATTCAGAAGACAGTTGTTGGTCTTAATTTCTGCACACTCATGAATTTTCAAGTTTCCTTCTGTTGATCTCTATTTTCACTCTCCTCAGATTAGAAAAGATATTTGGAGTGATTTTTACAGCTTACCATACAGTGCCTGATTTATGGTCTGTTAACTGAAAGGAGACAAACTTATAATTTAGACAAACTTAGGTAAGTTTATTGAAGAAGTCTATGGCCATACCACTCTGAACACACCCAATCTCTGGAGTTTATTGAAGAAATAAATTTGAGAACTAGAGGCCAGGAGGGAATTTAATACAAAAAATCTGTAAGAGGACTGGTCTTATGATGAGATATTGATATGGAGTATATAAATTGTATATAAGTGAAGAGAAATTATAATAATATTTAAGGAAATTTGAAAAATAGTCTGACAACAACAACACATTCCCTATCCTGGTGTTATCTGTATATTGAAGTATTCATATAGCATCATTCTTACTACTGTATCTCCCTACCCTGTTAACTTGTACTTTTGGGAGCAAAAGAAGCTGTTATCATGACTAACTGTTCTTTGCATCTTTGGGACTGTTGATGAAGACAATGTCTGAGGTTATTTTATCTCTATTCTCTCACAGAATCAAAAAGGTGATGATGTGACATTTTCATAGAAACAAGCCAGAGGGATTCTGACTTTGGACTCATACTTCTGTCCAAGAAGATGCCTATTTCCGATTGATTTCTTTAAAAATCACAGTCCCTTTAACAGATCTATCTTGGAGAAAGATGCATGTATTTTTGAGAAGAATGTGTGTTTTGCCAATTTTGGTGGGTATTTTGCCTGGTGAATTTATTTACTTTATAGTATTCAGGGTTTTTTTTTTTCTTTTTCTTTCTTTTCTTACCAGTTTTTTGTTTGGATATTTTATCCAATATTTAAAATGGAACTTGAATTTTCCTTTTGTTAATAAATTGCTCTGTGTTTCTCCCTTCATTCTATAAATATTTGCTATACACATTTAGGTGTTCTAATGTTGAAAGCATATATTTATAATCATTTCATATCACTGATGTGACCTTTTTAATTAAATTCACTGTCAATGAAATTCACTTCCAAATGTGACCAATCTAAACAGGTGTCAGAAAAAAAAAGTCATCCTTACGGAGACATAAGTCAAAGGAAAAAAATTAAAATCTTTACAAAAATAAAATAAAATTGTACTACAAAGCTAAAAAGAAAAAGAAACAGTGAAATTCCACCTCACACCTACCTACAGATAGACTACTTTTTATTATTTTTATTTTAATTACTTAATTAATTAATTAATTTTAATTTTTAATTTTTGTATTTATAAAAAGGAAACATTGACAAAACCGTAGGATAAGAGGGGTACAACTCCACACAATTCCCACCACCAGAAATCCATATCCCATACCCTCCCCTGATAGCTTTCCTATTCTTTAACCCTCTGGGAGTAGGGACCCAAGATCATTGCAGGGTACAGAAGGTTGAAGGTCTGGTTTCTGTAACTGCTTCCCAGCTGAACACGGGCATCGACAGGTCAATCCATACTCCCAGTCTGTCTCTCTCTTTCCCTAGTGGAGAAGGGCTCTGGGGAAGTGGAGCTCCAGGACATATTGGTGGGGTTGTCTGTCCAGGGAAGTCTGGTCACATCCTGCTAGCATTTGGAACCTGGTGGCTGAAAAGAGAGTTAATATACAAAACCAAACAAATTGTTGAACAATCATGGACCCAAAAGCTGGAATAGTGAAGATAAAGTGTTGGGGGATCCTCCATTTTGCAGATAGCTAGTAGGCATATTTTAGTTATATTTCAAAGGGCTTGTAGTTATACTAGTTTTTTTTTTTTTTTTTTTTTTTTGCCTGAGCCTGAAATCTGATATGCAGGTGGATCCTAATTATTGTCTGGGGAGATGATGATGTGAGCTCACATCTAGAGGGATACAGAGGTCACACAGGCTCCTAAGCTAATTATGGGCCCCAGAGCACATCAAATCTGTGGGGTTTATGGTCAACAATATTTATACCCCTTTTCCATATTAAGGAGCTACTCTCTTCCCTGATGCAGCTTTTTTTTTTTTTTTTTTTTTAAACCAGAGCACTGTTCAGCTCTGGCTTATGGTGGTATGGGGGATTGAACCTGGGACTTTGGAGCCTCAGGCATGAGTGTTTGTTTGCATAACCATTGTGCTATCTACCCTCCACCCAATAGGCTACTTTTAATTTTTTTCTAATATTTATTTATTTATTTATTTTCCCTTTTGTTGCACTCGTATTTTTTATTGTTGTAGTTATTATTATTGTTGTTATTGATGTTGTCGTTATTAGATAGGACAGAGAGAAATGGAGAGAGGAGGGGAAGACAGAGAAGGGGGAGAGAAAAATAGACACCTGCAAACCTGCTTCATCACCTGTGAAGCTACTCCCCTGCAGATGGGGAGCTGGGTGCTCAAACGGGGATCCTTAACACTGGTCCTTGCCCTTTGTGCTACATGCACTTAACCCACTGCTACCCCCCGACTCCCACAGTAGGCTACTTTTAAAAGCAACAAAGATGTGGAGAAAATAGAAATGTTGCACACTTGCTAAGAATTTTAAATAGAGCAGTCATATTGAAAATAATATGGATTTTCCTCAAAATATTAAAATTAAAATTGGGTCTGCCTCGGGATTCTATGATGACAATTCTGAGCTTTATTTTTAATTTGGGGTTAAGAGTTGAAAAATGGATAGAGTTTTTTTAAATTATTTTATTTTATTTTTATTATCTCCTTATGGTAGGTATTAGCCTGTCTACCTACCAGTGGGAAGATCGAGATGTATTTTCAGAAGCATACAGCCTCACAAGACTAAATCAGAAGGAACTGGAAAACATGAGCAGACCAAGTATAGCAAATAAATTGAAACAGTAATAATTTATGAGCTGTTATCCAGAAGAATATATCAGTATTTCAAAATGATATTAGCACATCTATACTTATTACAGAATTATTCACAATAGTCAAGTTGTAGATGTAACATAAATATCCATCAGCAGATATATAAAGAAGATAGAATATATATATAAAGAAGATAGAATATATAAATACAATGGTATATTATTTGACTTATTAAGATGAAACTTCTTCAATAAGTGATAATCATAAATGAACCTAGACCACATAAAGCCACATGAAAGAGATCAGTCACAGAAAGACAACTACTCTAAGAGTGTATGAGGTGCCTGAACTGGTAAGAACTCATAGAATGATGACTGCCAAAATTAGAGGAAGAGAGAAATGAGGTATTTAAATCAACTGAGCATAAATATTTTATGAAACAAGATGAATACACTTTATAGCATTGTTGTATGTAATGTCATTATAGTTAACAATAATTTATTACATAATCAAAATGTATTAAATGGGTGGATGTCATGTTAAATATTCACATCACAGTAAAATGAAAACTTTCAAAAATTTCATGACTAGTGTTCTGGGAGGTGGAACAGTGAATAAATTATTGGACTATCACAGATTTCATGAATAAGTATCAGATGTTCTCACTCATGGGTGAAACTTAAGATAGAAGAACAAAAAAGGAAAACACTAAGTACAACTTGGACTGGGATTTGTTTATTGCACCAAGGCAAAGGATTCTGGGGAAGATGACAGGTTGGGGCTGGGGGATTTTGGGGTCCTGCTGTTACAAATAAGAGGCTTCTTTATGGCATATTAAAGGTTCTACTATACTGATACTTGGCAGCCTAGACTTAGTTGTGTGTCTGTCCTCCCAATTATTTCAGATATCTGTGGTGATTGCTGACTCAATGCGACCTTAAACTTTGAAAGACCTTGGAGGCAGTTACACACCTTTCTGTGCTCAACAATATAGGAATCACATTTAGATTCTAGCTGCAGTCAGAGAAAACTAAGTTAATAAGACATTACTAACCTCAAAATGTATCCAGGAAATTGAGTTAAACTTTGATGTGAAGGTTAAATTGACCTTTAACAGAACAGTTCTCTAATTTTTCTTCTCTCCCTTTTCTCTTTGTTCCTTGTCTCAATCTACCTCTCCGTTTTTCATTGTCTAAGGGCATTATTTTCATCTTTTTTTTCTAAGTCTCCCTCTCTTTCATCCATTTTCTTTCAAGTTAGTCTTCACACATATTTCATTTTCTTTAGAACCTATATTCTGTGAACTATCTCTCCATCTATTTTGTACTTTTGTTCACATTTATAATATATTTCACAGACTAAGATTTTTATAATTTTAAAATGATATTATGATTGGAAGTTATTTAATCTATCAGGCAATATAGATTAAGTAATATTTTAAAAAGTACTTAAATGGATATTTAATATATAATTATCTTATAATTCTATAAATTCATTAATATATCTTATTTTATAAATTTCTAAATCGTATTTCTAGGCACTAGGACTGCTTACTTTGAGCTTTTCTTCAGTAATCTAGGTATTTGCTTTTTTATTTATCCTGTAAATTGGAAAACATCTTGATGATGTAACATGTTGTTCTTCAAAAGTATGTAGTCATTTATTTTTTTTAATTTAATACACTATGTCAGAGCACATTTCTGTCCTCAGAAAAGCTGAATGTAAAGTGCTCCTTGGCCCAACACCTGCACAACTACCCCGGCTAGTGACATTCTGCACACAGTGGAACATGTACTACCATTGGTGAGATCACATTGGTACATCATTATCATCTGAAGTTCAAAGTTTACACTGAAATTCATTATTGGTGTTGTGAACCTAGTGAATTTGACATGGGTAGTAAGGCATACTGTACAGAGTACAGAGTAGTTTGATTGCCCTCAGAATCAAAATCAAACCCTTCCATATACCGCACCCCATTCTCATATAGCACTTAGCAGTCACTGATGTTTTAATGAGGGTCTCTCTAGTTAGACCTTTACTAGTATATCACCTAAGTATATTCATATATGCAGCAGTTTCAGATTGTTTTATTTAGTAAAATACATTTGCTTTTCCTCTACATATTTTATGGCTTGGTGGCTCATTTTTTTTAGAGATAAATGACAGTTCATTGTATGAATGCACTTTAGCTTGTTTTAAAATTTGCTTATTCATTTTGATGAAAGCAAGAGAACAGATGATGCCAACAAAATGGCTCATTTAGATAATGAATTGCTTTGTCATGTATATGACCCAAGTTCAAGCCAAGGCATCAATGATTTCAAGGAAGCTTCATTTCTGTAGTCTCTTTCTCTCTCTCTTTCTCTCTTTCTTTCTTTCTTTCTTTCTTTCTTTCTTTCTTTCTTTCTTTCTTTCTTCTTCCTTTCTTTCTTAATTTCTTTCTCTCTTTTTTACTTCCTGGCCTCTTTGTCTCTGTCTCTCTACCTTAAAAAGTCATTTCACAATAGTGAGATCTGAGTGATGACCAAAAAGAAAAAAGCCAGAGAAAGGAGAAGAAAGAAGTAAAGAGAGAAAGAAAGAAATCGAGGAAGAAAGAAAGAAATCGAGGAAGAAAGAAAGAAAGAAAGAAAGAAAGAAAAAGAGAGAGAAAGAAAGAAAGAAAGAAAGAAAGAAAGAAAGAAAGAAAGAAAGAAAGAAAGAAAGAAGGCGGAAGGGAGGAAGGGAGTAAAGCATAGGGAAGAAGGAAGAAAAACATTGAGGGAGAAGAGCGCTATTCATGCTGGCTGGGGATCAAACCTGAGTTTATAGGCATACAAAGCCTTAAATGTTGGCGCTGAGGTATTCTTCAGTTTAGCAATTTATTTTATTATTTACATAGTAAAATTATGTTTTTGACAGTCATGCATAACTACTGGGAAAGCTTCAAGTGTCTCACTATGAAGAATTATATTAGATCAGGGAGATAGCACCAGTGGATACTAAACTTTCATGCCTGAGAGAGGTCACAGACATCACCAAAAGTCAGAGACTATCAGTGTTCTGGTCTCTCTCTCCATTTCTTGTTAATATCAATAAATTCTGAAACAAACAAATAAAAAAACATTAATGTTAACTGTAGGTTTTTAGTATCTACTTATCAAGTTGAGGAAGTTCTTTTGTATTTCTACTTTACTGAGGTTTGATCATCATTGTATGTTGAATTTTGCTATTGTTTATTATTGCACTTGGTGACATGATCCTTTGATTTTTTGTCTCTGCACTGTTGATGTGATCATTTACATTAATTGATTTTGAAATATTGAAATGGTTGATTTTAGACATAATTGACTTGATTTTCAAATATTTCGCCAAATATTTTTGCACCCATGTTTAACAGAGATACTGATTATTAGGGTACATCAGGGAACCTATATGACCCTGTGCTTGCTGTTTAGGATGGTTAAAAACATTTAAATTTCAGGGATCGGGCAGTAGTGCAGCAGGTTAAGTGCATGTGGCGCAAAGTGCATGGACTCTGGTTCGAGCCCCCAACTTCCCACCTGCAGGGAGTCACAGACAGTGAAGTAGGTCTGTAGGTGTTTATCTTTTTCTCCCCCTTTCTGTCTTCCCCTCCTCTCTGCATCTCTCTCTATCCTATCCAACAAGGAATAACATCAACAACAACAATAACAAGGGCAACAAAAGGGGGGGAATAAATGGCCTCCAGGAGCAGTGGATTCATGGTGCAGGCATCGAGCCCCAACAATAACCATGGAGGCAAAATAAATAAATAAATAAATAAATAAATTTCTTAAATAGATAGAGAGTAATTCAAAGTTTTTGAATCCTTGTGTGTGAATAACCTTCAATTTATTATTATTATTATTATTATTTATCATCATCATCATTATTATTATTTTAACAGAGACCTGTTCAGCTCTGGCTTATGGTGGTGCAGGGTTTGCTGGAGCCTTAGAGATGAGAGACTCTTTACATAACAATTATGTTGTCAATCTCTGCCTCCTTTCAAGATTTTATGCCTGCCTTATTTCATTTATATTCTCTACTATTTCCCTGTTATTTATAATAATCTTTTAAAATCAATATTAAATCACTAATATATAGTTTAAAGCTATCACTTATCTGTGCTTTACACTAAGCTTTTTCTTATGTAGAAACTCAACTAATCACTTGTGAAATGGGCACTGTTATATATAAATATGTGTGTATATTTTTTATTTTTAAACATTTAAAATTGTTTTCAGTACTTTTATTTATTGGATAGAGACAGCCAGAAATTGTAGGGTAGGCTGAGATAGGGAGAGAGACAGATAGACACCTGCAGCATGGCTTCACCACTCATGAAGCTTTCCCCATGCAGTTGGGCTCCAAGGACTCAAACTTGGGTCATTATGCATTGTAACATGTGCATTCAATCAGGTCTGCTACCAAAAGGCCCCCTAAATGTACTTTAAGTACCAGTATTTCCTAAACAAGAAGGAGTGGCACGACTTTAGTTATGACATATATTGGTAAAAATAAATCCTAAGAGGTAGGTGAAGGTTATTTTGAACATGTTTAGTATTTTGAAATACAATGTAAACTGAGTTTATTTATTTTATTTTGGAATAGCTATACTTAATGCAGGATATGGAGATAAGTTATTCATTTAAAATATATCTCATTATATGTTGTTTGAAAAGATGACTGGGGTGGAAGAGTTATAAAAGCTCTTTGAGTCTATACTCATCTAGAGGAACTAAATGACCTCCAAGTAGAAGAATATTTTTTGAAGACATTTGTTCATTATTCTCCATAGAGGTTTCAGAAAGCAGCATCTTTATTAGTAGAACTCTTTATTACTTAAAATAATAAAACTATGCAAACATATAGAAATAAGATGTTTACAGACAGAATGCAGTAGGAATTAAAGAAAGAATTCAATTAAACCAGTATGAGCAAAAGTGACATATTTGGTCTTATAATATGTACTGATGACTTGATTATCAGAGTATAGACTTTACTTAAAATTCAAGTATGATCTTGAGAAAATTAATCATAAAATGTGAATCTATTAACACAATAAGATACTATATGATTTGTGGAAGGAGTGAGTTCTTAAATTAAAAAAAAAAAGGTAACTAAAGTGTGACTGTGAATAATCTGAAAGAAGACAAATTTGAAATTTAATATGGAAGTCATACTTACCCATAATATAAACCACCATGATCAACACCTGAGGCATTAAGACACGGATAAAGTTAACATTTGATATTTGAATATGTTTAACACAAATGTTTTCTTGCCTAGTTTTTATGTTAACACAAAGTCTTATCTCAGGTATCTGTTAGTTATTTTCAGATCACAAAGATTATGTATTGTACTAGATGAAGTGAGGAATTATGTAACTAAATTATAGTAGGTTATGTTTCAGTAAGAAACCCAGTTCCAGTGACTAGTAATTCTGACAAGTATTCTCTAAGGCAATCAGTCATCATCCCTTATTTTTAGTAGTGACTAATTTATATTGTCAGAGATAGACTGCATCTGACATGTGATAAAGTGACTTTAAACTATTCTTCTTGATACTACAGACAATTTCAGGTAATTATGATATATTTGCAAGTTTAATTTTTAGACTAGATTAGAGGAATGATGTGTATAACATGAACAGCTACCTTCTATTCTTGTCGTTGGGCACAGTGTCTTATTAATATTTTTGAAATTGCTAAATTAAATATATAAAGGTTGGAACAGTAAATGTTTTCCTGAAAAAAATATATGTGTGTGTGTGTGTGTGTGTGTGTGTGTGTGTGTATGTGTGTGTTGTGTGTGTGTGTGTGTGTGTGTGCTCAGCATGGCTAATTTAGGTTGATAATGTATTTTTAAATCAAAATGCAATTCAACAAATACTAGACAAGAGCTAGTGTTTATAAATTAAACTTTCATCCAAATTTTTGTTTTAATGCAAATGTTCCCAGTTCCATCTTGTTTTATATAAACTCCTAAATTAGTAACAGGAGCCCAGAAATGACTGAAAAGAAAAAAGTGGCATAATGGCATTGTTTTACAGTTGAATGCAAATTCATTTCCAAGTACATTAATCTTTTGCTTTTAATTCAGTGGAATTTTTCCTCTGAGGCTTTTGCAGTTTGCCAGTTCTTCACTAAAGCAGATATATGTTGTGCAATATAATTTAATTTCCTGACTGGATTTCAAATTAAACTTTTTCTATCAATTCTAAACTGCAGGACTTGACCACTAACGGTAATGTGGACACTTCACAAGTTCAGTGTGTTATTAAACTTAAAGGATATCAGTGAAGTTCATATTAAGATCAGATTAAAGATTTACACTTGGTAAAAGGTTAAGCAAATCTCCATGCTTTTTGATATTTTTAATTTGCATCTTTAATAAACTGTAGCATCAACAGAGCTGCTAGTTAAAAAAAAAAAAAAAAACCGTTCTTTTCCCCCTGCAGTGTTGAATATTCTAGACCAGAAGTCAAAGTCTTTAGAGTTCCATCATGTTTAAGCCACCAAATCTTAATACTTTAAAAAGAACATCAGCCTTGCAGATGGTATTGGATATAAAATACACTTGTTATTTTTGTCGTCACATCAAATGGCTCCTCTCTTATTATTAGTGACTGTTCTTGTCCGTCTTGACCTAGAACTAGAAGTTCTTACAGAATTTCTTACTCTGAAGAAAATGACTTCACTGTAGCAGGAGCTTTAGCTTTAACTCTTTCAGGCCACTAGAGTGGTGTTTTCCAAGTTTTTCAATTGACTTATTGCAATTTTCAAAATTGCCATTCTCCCTGAGGATGATTTAGACAAGGAAAGAGTTTGTGAATTTTTTTTTTCAGTTCTAAATTACTTTCTTCCCACACTAGTAGTTAAAAGATGCACTTGAATATGGACTGTTTGGGGTCACTGGGGCATCCTAGAGTCAATTTGTAGCAGGGTGGGGGTGTTAAAGCATATTAACTCCTCAGACTATTAGGGTGTCTTTTCATCTGCACAAGTCAATGCACTCTCAAAACTACCTAATTTTCCACCAGAGAATTTTGCAATCTAGCTAGGACGAAAAGTTAAGTGAGTGTTTCACTTTTAAAAGACTCTCCCAAATGACAAAGATGTGACTTCAAATGGAATAGATGAGTGTGTGTTCATGTGCATTTGTGTGTGTGTATGTGTGCATGCTTGTGTGTTGGACTGACAACTAAGGGATAATTTGGAGACCTTTACGCTTACAACTATTTTATATTGTTTGTGTAATTATTATTATTATTACTATTATTATTATTTTGTCCTGAAAATGTCCTATTAGGCATCTAGTTTCCAGGACTATGTTGTGTTTGTGTGTTTGTGTGTGTATATGTGTTTGTGTGTGTGTGTTTGTGTTAATGTGAAGGCAAGATAAATAAATACCTGCATTTGATTATGCTAAGTAAGTAAAGAAATAAAAGCCATCTACCTGAATTGCTTGACTCATTTAAAAAAAATGAACTTAGTCTACAATTGGATTCTTTGTGCCAGAGTTTTCACTTTCAAGGAAATAATACCAGTGTCTGACTAATCATAAAAAATTGTTACAAACTATATTAATACATTCAAAACATTCTAAACACTATAAGACGTGCACTGGCCATTTTTCCTTTTCCAAATCTTTCCTACTAGATTCTTCAAATACCAATCTTTCACTCAGTATCCTCTTTGAAATGTCTCCTGAGTTTTAAGAAGCCCATTCTCTGTTTTTACTTTCTGAGTTCTAAATAAGATCATCAAGGGTTGATACGCTTCACAGAGAAAGACAGCTGCTTGGGAAGCAATGCATTATCTGAATTCTCTGTTAATGATGTAACTACACCTTCACTTCTTTGACCAATACTAATTCATATAAGACTTCAAATGGCTTTTCTTTTTTTCCACAGAAAGCTTCATTTAAAAAAAAATATTTTGATGAGAGAGATATGTACATGTATATGGAGAGAAAGAGAGAGAGAGAGAGAGAGAATAAAGAGAAAGCATTGCTCAACTTTGGCTTATAGTAGTTTTATGGAGTAAGGTTGGGACTTTAAATGCTTAAGGATCAGATCTTCTTACAGAACCATCATCCTGTATCTCCAGCTCAAACATTTATTTTCTTAAATAAGTAATGTTTGATTACATGTGATATTAGTCTTTCTAGGTAATTACCCAAAATATATATTATAAAATTTTTTTCCAGAGTAATATTTTGTTATTGACTAAAAAATTCAGTGTGTTGGCAGAAGATGGTCCCAAATGGTAGGACTTATTATCTCTTTATACAGTCTTAGCCTATATCTAGAGTCAGAAATCTGCCCATATAAGTGGGTATGCAACACACATTTGAGTTTGGAAAAACCAACTTTCTCTCCAATAGGGCAAAAAATATTTCTCCTTCTGTGTGTTTACCAATGCCCAAAATGCATGGGAATCAGAAGCACTGACACTTAGGTAGTTGAAAATTCTAACTTTGTTCTCATCCCCTTGCAAAAAATAAAAGGAACAGAGTAGTCTGTTGGCTTACTAGGAAGGACCTTTGACCCAAGAAATAAGGGAATGACTCTAGTTACTATTTGGTTAGATCACATAAAACAAACAAGAACAAAAACCTGTAGGTGCTCCTTTTATTTATTTAATTATTATTTAGTTGTTCTAAGTATTTCTAAGAATGTGGGATCATAATGAACATAATTTAAAGTAGAATTCTACAGAATAGTTTTAAAAGTATATTTTCAGGAAATGGGAAGGAAATGTATTTTCAAGCAGAGTAGGGATGGTTAACATAGAACTGATTTAAGAATGCATGAGGGGAGTCAGGCAGTAGCACAGAGGGTTAAGTGCACTTGGCTCAAAGCACAGGGACCTGCTTAAGGATCCTTTTTACAGCCCCTGGCTCCCCACCTGCAGGTGGATCACTTCACAGGCAGTGAAGCAGGTCTGCAGGTGCCTATCTTTCTCTCCCCTTTTCTGTCTTCCCCTTCTCTCTCCACTTCTCTCTGTCCTATCCAACAACAACAATAATAACACCAGCAACAATAAACAAGGGCAACAAAAGGGAAAAAAAAGATTAATAAAATTGTAAAAAAAATGTTAAAAAAAGAATTCATGAATCACACTGTGATTACAGAGACAATGTCCATTTTTTCAGAATGACTATCTATAGCTGGTCATAACAAGTTTTATAAACTGAAAATGGCTTTGAAACCCATATAAAAAGTAATTTAACCTTAGATATATAATTTGAAAGTGAACAAACATTAAGTTCAAAAATGATTTTTGCAGTTATAAAAAGAACAGAAAAAATAAAGTTGAGTTTCCATTGTGATTTAATTAATGTGTGACCAACTACGAAAAAAATTATATAGCTACACCTTTGAAAACAGTAATAACAAGTTTCTTTTTAAAAAATATTTTTCTTTTTTAAATATTTATTTATTTTCCCTTTAGTTGCCCTTGTTGTTTTATTGTTGTAGTTATTATTGTTGTTATTGATGTCATCATTGTTGGATAGGACAGAGAGAAATGGAGAGTGAAGGGGAAGACAGAGAGGGGGAGAGAAAAATAGACACCTGCAGACCTGCCTCTGAAGCGACTCTCCTGCAGGTGGGAAGCCAGGGGCTCGAACTGGGATCCTTACACCAGTCCTTGTACTTTGTGCCACCTGTGGTTAACCTGCTGTACCACTGCCTGGCTCCCAACACGTTTCTTTATTTTAAGATTAAATGAAATAAGGAATAAGAAATTATTAATATAATGCCTACAAGAAACAAATGTTTATTAAATGGTAGTAATATTTTCACTATTATTAAATTTTTACTTACATTAAGGTCAAGCTAATTTATTTGTCCAAAGTATGGTCTCACTAAACATATTCAAATTTTACAACAACCTTACCTATACTTTGTGAATAATATTTTCTTCCACTGGTATTGTATGTATATGAACCAAATATCTAGGATATGCTTTTGGCATATTTAACTGTTCATTGGGTTTTTAGAAAGACAGATTCATATATTTATTAATGAGAGATAGGGGAAGAGAGAGAGAACCACTGCACCACTTTGGCACATGAAACTCCATAGGTTAAAGTTGGAACTCCACGCTTGATAGTACAATACTTTATCTACTATGCCACCTCCAGGTCACCAGTTCATTAGGATTTTACTCTTCCTTTTTCTCTTATTTGAATTGATATGCCCTCTTTATCTGCATATTGTGTTCCTATGCTGCAAGATACTACCCAGGTATTGATTCCTAAATATAGTATCTGTGGGATAATTATGTCTCTTAAAGTTAATGTTTTAAAAGAAAGTAAAACAAAAAATATTGAGATCTCAAGACTAATGTTGGAAATCTAGATTGAGTATAAAGTCTTTTTCTTGCACTTTCCAGTAAGATTAGCAGAGATCATTCCAGTTAAATAATAAGATTATCAACTAGGTATTATAGAACTAAAAAGGTAAAAGTGATATACACTGTACAAAACATATATAGAAATTGAAAGAAATAGCACTGAAGAAAGAAAGGATAGATGTTTCTTTGGTTGATTACACTTTGGAACAGGAGTTCTGTGGAATAGAATTGCTCTCCTCTCTAAGAAGAAAGCTGCTCAGCTGGTGTTTCGCCTCTGGTGCGGGAACTTCAGGCATTCAGTGAAGAACCTCTGGAGATGGATTTCAGCCAGACCTCTGAGAAGGATCTAGCTCACTGGCAGGTACCAAGAGGGGGGTAAGAAAAGATGGATTTTGGATATATGGTGAAAACCCACAGTTAGCCATTATTTTATAGAAGTATACTGCTGAGTTGAAAAAGCACTGCTGGGCTGATGCTACAAGAAAATAAAGAAGCAAAAAAGAAAATTCAGACCTTTTTCTTCTTCTAAACATAGTTTCTCACTGTGGTCCCTTTTGCCTACTGTCTCATAGCTAACAAAAAGGTAAGTGATATTCAGAGTGACAGTACTGTTTTAAAGTATGAAATATGACTGCCCAGGAAGTGGCATAATAGCTAATGCATTGAACTCTCAGGTATAAGGTCTCAGGTTTGAGCTTCAGCATCCCCTGTGCCAGAATAATGCTCTGGTTCTCTCTCTTCATCTTTCTTTTCTATAAATATATTATATTTTTAAATATAGTGGCTCAGACTGTATAGCAGTGGTAGAGTGTTGTGTGAAGTCCTGAGTTTAATTTCTGATTCTGCACATGCTAAAAGTTGTTGTGGCGTCTCTTTCTGAATCTACCTATTTCTTGTGGAATAGAGAACATCAATATTTAAAATAAATAAATACAATATAAAAATAGATTTGAAAGTAAGACAGGACAGAATTTCCTGAAAATTTTATGTATTTTGTTGTTTCTATGTGTTTAGTCACAGCATTGATGTTTATTCATAACTATTTCTGAATTGTATTATCATCTAAAATAGTATGGATAATACTTTCATCTGTTGATTTCAGTATTCTTAATAAATAAAGCAGAATAACTTTGGAAGAAAGTTTAAAGCCTATTCTGAAGTTTGTTTAAAATATGAGAAAAAGGACCAAGAGGTGGCACACTTGCTATAATGTACAAGGACCTGGCCCTTAAGCTCCCTGTAAGAGGAACGCTTTCATGACAGGTAGAGCAATTTCGCAGGTGTCTCTCTTTCTTTTTTCTTATTTCCTCCCTCCATATAAATTCCTCTCTATATATCCAATAAATATATGAAATATCTGAAAAAGAGAGAAGAAAATAAATACTGAAATGGCAAAGAGTTAATACAAGCCCAAATGGTTCCAGAACTAAAATAATCAGTTGACTGTATAATAAATAGAATTTCCTAATAACAGTGAAGTCATAATAATTGACATTTTATAACTCATATGTTTATATACATTTATTTTATTTAGATGATACTTTTATGTATTAAAATGAATATATTTAAATTATAACAATCCATAAAGAAAAATATCTTAGAAGATATGTGTTACAGTTTAAAGCTTTATTATAGCATACATAATAGTTTAATGTGAAAGACATTTGCATATAGTTCTATATTTATTTTACAATATTGTCATCTTGTACTTATTTTTGAATAATAAAAAGTTCTTGGAATGAACAAATCCATATATGCAGTTTATAACAGACAATAAGAAAAAATGAATTGAAAAGTTAAGATTACCTTTGTGATAGTAGCAGAATTTAAATCAGTTTGATGCTATCATATTTATAAAGAAACATTATTAAAATGTAATCTCACTGGAAAACTATAAGTATGTTATGCTTCAGGCAATGCATCTAAAATAATTTTGAATTTTTATCTCTCCATCTGCTATACTTTAAAATTGACTTAAAATATACTACTGCATTTTGTTATATTTGATTCTAATTCTTTCCCCAACTTAGAAATACCAGTTTCCAAACATTTTAAATAGAAAACACTTTTTCCCAAGAGCTAAACATTTCTCATTATCTCTTGTATTTTTTTTTCCAGATCACTGAGAAAAGTGTGTATTTACTCAGAACAGATACCCAAACAAACTTGAAAGTTTATTTTTAAAATTGTGAGGAAAGTTTTTAAATAGATGTTCAGGATGAATATGCTATCACCTAAATTCACATAAGTGCCAGAATAACACCAGAGATTAATAACTTGTACACCAGCATATTTTATTCATGGTTATAGCCACAACACTTTCAAAATCTGAAATTCAAATACTATAAATCTCTAAAGAAGTGATAAGTGCAAAAGGTGGAGAAAAATAGACTGGAGTTCAAGATGAAGTCATGACATCCATACATGCCACTTTGCCATCCATCAGCAATATGTTGCCTTCTCTTTAGAGAGTAAAGACTCTTTTTACCTTATAATTATTTATATACACTAAATAAATAATGTCCTCTTTCACTTTGCTAGCTGATGTTCCTATTCTTTGAAATGGGGAGTTTAGAATGACAAAGCAGAACTCACACAGTTTATTATAGACAAGGGTAAAGAATTCATCTCTCTTCCAGAAAACTCATGATTAAATGTTAACCTTGCAAATTCTCATGCAGATCTTACTCACAACATAAAAGGAATGTTATTCCACACAATTCCCACCACCCAATCTCCATATCCCACCCCCTCCCCTGATAGCTTTCCCATTCTCTATCCCTCTGGGAGCATGGACTCAGGGTCATTGTGGGTTGCAGAAGGTAGAAGGTCTGGCTTCTGTAATTGCTTCCCTGCTGAACATGGGCGTTGACTGGTCGGTCCATACTCCCAGTCTGCCTCTCTCTTTCCCTAGTAGGGTGTGTCTCTGGGGAAGCGGAGCTCCAGGACATATTGGTGGGGTCTTCAGTCCAGGGAAGCCTGGCCGGTATCCTGATGACATCTGGAACCTGGTGACTGAAAAAAGAGTTAACATAGGAAGCCAAACAAGTTGTTGAGCAATCATGGACCCAAAGCTTGGAATAGTGGAGAGGAAGTGTTAGGGAGGTACTCACAGCAAACTCTAGTGTACTTCTGCTTTCAGGTATATATTTTGCAGTAGTTTACGGATACGTGTGAACATCTGCTCTCTCTCACAGAAACTGGTGTATATCTAGGTTTTGGGACTTTGTTAGAAAGTGAACCACCTGTGGAATTGTACTCCTCTTACCCTATGGTTTTGTTAATTAATCCTTTCTTAAATAAAAAATTTAAAAAAAGGAATGTTATGTATCTGGCATACTTATGAGATATAGTCAATGACCTATGTTCCCAAAGCAACACCTTACATCAATTATCACAATGTATGGTGGAGAAAAATTTCACTGGTTGTGTGGTCCCTGAGGTGGTGCCACAGCTAAGGCATTAGACTCTCAAGTAGAGATCCTGAGTTCAATCCCTGGCAGCACATGTACCACCAGAGTGATGTCTGGTTCTTTCTCTCTCTCTCCTATCTTTCTCATTAATAAATAAAATGTTTAAAAAAATAAATTTTACTAGTTTATAGGTGTGGGGCATAAACACCTATCATGGAAACCTATATATATAAGAATCTATATATATCATGTGACAATGACTGTTATGTAGATCATTATTTCCCCCAGTAAAGCAATGAAAATAAATGAAATAATCATTGAATCAAATATATACAGGGAATGGGAGATTTGGGGCGGGAGATATATATAGTATTATGGTGGAGAAGACAGATCTAGTTACCTTAAAATGGAAATATTTAAAATTTTTATTTATAGAAGAAAAATATTCAAGTATATTCAACACTAACTACACAGATTAATCAGATTTTATTTAACAATGAAAGCAGGTATACATACAGAATACCCTTAGTATCAGGACATCCTCAAAACAACATGACCAATCTTCATTTGACTCTTATTTTCATTTTAAATAATAAAAATATCATTGGATATTAACTGACCCAACATCACAGAACCAGTAAAAATTAGAAAAGAGGGCCAGAGAAAAAAAGCTCATTTGAGTACTGAGCTGCTAACCTCAGCACCCAACACATTAAAGGAAAGGAAACTTTGGTGCTGTGGTATCTCTCTCTCTGCTTTACTGTCTCTGTCTAAAAAAAGTAGAAAATATTCTTTAATTCATTCTACATATGACTTCTTAACTAAAATAACTCTTCTTTTCAAAAGACATAGACTTTTTAACATAGTTGGAAGCTATAAAGTTATAATGCAAGAAAACAAATCATGACTTTTGAAGATGATACTCATAATCATACTGTCTCATGTTATAACTATTATCTATCTTTGACAACATGTGAAATATTACTTATCTAAAATTGGAAGTGATTTATTTGGAAAATGCATATTGGATTTTAGAGGTTTATAGTGGTGTCAAAAGAACATAAGATATTTTATTATTTTAAATACTTATATAATTAAATGATAATTGTTGATATGCTGTTAAATTAAACATATTCTTTATCTTAATTTATGCTTCTGTTCACTTTTCAAAAAATATTTATTTATTTATTTACTCCCTTTTGTTGCCCTTGTTGTTTTATTGTTGTAGTTATTATTGTTGTTGTTGATGATGCCACTGTTTGGATAAGACAGAGAGAAGTGGGGAGAGCAGAGGAAGACAGAGACGGGGAGAGAAAGACAGACACCTGCAGACCTGCTCCACCACCTGTGAAGCGACTCCCCTGCAGGAGGGGAGCTGGGGGCTTGAACCAGGATCATTACACTGGTCCTTGAGCTTGGCACCACCTGTGCTTTTCTGTTCACTTTTAATGGTGCTTCTATAAAATGTAAATTTGCATGCATGACTGTCCAAGTGAGTTTAAACTTACAGCATAGCTGGGAGACTGGTAAATAACAGCTATTTGTTTTTCACAATTTCTAGGTAAACAATCCAAGTGTAGATTGCTGAAATGACTAGATTTTGGTGAAGGCTGTCTTCTTGGTTCCAAATAGCTGACTTCTTACGATAGCACTGAAAAGTGAGTGCATGCCTTAATGAGGTAGCATGAGTACACTATATGTCTGTTGATGTGAATCAAAATGGGCTATTCCAAGAAAGCCAGGTACTCATGTGTAAAAATAAACCAGTTTAGGAGTGACATCATTATAGTTTTATTGTATAGGTAAGAGTATGCAATCATATTCTCAGATACCCTGAGACAGAATTTTATGAATTTTAGGCCAACAAGGTATGATTTCTCAGTCCATTGGGGGGAAACACAGATCCATTATTGCTCAGTGACAAAGTAGAGGGGTCACTCAACCTGAGAACAAAACATGTCATTTGGGGACTGGGGAGATAACATAGTGCTTATGCAAGACTATAATGCCTGAGGCTCTTAGGTCACAGATTTAGCCCCCAGCACTACCATGAATCAAAGCCAAGTCTTTCTCTCTGTATTTCTTCCTCTCATTAAAAATAAAATAAATAGGAAGTCAGGCAGTAGCATAGCAGGTTAAGAGCACATGATCCTATGATCCTGCATTTCCTCTCCCAGGGATATATCCTAAGGAACCCAACACACCCATCCAAAAAAATCTGTGTACACAAATGTTCTTAGCAGCACAATTTGAAATAGCCAAAACCTGGAAGCAACCCAGATGGCCAATAACAGATGAGTGGCTGAGCAAATTGTGGTATATATATATATATATATATATATATATATATATATATATATATATATATATATATATATATATATTACTCAGCTATAAAAAATGGTGACTTCACTGTTTTCAACCGATTTTGGATGGACCTTGAAAAATTCATGTTACGTGAAATAAGTCAGAAAGAGAAGGATGAATATGGGATGATCTCATTCTCAGGCAGAAGTTGAAAAACAAGATCAGAAGAGAAAACACAAGTAGAACCTGAACTGGAGTTGGTGTATTACACCAAAGTAAAGGACTCTGGGGTGGGTGGCGAGGAAAATACAGGTCCAGAAAAGATGACAGAGGACCTAGTGGGGATTGTATTGTTATATGGAAACTGAGAAATGTTATGTATGTACAAACTATTGTATTTGCTGTCAAATGAAAAACATTAATTCCCCAATAAAAAATTTAAAAGGAGGGTATCTATACCTAAGTAGTAAATGTTTGATTAGACAATTTATGGTGCCTTCTTTTGGGTTTTCTACTTGCTTGACAAGGTTATTAGGTCTAAGTCTAAGCACCGATGAGTATTAAACACTTTTACTTTCAGTTATATAGTTGCCTCTAACTTATAGATATATGTATGCATATACCCAGTCCCCTAGGCCCTAGCCTCTATTTACTGTCTAACTTTGTTAGAGAATATACCATTTGAACGAGGTAGTCCCTTGTGTTAGGAAAGGTCTCGCCTGATTATTGTGGTTGAAAGGTTAGAAGGTCAGGCTTGGTATCTCTGGATATTATCAAAAGTAAAGAGACAGTGGCATGGTGGCACTGGTTGCACAGATTTAGTTGAGGGCCTCAGAGGCAATATCACAGGGTAGGGGATCAAGAAGAAAAGCATTCATAAATACAAGAAAAGTTCCAGAGGTTCCAGGACTGGGAGAAATAAGCATGTTAAGGCGAATAGGGAGGGTACCTGTAGTCTGAGAGCTTAAGAAGGCAATACATAATTATTATTGCTTTTAAAAATCTTATTAGTGATTTAATAATGATTGACAAGATTGTAGGATAAGAGTGTTACAATTCCATACAGTTCTCACCACCAGAGTTCCATATCCCTTCCCATCCATTGGAAGTATCCCTAGTCCTTATCCCTTTCAGAGTATGGAATAAAGATTTTAGGGGGTACAGAAGGTGGGAGATCTGGTTTCTGATAATTATTATTCTAACCAAAGTACTTGGGAGCTTGGTTTACTTTGCACAGCCATGGTTTGGATTTACCTTGCTATAATTGATCTCACCATGATATATGTAATGTAATACTATCTATAAATAACTATATCTTAGGTACTGATAGGACCAGTTGATTCTGATCTATCTTGTCTAAGATTATGTGATTTAAAAGCAACCAGAAGGATGGAAATCACTAAAATTAGAGCAGAAATAAACAACATAGAAAATAAGAGAACCACACAAAAGTTTTATGAAGCCAAATGTTGGTTGTTTGAAAAATCAAACAAGATTGACAACCTCCTTGCCAAACTCACTAAAAAAAAAAAAGGGAGGGAGAAGACTCAAATAAATAGAATTGTAAATGATAGGAGATATCACAACGGACACCAAGAAATCCAGAAAACCATGCAAAACCTTTATGAAGAACTATACGCCACCAAGCTAGAGAATCTGGAAGAAACAGAAGAATTCATAGAAACATATACTCTTACAAAACTGAACAAAGAAGAACTACAAAACTTAAATGCACCAACCAGAGACAAAGAAATAGAAAGTTATTAAGAATCTTCCCAACAAAAGCCCTGAACCAGATGGCTTCACAAACAAATTCTACAAAATCTTCAGGAAACAGTTAATACCTATACTTCTAAAGCTCTTCCATAAGATCTAAGAAACAATAACACTCACTTCCACCTTCTATGTAGCCAACATCACCCAGATACCAAAAGCATATAGAGACACAACAAAAAAGGACAACTACAGACCTATATCTAATAAACATAGATGCCAAAATATTGAACAAGATACTGGCCGACCAGATACAGCAGTATATCAAAAAGATTGTTCATCATGGCCAGGTGGGATTTATCCCAGGAATGAAAGGCTGGTTCAACATACATGTCAAGCAGTGGTATTTACCACATCAACAAAAGCAAAACCAAAAACCTCATGATTATCTCAGTAGATGCAGAGAAATCCTTTGACAAAATCCAACACCCATTCATACTCAAAACACTAAAACAAAAAATGGGAATAGATGGGAAATTTCTCAAGATATTGGAGTCCATATATAGTAAAACTATAGCCAACACCATACTCAACTGACAGAAGCTAAAAGCATTCCCCCTCTTATCAGGGACTAGACAGGTCTGTCCACTATCACCATTACTCTTCAACATAGTATTGGAAGTTCTTGCAATAGCAATTAAGCAAGAAAAAGAAATTGAAGGAATACAGATTGGAAGGGAAGAAGTCAAACTCTCACTATTTGCAGATGATATGACGTGTACATAGAGAAACATAAAGAGTACAGCAGAAAACTACTGGGGTTATTAGGCAATATAGCAAGGTGTCAGCCTACAAAAATCAATGTACAAAAATCTCTTTATACCAACACTAAATGTGAAGAAGAGAATATCCAGATATCACTCCCATTCACTGTTGCAGAAAAATCAATAAAATACCAATGGATAAAGCTGAGCAAAAAAGTGAAAGACTTGTACACTGAAAACTATGAGTCACTATTCAGTGAAATAAAAAATGATGCCAAGAAATTGAAAGATATCCCATGCTCATGGATTGAAAGAATTGATATCATTGAAATGAATATTCTCCCCAGAGCCATATACAAATTTAACATAACACTCATCAAAGTTTCACCAAGCTTCTTTAAGAGAATAGAACAAAAACTACAATCATTTATCTGGAACCAGAAAAGAAACAGAAATGGAGGCATCACACTCCCAGATCTCAAACTATATTATAAGGCCATCATCATCAAAATAACCTGGTACTGGAACAAAAATAGGTACACAGACCAGTGGAACAGAACTGAAAGCCCAGAACTAAACCTCCACACCTATGGAGATCTAATCTTTGAAAAAGGGGCTCAAAGTATTAAATGGGGAAAAGAGGCTCTCTTCAATAGACATTGCTGGGAAAATTGGGTTGAAACCTGCAAAAGAATGAAACTGAATCACTTTATCTCACCAGAAACAAAAGTCAACTCCAAATGGATCAAGGTCCTGAATATTAGACCAGAAACTATCAAATACTTAGAGGAAAACATTGGTGGAACACTTTCCCACCTAAACCTCAAGGACATCTTTGATGATACAAAGCCAATTGCATGGAAGACTAAAACAGAAACAAATCAATGGGATGACATCAAATTGAAAAGCTTCTGCACAGCCAAACAAAGCATCACAAAAACAAAGAGCCTCTTCACAGAATGGCAGAAGATCTTCACATGTCATACATCAGACATGAGACTAATCCCCAAAATATACAAAGTGCTCAGCAAACTTAGCAACAAAAAAGCAAATGACCCCATCCAAAAATGGGCAGAGGATATGAACAGAATATTCACTACAGAAGAGACCTTAAGGCTAACAAACACAGGAAAAATTGCTCCAGGTCACTGTCAGAGAAATGCAAATAAAGGGCCATATTGATATACCACTTCATCCCTGTGAGAATGGTATACATGAAAATGGACAGTAGCAACAAATGCTGGAGAGGTTGTGGGGACAAAGGGACCCTTCTGCACTTCTGGTGGGAATGTAAATTGGTCCAATCTCTGTGGAGAGCAGTCTGGAGAACACTCACTAGACTAGATATGCACCTTCCAGCAATTTCTCTCCTAGGGATATACTCTAATGACTCCATAACACCCAACCAAAAAGATATGTGCACACCTGTGTTCATAGCAGTATAATTCGTAATAGCTAAAACCTGGAAGCAACCCAGGTGCCCAACAACAGATGAATGGCTGAGATATATACACAATAGAATACTATGCAGCTATGAAGAACAATGAACCCACCTTCTCCGAGCCATCTTGGATGAAGCAATAGGAATTATGTTAGAGTAAGCTAAGTCAGAAAGAAAAAGATGAGTATGAGATGATCCCACTCATAAAGAGAAGTTGAGAAAGAAGAACAGAAAGGGAAACTCAAAAACAGGATTTGACTGAATTTGGAGTAGGGCACGAAAGTAAAATTCTCTGGGTTCAGGGCTAGGGTTGATGTTTGGCTTCACTGGAGTGGTGTGGGGTGAGAAGGCGTCAGGTGGCATGGGACACAATCTCATTCACAGCACAGTCTTTTGGTGGTGTGAATGGTTTTTTATGTACACTCCTACTAATTTATAGTCATATATATCACTATTTAATTAGTATGAGAGAGGAAAATTGATTGAATGTCTCAGACTTTTCAATGCACAGACCATAGGCTGAGTCTTTGATATGTTGGCTTTCTTAAAAGCCTAGACCAGGGAGAACAGAAGCAACCGGTGGCACAGCTATACAAAAATAATGTCAAAGGACATAAATTATGGTGTATGATACAGTAAATCCTGAACAGGATTTTTCAAAGTTAACCCAATTGCCAAATAATACGATCATAGCAATAACTATCTATTGTCTTCTTAAACCCTAAGACAGCAGGAATCTCACGCTTCCTCTATAGAGCCTGTATTTCGCCCAGTCCTGGTTCCTCTAGGGTGGGTCTCACTTTCCTGCATGTTTCTTTCAATTTATACCAAAAGATATTTATCTGCCTATCGCAACCTAATTAACACAAGGAGTAACCCCCTAACATGCTTCACTTCAGACTGTGTCCAGAGACGTTAAGCATGGAATGTCAACCCTTCACCCTCATTACTCAGGTGAGACCTTTCTTTACATAAGATTCTCTAACTTCATTGCAGGTGGTTCACTTCCCAACAAAGTCCCCAAACCTAGATATAGACCAGGTCCAATAAGATACAGCGTATGTTCCCATGTACACATAAATTACTACAAAATATATACCTGAAAGCAAAAGTATATAATAGTCTGAAGTGAGTCAGTATATGCAGCAAACAAGTAGAAAGACCTAAAAAGACACCAAAAAGTTTATAATGTAATAGTGTCTACTTTGACTTAGATACCCTCCTCACTTACTTCATATTACACTTCTCTCAATCATTCCAAAGCTAACCTTATCAAAGTAAGCACTGCAAAACTGAATAAGAGCAAGAGTCTGGCAGCTATCTACAAAATGGAGACCCCCCCCCCAACTCTTCATCTGCACTATCCCAACATTAGTTTCATGACTAGTGAACAACTTGTTTGACTTTATATGTTAATTTTCTTTTCAATCACCAGGTTCCAGATACTACCAGGAGGCCGACCAGACTTCCCTGGACAGAGAACCCCAACTAGGTGTCCTGGAGCTCCACTTCTTCAGAGCCCTGCCCCACTAAAAAAGAGATAGAGGCTGGGAGTATGGATCGACTTGTTATAGAAGCCAGACCTTCCACCTTCTGCAGCCCCCTCCTTTGCACTACCCCCCCCCCCGCCCCCAATGACCCTGGGTCTATACTCTCAGAGGGATAAAGAATAGGAAAGCTACCAGGGCAGGGGATTGGATAGAGAGTTCTGATGTTGGGAATTATGTTGTTGTAGCTCTCTTATCCTATGGTTTTGTCAATGTTTCCTTTTTATAAATAAAGAATTTTAAAAAAGAAGTAATAAATGTAGGAGCTTTGACTAAAACAAATTTACTATGTTCAACAGATGTCATCTAATGTTTCTCCAAATACTGGAAGACATTTTTATTTTGTTATTTTTCATTTAAAATCTTAATAATTAGTCATGAGCAAAAAAAAGTTATGTGATTTAATATTTCAAAAAAAATTAGTGATGTTTTAACAATTTAAGCCCAGTGTCAGAACCCAATATAGAGTGATCTGGGAGGTGGCACAATGGATAAAGCACTGAACTATCAAGTGTGAGGTCCTGAGTTCAACCCCTGGCAGCCATGTACTGGTGTGATTTCTGGTTCTTTTTATTTCTCCTCCTATCATTCTCATTAATAGGTAAATAAAACATTTTAAAGAAAAAGAATCAAATATTTATAAATTTGATACATTAAGTGCTCAGACATTTAAATGCTCAGAACTGAAACCTAGGCAGTTAATAAACTTGAGACATTCAATTTTTTTACCCTGATGTATTGGATAAGTAGTTATTTATAAGATTACAAGTTAATAAGTATATAGTTTAACATCATTCCCACCACCAAAGGTCTGTGTCCATAACTGGACCTGAAAATCCACCATCCTCCACAGAGTATTTACTTTGGTGCAATACTCCTAAACTCAGTACAAGTTCTGCTTTGTGTTTCCCTTTCTGCTCTGTCTGAGTTTGATCATCCCATATTCATCTTTCTCTTAATGGCTTATCTCACTTAACATGATTCCTTCAAGCTCCATCCAAGATGGAGTGAAGGATGTGAATTCATTATAAGTCATTATGGAAAAATCTATACCACAAGCTGATGGTATGGATTGACCTGCCAGTGTCCAGGTTCAATGGAGAAGCAATTATAAAAATCAGAACTCCTGCCTCCTGCACCTTGAAAAGAATGTTGGTCTATATTCCCAAAGAGGAAGAAATGTTAGGGGAAGATGACCAGAGAGCTTTGAACTCCAATTCCCATCAAAACCCGGAGAGAGAAGAGTTTGGTAAAGGAAGGACATTCGGAAGTAATAACAGGTTTAGATGTGATTTAGAAAGGAAGAGAAGGTAAGATCATAGGAAAAATGGATATATAGTTATATGGGGAGAGTGAGAGTTACAGAGTTATAGAGACAATAGTTAACCCACATCTATGACCTTGTGAGATCTATTGCATTTTCCAGTGGAGGGAATGGGGACACAGAACTCTAGTGGTGGGAATGGTGTGGAATTATACCACTGTTATTTCACAATTTTGTAAATAAATATTAAATCATTAATAATAATAAATAAATTTGTAAAAGCAAAGTAAATACAATAAAGAACATGTGATTTTTTAACTTCTACTATTGCACAATCTGCTAAATGAAATTTGTAAAGGAAACACGCCTCACAGGGATTAGGAGAAGAAAAAAGATAATCAAAATCCTTAGGGACTAATACACTGAATATAGAAGTCTTTGCAAGGCCAAGACATGAAATCCATACTGTGTGCTGGAAATTCAGCAACTTGCTTGTGATGAGATTTTTCTGTATGACTACTGGTAATGCCATCACTTACAAAGAATTTTCACTGAGCTAAGAGGGAGAGAACCAATTTACTCTAAAGAGTCCAGACTAAAGTTTGGCTTATTCAGAAGCACTCAACAGAGCATGAACAGGAACTGAGGAGCTGGACAGCAGGGGTGAACGCTGCCAATGGAGCTTAGAATGTTAGAAGAGTGTGGAGGAGGAGGAGGAGGAGGAGGTCAGACTCCTGCCGACACAATGAGCTTTCCTTTCACCTCTCCCTGGGTCAGCAAAGTGCAGTTTCTGTCTGGTCATATTGCAAGAAATCTCAGAGTGAGACATTGTTCTGATTTTTCCTCCCACTTATCTTTCCATGAACACATATACTTTTTGCAGCTTGATAAGTGTCTGAACTACCTATCCCTTGTGTATTACGATTTTAATGACTTTGTGGCACTGTTCCTCACAGGGTCATTTGAGCTGAAGAATCCCTTTTATTGCAGGTTTCCTTTTTATCAACCTCTTGCCTTTCAAGTTCCCACAGGACTATGGTGTTCCCTTCAAAGACTGTGATAGAATCAAGTGCAACATGCATGCACTGAAATATCTAGACTCTAACCATTAATTATCATTAGGAGTAGGATTAATGTAAAAATGAAGTAGATAGTAATTTAAACCATTAACCCCCCCAATAAAATTATTTGAAAAATAAAATAGCACTCTAACCCAAACTTGAAATAAAAACCAGAGACAAAGAAAATAAGTAATAGTCTCATTTCTTACTGGATTCTTGTGACCATGGTATGCTACCGGACACTGAATGAAGTCTGCTAATAGAGCTATAGATCAAACACAAGTCACCATATCTTAAAAATGTTGGATTGCCTCTCTGTACTTACCATTTAATTGAGAAAAATGTTGTTAACCATGTCAAAAATATGTCCTCTGTTTAGGAATTCTACTGCATAGTCCTTGGATACTGTCCCGAAATCTCTGGCCTTGCTCTCCTGGTACTTGTGAATGCAACATCAGACTTGTCATTGTATTATGTGTCTAGACACAGTTAAACTACAAAAGGAAGAGTATCTGACTGGGTTTGATCCAATCACTGGTATATTTAGAAACTGATTGTTGGCAGGAAAAAAAAAAAACACAGAAGAGAAAGTTGGACATAATAGCCCTCCCTGTTTTGAAGATTGGGAGGGTTAGAATTAGAATTCTAGGCAGCACTGAGAAGCCATAAATAATATACAATAGCAAGAAAACAGAGACATTAGACTTCCACTCATAGGAATTAGATTATAGCAACTTGAATGAATTTAGAGATTAGACTTTTGTTTCTTTGTTTTTTTCCTAAGAATCTCCAGATTAGAACAAATTTAGATATTTTAAGTATTGGGAGAAAGTGAGCAGAATAAATAATAGAGACTGTCCACATTTCCAGCTGAAGGATTATGACTTTTCGATTGCATCTGAAAAAGTCAGTATAGAGCCTTGGAGATGACTAAACAACAATAATATTCTATGAGTGTCATTTTGATTCACTAAGCTTATAATAGTTTCTTATACAGAGTATATGCATACCAATTTTTTTTGCGGTAGTCAAATGATACTTGATTCCCAGCTCCAAAGGTCTTCTCTAATGTCTTGTTCTATGAATTAAAATTAAAATTTTAATTTTAAAAGGAAGAGTATCCAACTGGGTTTGATCCAATCACTGGTATATTCAGAAATACTCTTCCAGATACTCTCAGATACTCTTCCAGATTAAAATTTATGTCCTCAATAACCTGACAAGCTCCCTGGCTTCCCTTCTCCAAACCCTAGATTGGAGCGTCACACTTTTTTCCTCCTTCCCACTACACTTAAGGATGTGTGAACTAATTGCTATAACTCTTTTCTCCATTAGTTTACTCTTCTCTTTTGATATGATCATTTACCAGTGCTTGTTTGACCAAGTAATTTGATTAAATTATCTCTAGTGTATTTAAGAGGGTTATGACTTCCATGTAACAGAGACTGACCACCCTGACCTTCATTTTATTTTATTAATTTATTTTATGTTATTGGATAGAAACAGAGATAAATTGAGAGAGAAAGGGGAGATAGAGGAGGAGAGAGAAAGATAGAGGCCTACAATACTGCTATGCTACTTGTGAACCATTCCCTGGGCAGGTGAGGCCTGAGCTTGAATGTGAACCCTTGCTCATGGTAATATGAACTTTCAATTATGCATGGCCCTGTCCAGCCCCAATTAGGCATGCCCCTGTAGCCCCACACCTACAATATAACCTGATCCATCTCCTTCTCTCCCTCCCTCCTTCCCTCCCTCCCTCTCTCCCTCCCTTTTTTCCTTCCTCCCTCCCTTCCTCCCTTCCTTCCTTCCTTCCTTCCTTCCTTCCTTCCTTCCTTCTTTCCTTCCTTCCTTCCTACCTTCTTTCCTTTCTTCCTACCTTCTTTCCTTCCTTCCTTCCTTCCTTCCTTCCTTCCTTCCTTCCTTCCTTCTTTCCTTTCTTCCTTCCTTCCTACCTACCTTCTTTCCTTCCTTCCTTCTTTTTCTTTTTCACCAAGGTTACTGCTCATGCTCTACTCCCAGGAGCCAATTTTCCTTTCTTTTTTTCTATTAGATAGGACAGAGAGAAATTGAAGCATGGGGGGCAGGGTTGGAAGAGAGGGAGAAATACCTACAGAACTTCTTCATCTGTACTGAAGCTTACCCAGGACAGGTGGGGAGCCAGGGCTCAGATTGGGTCCTTACACATGGTAATGTGTGTGTTCAGCTAGATAAAACACCATGTCACCTCCCCCCAAAATGTTGTTTTCTTTCTGTTGTCCCCTTGGAAAACTGTGTGTATATGCTTTTATTTCCTCATTTTTATTGGGTGGAAGGGGGGTAATGGTTTACAGTGCAATTTTGACACATGGATACTTTTTCATCTCCTTGTGTGTCATGAAACAATATCAAGGTTCACTCAATCCCTTCCTCCCTTTTTGTCCCCAGAGACCTTTGCTGTAGTATAATATATAACACCAGCCAAGTTTCACTTTGTGATTTCCTAATCCCTCATTATTTATCTGTTATAATTGAGATCAATTGGTATTTATTCTTCTCTTTTTTTACTTATTTTGCTTAACATGATGTTAAGTTCCATCTATGATGATGCAAAGAAGATGATCTCATCGTTTTTAATATCTGAGTATTCTTTCTTACACATATACCACAATTTTCTTAGTCCCTATCTGTCAGTGGACATCTGGGTAGCTTCCAAGTTTTAGTTATTACAAATTGTGCTGCTGTCAACAAAGTTATACATAGAGCTCTTCTGAAAGGTTATTTTTTTGTTTGTTTTGTTTTCTGTGGTAAATCCCCAGCAGAGAAATTGTTGAATCATATGGTAGGTCCATTTATAGTGTTTTGAGAATTTGCCAGACTCTTTTCCACAAGAGTTAAACCAATTTATTGATATATTTACACCAACAGTGCAAAAGTGTCCTTTCCCTCAACATACTCTCCTATATTTGTGGTTTCTGTCCTTTCTGTTATATGATATTTTCACAGATATAAAATGGTATCTCACAGTTTGCTCTCTTTATTTGCATCTCTCTGATAATCAGTGATTCTGAGCACTTACTCATGTTGGCCTTCTGAACCTCTTCCTTGGTAAAGTTTCTGTCCATATCCTTGCCCCATTTTCTAATCTGACACATAATCTAAAGTAACAGTTTATACATTTTTCTGACACAATGTCTGTATTAATTATATTTGTGGTGTATTCTTTATTAAATATTGTTTGTTCCTGTATGGTCTTGGTTGACTAGTTTTATTAACTCTATCCTCTCAGATTTCTCTATCTAATATCCCAGTACTTACAGCAGGACTGAAACATATTAATTAAACACACCCATTTTTGAATGAAATCATATAATGATACATAAATGAATCCCAGCTATTTTTCTTATTTATTTTACATCAGAATCAATATTTCAGTAGTTCAGTACACATAGACTACAGAAATATATGTAAAGTTAGTTGACAAAGCACATGGATCAGAGAATGTAGACAATCACTAGAAGGGATATTCTATCCAAAACAATTCAATTTGGGTTTCATTTTCCTGCTTTTTTTTTCTCTGTCAATTTAATAAGCTTGATAAGGATAAAATCTTCATTTCTCTTTGGGTTGTACAGACACAGCTTTAACTGACTCTTTATATAATCATCACCAAGCAATTATATTCCAGCTGGATGCTTTGTGACTCTCCTTTGACCACAAATTAGTTTGCACAAAGTGACACAAGCCATATTGTGTGACATCTTTTATTACTGCCAGGCACTGACATGTAGCTGAGAACAATGACTATGTTTTGAACAAGAATTGTGCTATTATCTGGAAAGCCAAATGAAAGCCTGCCCAACTACAAATGTCTAAATAACTATTTTAGACATTATCTGACTTGTCTGTCTCTCTTCTTCAAATGTAGTTAATTGCTGGCATGTATGTTTCATATATTATAACTTCATAAAATATTTTCTTCTCAAATCCATTTCCCCTCAAGGCAGAAGAATTTACACAAGAAGTATTAATAATTAAACACATAGCCTCAGATCGGGATTATCCTACTGCACTTCCTTGGAGGCATGAGACCAATTTAAGTACTTTACAAGGAAAAAACAGAAATTCAAGAGGCAGACAAGTCAGATAATGTTCCTGGAGATAATCACCACAAACTAAAGAGTCCTGTCATTCCCACTCAGTTTATTATTTATTTATTTACTTATTTATTTAGTTCCTCTAGGGTTATTCATAGTGCCTGCACTATGAATCCACCATTCCTGTTGGTCATGTATTCTTTCTTCCTTCCTTCTTTCCTTCTTTCCTTCTTTCCTTCCTTCCTTCCTTCCTTCCTTCCTTCCTTCCTCCCTTCCTTTCTTCCTTCCTTCCTTTCTTTTTGTTCTTTCAATAGGACAGAGAAATTGAGGAGGGAATGGAGCTAGAAAGGGGGAGAGAAAGAGATATACCTGCAGACCTGCTTCACTTCTCATGAAGCTCCCCACTTCAGGTGAAGAGCTGGGGCTCCAATCCTTGTGAGTTCCTTGTGCAGAATACTATGTGTGCTTAACCTGGTGTGCCACCTCTTATATACATACATACATACACACACACACACACACACACACACACACACACACACACACACACACACACACAATTTATCATAAGCTTTCTTATGATCTTTTTCCAGTACCTGATAAATATGTGACTTTGCCGTCTCATGTTATTTTTTATATAGAGAGAAAGAGACAGAGAGATAAAGACAGAGAAATAGAAAGGTAGCACTAAACAAGAGATTACTATTTAGTGGACTATTTCATCAACTCAAGGCTTGGTTTTAAAAAATAAAGCAAATAGTTACTGAACAGTAGTCTTATGCCAGGCACTGTATCTGGTACTAAAAATTCAGTAATAAGCCAACAGCCATAAAGCCCTCATAGGCCTAGTAGGTGAAGAAATATCAACAATATGAGTAGTTACATTGCATAATATGCCAGGTGATGTTAATTTCTCTAAAGAAAAAGGTTTAACGGAGTCTTGGTAGGAGAGACAGGGATTCAATTTTAAGTAATGTTAAAAAAGGATGACAGAGGACCTAGTGGGGGATGTATTTTTATATGAAAACTGGGAAATGTTATGCATGTACAAACTATTGTATTTACTGTTGAATGTAAAACATTAATTCCCCAATAAAGAAATTTTAAAAAAGAAAAAAATAAGTCCTAATCTTCCTGTAACAATAACAACAACAAATCCAATGTGAGTTATTCAAAAAATTCATATTTTCAGTTACACCTATAAATAAACAGGTATTTACTTATGTATTTATTTGTTTGCTTATTTATTATTTATTATATTTAAATAGACTTATAGATATCAAAAACTACAACATTTTATGTGATATGTAATTACAAGAATGTTAAACAAATCTGTTTTGTTAGATCTATTTGCCTATAAGAAAGGGAGGAAATGGAATTTAATTATACTGATGTCTTGTATAAAATATATACTGAGCACATTGTATATATGCATATTTCTATAACTTACTGTATTTATTTCATATAAGATATAATGTTGCACAGGAAAGAGAGAAGACAGAATATCACCCCAGTATGTTTTGAAGGAATGAAACTGAGAGGCTCAGGCATACAAGAAGTCCTGCACTCTACCAGTTGACCTAATATTCTTGCCACCACTGTAAATGTGTTTTACATACCACATCTTAAAGATCTACTTGCTCTCAATATTTATTTCCATTTTTCTTAAAAATTATTGTTTTTTTTTACAACTTCTGTTTCTGGCATTATATACTGAGCCAGAGTATATTTTGACTTTATCTTCCCAAATTGATATTTTCATTTTACTCATTCTTCTTCATATATCATTTCTGTGACTGCCAATCTAAATGTATTATGCAATATTCATGTTTTAATTTTTTGATACTTATTATATTATTTTTCATCATTTTTCTAGATCTCTTGACACTGCCTCTATTTCCGTGAAAAGGAGTTACTTCTTTAAATCATACAATGAGATAACTTCGAGTTTGTGTTTTGTCACTGAATTAATAAGAAAGACACAAGTGAAAGAATGCAGTGATTCTGTATCCTAGAATTAGAACAAGTGCTATTCTTTTCTTCAGCATTTTAGACCCCCTGATGTTCAGAGAGTAAGAATTTAAGAAGACAATAAAGGAGCTAATTGCAATAGTCGAGATGGGAAGTGATTAAAGCATTTAATGGAACCATTTCTATGATTGTATTCATTGTCACAGCATTACTAAGTCTTACAAGGATCACAAAGGTACATGAATGCATGAATAGTAAAATTGCAGGAGTCAATATTTTACTTTTAATTGCTTACCTCTTCAATATCCTAAAATATAGTCATGCAGTTGTTAACTTCCTACATATAGATTATGTGGTAGAAAACTTGTTTCATTTTTCTTCAAAAATATCCCTCTAGTTACTTTACATTTTTCTCATTTTTTTCTCCTTATTTAGCATGTTATGGCATGATGATCGATTACACTGAAAAAAGTGAATGTTATCATGGAACAGCACACAAAAAAAGCACACAAAAATTTATTATTTTATGTGTCTTCTGGGTCTGAGATAGACTTCCTGTTACTTCACTGTGCATATGTGTGCTGCTCCCATTTTCACTCTGATCCAGTCTTCATCTTTGATTGATATGATAAGAAGTGAAGCAAAGTTTTTCTACATGAGCATCTACATGCTTTTAAGGTAAGAAGGAAAATACTATTTTCTTTGCTTAAAACAAAAAAACAAACACAAACACACACACACACACACACACACACACACACAAACATATACACACACAGGCATCAGTTTCTCCAGCCACTAAAAGAATTTCACTTTATTCCAGTCCAAGAGATCATTGACTTGTACTTGTTTTCGAGTTTTACGTATCAATTAAATAGCGTATACTGCTCTGGCCACTAATGCTATAAAGTAATGACAACTCTCTATTTCAGTTGTTTGTATAGAAAAAAACAAAAAAACAAGATTTTGAAATCAGGTTCATTACTAGGAATGGGGTGATGTGACTCCTCAAAGCACTCTCACCTGTATACACCTTACAGATGTGTTTAAAATCTTCAGCTTCACTGTGGGGGGTATGGGATGGGACATAGTCTTTTGGTGGTGGGAATGGTGTTTATATAGCTATAAATCACTATTTGATTATTATGAGAGGGGAAAATTGATTGAATGTTTCAGAGTTTTCAATGCACAGACCATAGGCTGAGTCTTTGATATGCTGACTCTCTGGGAGTCCGAAGGTAGCACAGTGGGTTTAAGTGGGCATGACGTGAAGCATAGGGACTGGCATAAGGAAATGTTGACTCTCTTAAAAGCTTAGACCAGGGAGAACAGAATCAACCAGTGGCACAGCTATATACAAATAATGTCAAAATACATAAATTATGGTGATGTTATGGTGTATGATAGAACAAATCCTAACAAATAGATTTTTCAAAGTTAACCCAATTGCCAAATCATATAGTCATAGCAATGACTATCTATTGCCTTCTTAAACCCTAAGACAGCAGGAACCTCCCACTTCCTCTATAGAGCCTATATTTCTCCCAGTCCTGGAACCTCTAAGGTGGGATTCGCATTCCTGCATGTTTCTCTTAGTTCATACCAAATGATATTGCACCTGCTGATCCTAACCTAATTAACACAAGGAGTACCACCCTCACATGCTTCACTTCAGACTGTATCTGGAGACATCAGGCATGGAATGTTGCCCTTCACCCTCATTATTTGGGTGACACCTTTCCTTTTATAGGATTCTCTAACTCCATTAAAGGTGGTTCATTTCCCAACAAAGTTTCAAAAGCTAGATATAGATCAGGTCCCATAAGATAGAGCATATGTTCACATATATCCAACAATGAGTCCTGGAGCCCTGCTTCCCCAGAGCTCCACCCCACTAGGGAAAGAGGGACACAAGCTGGGAGTATGTATTGATGTATCAATGCCCATGTTCAGCGGGGAAGTAATTACAGAGGCCAGACCTTCCAACTTCTGCACTCTATAATGACCCTGAGTCCATATTCCCGGAGGGATAAAGAATAGGAAAGCTATCAGGGGAGGGGAAGGGGTATGGAGTTCTGATGGTTGGAATTATCCTATGGTTTTGTCAATGTTTCCTTTTTATAAATAAAAAATAATAAAAATTTAAAATTTAAATAAATTTTTAAAAATCTTGTGGAATTTGGTCATTGCTAGAAGTTCTAAATCTTGATATTATGTCTTTCTTGATGCCTCTCTTTTCTTCTTTCTATCAAAGGATAATGAGCAGCCCTTTCAGAACTTTAAATCCTCATTTAAGAAATTCAGCCCAAGGGACTGAACAGTGGAGCACCCAGTAGAGTTCACACCTTGCTTTGTCTGAAGACCTGAGTTTAAGCCTCAGGTCCTCATCCGCAGGTAGGGAGAGGACATATCTTCACAAGCACTGATGCTGTGGTTTGTCAGGCTGAGTCGTGGGGGAGAGAGAGAAGGGATCAAAATGGAGAGGGAACACAAGTCTTTATTCATGTGGACACCTCAGAGTTGGGTGAAAGGGTAGCACTTTGGGCCACATGGAGCTAGCAAAATGGCTGCCTCCTGCGCAACAACCCTTCTCTGCATCTGGTCATCAAGGTGAAAAGGGGCAAAAAGAGACTGGACCCGCAGCAGCAGCAGTGGGTTTCATAGGATAAAAAAACCGGAAGTGGAAGTCGGGACAGGATTGGTCTGGTAGGGAAAGGCACTCCAGGAATATAGTTTCAACTCTCATGGGAATTGATAATACCCTGAGGGGACAACATGGTGGAACAAGGCACTCTGGGAATACAGTTTCAACTCTCTTGGGAATTGACAATACCCTGAGGGGACAACATGGTGGGACAAGGCACTCTGGGAATATAGTTTCAGCTCTCTTGGGAAGTGTCCTGAGGGGACAACATGGTGGATGTGACCGCAACTGCACAATTTCCCAACAGTGGTTCATGTGTCTTTCCTTCTCCTTTTTTCTCCCTCCCTATTTCTCTCTGTCGTCATATACAAAAGTAAAGAAAAGAAGACCACCATGAGTGGTGGAGTTGTTGTACAGTCGTGAGCCCCAGTGATAATCCTGGTACTAAGAAAGAAAGTAAGAGAGAAAGGAAGAAAGAGAGAAAGGAAGAAAGAAAGAAAGAGAGAAAGAAAGAGGGAGGAAGGAGGGAGGGAAGGAAGGAGAAATAAAGAATGGGAGATAGGAAGAAAGGAAGAAAAAGAAAGGCAGAAAAAAGAGAAAGGAGAGAAAGAAGAGGAGAAAAATATAATTTATCTCTATTTATTTTTAAAAAATTACTAGGGTAGCGAGTTCTAATTTCCTAGGCATCTTGGCACTAAGTCTAGTCTGCAGCCATTTAAGTCTCTTAGTATTTAAATCAGAACAATTAATATTTTTTAAATGACTGCTATTATAATTTACACTATATGGAAAAATGTTTTTAAGATAAATCAAATTAAGCATTTGATAATTAGGTAAATTAGGAATGGAGATCTTTTTTCATGGGAATATAATGAAAATAATTTGTATTGGTTTGATAAAATAATTGATTTGAATAGTGCACTGCTTTGCCATGTGCGTGACCCAGGTTCGAGGCCAGCCTCCCCTGCATTCAAGGATGTTTCGATACTATCTTCTCTTTCTTTCAATCTCTCTCTTTCTCTCTCTCTCTGTCTCTCTCTCTCATTCTCTCTCTGTGTGTGTGTATGTGTGTTTTGTCTCTATATTTCTGTTTCTATCTTAAAAAATAAATAAAAAGAAATTTCATATCTTCATGGTAAGTTAATCCAATTCAATGAAATGATTATGATCAAAGTACTACAAGTACTTCGACTAATTTCCAGTGCATGGAACACAATGCTTGACTTCAAGGCACCATTCTGCAAGTCATTTTTCTCTTTCTGTGAGCTGCTATTAAATTCTCTCTCTTCTATTTACTACTATGCCTTATGTGTATTATGTTTACCATACCTGACAGCAATTATTTAATGTTTCTCTCTCTAAGCAGGCTTCCTATTTGTTTTAAGATAGTGTCTATATATCTTGTTCCCCGGAATCTAGGACACTGCTTGACATTTGCAAATAGCTAAAACATCTATTGGACAATGAATGAACAAAAATACAATGAATAAGGAAAAGCATAAGCAGTGCAAGGTGAACTGGGAAGTCTTTGCAATTTTTCAACATTATTACATTAAAAAAAAAGAAAATACCAAAAAATGTGATTTAAGATTTTCTTCACTTTAACATATTTTATACATTTTTTGTCCCTCTCTAATAAATTAAGTTATTGTACATTTTAACCTTAACTTATAATGCTTATGCTTGGATTTTATAATTCCTGAAATTCGCTGTTACACATTGTTACAATTTTCAATATTTTTGAAATTGATGTAAAAATACATCAGGTCAGTAAGTCTTTTTTTTTCCTAAAAAAAAAAAAAGCAAGAAATATCTTCACACCATAGATAATATGAAAGGGAAAAGGGAAGAAAAGTGTATGATATATGAAATGAATTGAGGCCTAGTTTTAAGGTTATTTCATCAGTAATAAGAAAATTCCTGCCGATATTCCATTATGAACAGTTCTTCTGTGCAGACTTCACATGAAAGACTACAAGATTAGACCCTGAGGCAGATCGTCTCCAAACTGTGTAAAGACACCTGGTGTGCCACACATAATTTAAGTTGACCAAGTTTCTAGCTTTCTCTTAATGCTGTAGTATATCATTTTCATGATCCCTGCTACCAGTCAAAGGATTGGGGTAGCTGGTTTAGTGTAAAAACCAAGATGCATAAAAGAAGTGAAGCCCAACCTAAGCATAAAGGTTACTTTCTATAAAGTTGTTCCTATAAAAATGATAAGTTCAGGCTGGGGAGATAATGCTTATGAAAAAGATAATGGCTATGAAAAAGACTTTCATGCCTGTGGTACCAAAGATCCTAGTTTCAATCAATGGCACCATCATAAGCCAGTGCTGAGGCGTGCTATTGATTAAATAATAATAATCATCATAATAATAATTAATAAGTTCACCGATTTCAGATAATTCTTTCCCACCCACTAGCAACCCCCTCCCCATGGAATTTTAATAAAATGTGCCCTATTTTGGCAACTAGACTGTAGTATAACACAACTAATGGCATTTTCCACCAAAGTAAAGACGTATAAATGAAGATAAAATATTGAGGAGACATTCACTTTCACTCCTTATTTTTATTTGCCTAAATTAAAGTTATTTTGAATTAAAAATTGAACACAAGAAGAGAACATTAGAATTAGTGACATCTTCTAAACCCCATGTTCTTTCTATCCATCATGCAAGCAGAACAGACTCTTCTTTCTGTGTTTCCAGTAAAATAAAATATATTCAGAACCCTCCGAATCTTTTACAACTGAAATTCAAAGGACATATGAGTGCGATGAAAGTGTGTAGTGAGAGGAGGTTCTATATTTGAGTTTGTGGAATTAAATTTTTGTCGTCTGCTAGGGTGCAAAAATCTTATCTATGACTCTCTTGATTCTCCCACTAGGTAGTCACTAGTACCTAGTGAATCCTTCTATAAGAATCTGGTTCTGTCTAGGATTGAGTGCACACATTACCATACCAAAGAGAGAGATAGTCTGGAGCACCATAGATAAATATGATAGCAATAAATTAAATAAATAGTCTGTTAATGCCTTACTTTTTCCATGGCCATCATTATCATTCATCAAATAATTAAGAAGGAAGTCATTTCCTTTGCACCATCTTGAATGGAACTTGGAAAGATCATGTTAAAAGGCCCAGGTGGTGGCGCATCTTACAGTGTGCAAGGACCCAAGTTTGAGCTCCTAGTCCTCACCTGCCGGAGGAAAGCTTCACAAGTGGTGAGGCAGTGCTACAGGTGTCTGTCTGCCTCTCTCTATCTCCCACTTCCCTCTTGATTTCTAGCTGTCACTATCCAATAAATAAAGAAAGAAAAAAAAAGAGGTGATCTGTAAAATAAAGATCACATTAAATGAGATAAGCCAAAAAGAGAAGTCGAATATGAATGATCTCTCTTTCAAGTGGGACCTAATATACAGGGACAAGGAGGGAGAAAACAAAGTGAGATGTAAATTGGGAATCGTGTATTGCATCAAAGCAAGGAACTCTGGGGAAGGAGGAGGAAAAAGGGGCAGAAGAGAACTTTGGGATCTTGGTGCATAATGAAATTATACTCATGTGATAACAACTACACTGTAAAGCATTAACTCCCTCAATATTTTTTCTGCTTGCTGTTAATGATTTGTTTCTGTTTTTTTAAATATTTATTTATTCCCTTTTGTTACCCTTGTTGTTTTATTGTTGTAGTTACTATTGTTGTCATCATTGTTGGATAGGACAGAGAGAAATGGAGAGAGATGAGTAAGAGGGGGAGAGAAAGATAAACACCTGCAGACCTGTGAAGAGACTCCCCTGCAGGTGGGGAGTGATTTCCCTGCAGATGGGGAGGAACTCCCCTGTGAAGCAACTCCCCTACAGGTGGGTAGCCTGTGGGTAGCCTGTGAAGCAACTGCAAAGCATTGCCTCTTGAGGGTCTTCCATTGCCATCCAGAGTTAGCAAGAGCAAACCAAGAAGCAAGAGCAGGTTCCCTGTGTTTAAGATTACAGACAGCAGGTATGATCTCTGGCAACATGCAGACTCCAGTAGAGCTTAGAGCAGCGCTGCTGAAATGGATTACCTATCAAAGTAGCTTCCTCTTTTTTTTTTTTCCATTTGGCTTTTGTCAGAAATTGGCAGTGCTCCACACAGTAAGAACATACTAAAAGAAGAAGGAAAGTGATAAAATAATTAGAGGTGGCTCATAGCCAGCATATGTTTGCATCTCAGAGAAGGAGAAGCTGTTGGACCATATTAGGAAATCAGTTCCATGGCCAAAAATCTAAATGAACAATTACTGAAGAGGGTCACTAAGATAAAACAGTAAAAACATAAAAGTTCTCTAAATTACCATTCACTAATTACTGGGGCATATTTTCTAGGAGCCATAATACAGTGGGTTGATGGCTGAAGATTTGACATATGGAACTGAGAACCATGAACTCACTTCTTTCCCTCTGACAATTCCCTCATTAATGCATAGCCAGGAAACCTGGAAAATGTATGCTTTCACTGAGCTGGAGAGAGATGACAGTCCTGTCAGCTGCTGAGCTTTTGTTCCTTTGTTCACCCATGTTAAAATGATAGAAGGGGAATGAGGACAAGGTTTCTTTTTCCCCAAGCCCAATGTTCTAAAGGATTTGTTGGACATCTGCTTACCTATTGTTGGTTTTGAAAGTCTTCTTCACATGTTTGAAAGCAGAAGCATATTAGACTATCACATCAGGTATCAAGGATATTAGATGATTAGCCAGTGGCTTCTGTGAGGAGAAGATGACTGGAAATGAACGAGATGGAAAGAAAAGCAATACATGAAATACTTCTTACAGCAAGAGAGTTTTGTTTAATAAATACGATGTTTTTTAAAAACCACAAACTGTCACCTAAATCAAAGTCAGCCAATCAGGTTTTGGTACTTGAATGGGAAATGATGTGCTATTCTAGAAATGTCAGTAGTTTCTGTAAGTTGAAATAGTAAAAATTAAGCTAACAGGAGCCTAAAAACATTTAAAAATTGTACCCCTTTTTCTGAAAATCAGAGTCACTTAAGTGATACTTTTGTCTCAGCAATTAATGAAAATTTATTAAGAATCATAAAAGTGGAATAACTATGTTATTTGTAACATTCCTCTTTTATGATCAACTGTGTAAATATCAAGAAAGTAAAGATAAACAAACTTTGTATTGCTCTATTTATTCTATGCTTTTGGCCTATGCGTGGGTAACCTTCATTAGAATAGAGATATATTCAAAGGGTGATTCCTTTCCACAGTGTCACTGCATGGGTCATCAGCACAATCAAAAACAATTTGGAATTAGCATCTCAAATGGTCTGAGAAATGAAGGCATCAGGTAAATGGGATCAGCTCCTAATGGGCTTTCTCAGCCTCTAGTGAATTGTCTTCCCAATCAATTCCTAGATATTTAAAGAAGTAAACTTTAATGTATCGGCAATGTAGTTGTATAGACTAGGATGACAGATACAGCAAAGAACTTGCTCTCTAAAACTTTTACACATGCACACACACACACACACACACACACACACACATACATCATATACTATTATCTTCAGATACCAATCAACCTTGGAATCTACATAGTAAAATGGGATACAGCTGAAAACGATTTAAAATTATTTTTTAACTTAAGTTTTAATAGCATCAAGCAATGAAGCATTGAATGCTCCCTGATGAGGATATGATGAGAGAGATAAAAAATTAAAAGATAAAACAGCAGGTAAGAAGATGAATGAGTTATGCAAGTAGAATTTTTGACTTTTTAATTTATATTTATTTTTTTTCCTAGCTGACTTACTCCCCACCTACACAGTTTTTTCTTTAAATGCCATCCATAGTGAATGTTAATACTTCAAAGGTTGATCAGATTAACCAAATTCATGACTATCCTGGAAAGCATTGTCCATTTACTTTAGATCATTTCACTACATACTGATTTTGTAAATAAACACACACACACGTACTCATCTAGGAAAAGATAGAGAAAAAGATAGTTTCAGAAACTGTTAAGGATAGGCAGAAGCCAGAATGAGTCACAATAAAATTGAAAATTTCAATTATCTAATTCAATGGGCATTGAAAAAAATTTTCTCTCGAAATTTCCAGAGAGTAATTACTTTCAAATGCTGAGAGTAAATATATGAATGCACAGACACTATTTACTATAGACATTATGTTCTAGATGCATTCTTTTGAATTCTTTTTTCTCACCAAAATAGTATTTGATTATTTTGTTTCTTTGTTTTTTGGTCTGCAATTCTTTGCTTTCTACTCTGTTCATGTGTGATCATTATTGTGTGAAGTTTTTACATTTAATACCTCATTTCTCTAGATAATAAACACTGTTACTTTAACTATCGTTTTAAAGATAAAAAATAATGCGGCTGAGAGAATATCATGTTTTAGTCAAAATTGTCTGATAAGTTTTATTTCGGTTGTGATATATATATATATATATATATATATATATATATTTGACGTAATTATTTTAGGTATACAGTTCAGTAGTGTTAAGCATATTGATATTGCTATGAAGTATCTCTAGAGCATTTCAACTTACTAAGCAGAAAGTCTATACCAACTGTACTAATTAAAATTATACTCTCTCTACTATTGTGCCCAGTACATGCTGATCACTGTTTTACTTTCTGCTGCTACAACATTGAGTAATTTAGATATTAAATATAAGTAAAATTATCTTTGTTTTTCTGTTGCTGTATTATTTCATTTAGCATAATGTTATGATATCTATCCATGTGGCGTCTTATGCGATACTGAGCAATATTCCATTGTATTGAATGCAATCTGAAGACACTACTATTTCATATCAATTATTTTGAACTGAAGATATTTCAGAATAGTTTTATTTTTCTAAACTCTCTTACTTCCTAAAAACAGAGTCTCCCAAAATAATTCAACTGTCACATATCTCTCTAGGACTTCCTGAAACAGGGAAAAACTGAATATTGTCAAGTGTGAAACTGGCAACAAACCTAAGCAGATAGTTTCACAAAAATATCATAACTCACATTTATTCTGCCAAGGGGCTAATACATTTTCTGAAAAGTAATTTATTTTTCCCAAAGTGTTTTATTTCATTTTTCCACTATTAAGATATTATCTACATTCTAAATATCAACCATGTCCTAAGTCACAGATTTTTCTGAGATCTAATATGCATAGAGGAAAAGTACATTATCTTCATATATATCTATATGAATAATATCTACATATATATATGTAATTATTATTACTATTGGTTTTAATGATTCATAATATAGTTATTGACACATGAGTAAAATTTCACATCTATCCATAACAGGAATCTTCAAAATATCCTCACTACAATCCAAGTCCATTTTTACCTTCATGAACTATACAGCAGGACCTCTTGCCCTTCCCCCTAACTCCCTTTCTCTTCTCTCTTCCCAGATTCCTTTGCTTTGGTGTAATACATCAAACTCAGTGAAAGTTCTACATCATGTTTCCCCTCTCTGATCTTGTTTCATAAGACCTTCCTATTAGGTTATCCCATATTAATCATTCTCTTTATGGTTTCTCTTACTTACCATAATTCTCTCAAGCTTCATCTAAGATGAGGTCAAGAAGATATTATCCATCTCAACAACTGAGTAGTATTCTCCTATGTATATATACCATAACTTTATGTTTCATTCCTCTGTTGTTGGACACCTAGGTTGCTTCCAAGTTTAGGCTATTATAAATTATGCTGCTACTAATATAGGTATACATAGATAATTTTTGACAAGGCATCCAAAATATTAAATGGAAAAATAAGAGTCTCTTTAACAAATGGTGTTGAAAAAAGTGGGTTGAAATATGTAGAAGAATTTTCTACAAATTTAATGCTATCCCCATCAAGATCCCAAGCACATTTTTTAGGAGAATAGAAAAAATGCTACACATGTTTATCTGGAACCAGAAAAGACCTAGAATTGCCAAAACAATCTTGAGAAAAAAGAACAGAACTGGAGGCATCACACTCCCAGATCTCAAACTGTATTATAGGGCCATTGTCATCAAAACTGCTTGGTACTGGAACATGAATAGACACACTGACCAGTGGAATAGAATTAAGAGCCCAGAAATGAGGCCCCACACCTATGGACATCTTATCTTTGACAAAGGGGCCCAGACTATTACATGGGGAAAGCAGAGTCTCTTCAGCAAATGGTGTTGGAAACAATGGGTTGAAACATGCAGAAGAATGAAACTGAATCACTGTATTTCACCAAATACAAAAGTAAATTCCAAGTGGATCAAGGACTTGGATATTAGACCACAAACTATCAAATACTTAGAGGAAAATATTGGCAGAACTTTTTTCCACATAAATTTTAAAGACATTTTCAATGAAACGAATCCAATTACAAAGAAGACTAAGGCAAGTATAAACCTATGGGACTACATTACATTAAAAAGCTTCTTCACAGCAAAAGAAACCACTACCCAAACCAAGAGACCCCTCACAGAATGGGAGAAGATCTTTACATGCCATACATCAGATAAGAGTTTAATAACCAATATATATAAAGAGCTTGCCAGACTCAACAACAAGACAACAAATAACCCCATCCAAAAATGGGGGGAGGACTTGGATAGAATATTCACCACAGAAGTGATCCAAAAGGCCGAGAAACACATGAAAAAATGCTCCAAGTCTCTGATTGTCAGAGAAATGCAAATCAAGACAACAATGAGATATCACTCCACTCCTGTGAGAATGTCATACATCAGAAAAGGTAACAGCAGCAACTGCTGGAGAGGGTGTGGGATCAAAGGAACCCTCCTGCACTGCTGGTGGGAATGTAAATTGGTCCAACCTCTGTGGAGAACAATATGGAGAACTCTCAGAAGGCTAGAAATGGACCTACCATATGACCCTGCAATTCCTCTCCTAGGGATATATCCTAAGGAACCCAACACACCCATCCAAAAAGATCTGTGTACACATATGTTCTTGGCAGCACAATTTGTAATAGCCAAAACCTGGAAGCAACCCAGGTGTCCAACAACAGATGAGTGGCTGAGCAAGTTGTGGTATATATACACAATGGAATACTACTCAGCTGTAAAAAATGGTAACTTCACCATTTTCAGCCGATCTTGGATGGACCTTAAAAAAATCATGTTGAGTGAAATAAGTCAGAAACAGAAGGATGAATATGGATGATCTCACTCTCAGGCAGAAGTTGAAAAACAAGATCAGAAAAGAAAACACAAGTAGAACCTGAAATGGAATTGGCATATTGCCCCCAAGTAAAAGACTCTGGGGTGGGTGGGTGGGGAGAATACAGGTCCATGAAGGATGATAAATGACATAGTGGGAGTTGTGTTGTTAAATGGGAAACTGGGGAATGTTATGCATGTACAAACTATTGTAGTTACTGTTGAATGTAAAACATTAATTCCCCAATAAAGAAATAAGTTTTAAAAAAATATGTAGAAGAATTAAATTGAACCACTTCATAGCATCACACACAGATATAAACTACAACTGGATCAAATGCTTGCATCCTAGACCAGAAACTGAAATATTTAGAGAAAATCATTGGCACAACTCGTCTGATCTAAGATTGAAAGGTCTCTACACTGGTTCAACTCCAGTTGCAAAGAAAAAAAAATCAACCAATGCACAACATCAAGTTGAAAAGTTTTTGCATGGCAAAAGAAACCACTACTCAGAGAGACTTTTAGAATGGGAGATCTTTACATATCATACATTAGACTAAAGGCTAACAACCAAAATATGTAATGAGCTCACCAAACTCAACAAAAGAAAAAAATGCCTCATATAAAAATAAGGAGAGGATATGGACTGAATATTTGCCAAAGATGAGAGCTCAAGAGTCAAAAGCTATATGAAGAAAAGTTCAAAGTCACTAATTATCAGAGAAATGCAAGTAAAGACAATGATGAGATATTACTACACTCACTTAAGAATGTCATACATTGGAAAGATCTGTAACAACAAGTGCTGGAGAGGTTGTTGTACTAAAGGATGCCTTCTGCATTGCTGGTGGGAATGTAGATTGGTCTAACTTCTGTGAAGAATAGTCTGGTGAACTTTCAGAGTCATAGAAATGGATCTCATAAATGATCTTTTAATTCTTAAATCTTCTTTTAACACACACACTGCCATCTGTCACTTTAGTTTGTAGAATTCTCAATTCTAGAACATAAGAAGGTACAGGGAAGGTATGCTTCTATCAGATTTTGTTTAACTACTTGTATGCCTGTAGTAACTTGAATTTATTCTGTCTCCTTCATATTGTGGATAGTGACACTGTTACCGTGATATTGCACATATCCCTTTTAGATACCACTTCCAATTATATCCAAAGATTTATTAATAAATGAGAACGAGAGGATCAGATCATCACTCTACCATATGTGATACAAGGCGAGAACTCAGGGCCTCATGCTTGCTTTTGCTCTATAACCTCCATTGCTTTGTAACCTGCTGGGCCACTAAATTATTTTAAAGCAACACACAGAAGTGGGACTACTGGATCACAAAGGAATTCAATCTTTAAGCTATCATTTCTTTTCTAAAATTATCAAACTTTTTTTACACTCTTGCAAATAGTGCTTTCAATTTCTCCACATTTTATTAGTACATTTTACTTTATTTACATACTTTATTTTTATGTATCATTTTATTAGGGTGAGGCTAAAGGTTTATAATACAATTGCTGACACACGAGTGTCTGAAAAATACTTTAAACTCAAAGTTAGGTCATTTGTGGTGGTTAAACAAATGGGGAGTTCATGGCCATGAACTTGGAGGCAGCTACTGGCATGAGCTACAACAAGCAGCAGCTTGTGACCTAACATTCTCTGGATAGGGTAGGATACTGGGTCATCAACAGGAGGGTGATTAAGGAGTCCTAAGTGTGACACCAAGGAGGGGTCCTATAGCTCACTCTTGGGTTAGAAAATGGAGGAAAAAGAAAGGAAATCTTATTTCTGAAGCTCTTCCCTCCCCTCCACCCCAGAACCAGACAAAAGGGTCGGAACAGCCTCTCCTAGCAGGCTTCCCACTGAACTATTTTCTTTACCAAGATTCCTGGCTTACCAGGGGTGTCTTTCCAATCCTTTATCTTTTTTGATTTACTTCCCTTTTTTTTCTAAGTGGCTGGAGCTCTATTTGAGTGACAAAATGTCTGACCAATCAGAGCCTCACCCCTGCCTGGGAAAGATTATCTGGAGGGCTTTTTTTTTTTTGGATACTTCTTACAATTGGCTGTCTTTGCTCAGCCTGCCTGAGCCAATCCAGAGTGGTCCAAGCTGCAGACTGACTGTTAGGGTTTTTTACTCTATTCTATTTTATTATTACTACTATATATATGTGTGTCCCTTTTCCCCCCTCCTTCTTCATGTTGACCAAAATTAACTGTTATTGTTTTTCCCATTGCTAGGTAACCAAGTGTCCTATTCATTGTGAGAAGAACTTGTTTCACTCTACCTCTTCCATTCACTCTCCACTTTTTCCCTCCTCCAAGCTAATTAAAAAAAAACCAACACCAACAACAAAAATCTTTCTTTTCACTGCTCTTTTTTTATTGTTCTTGTCTTCTTCTCTTCCTTCCTCATTCTGCTTTCTGAATTCACTGATACTCCTTTGTGAATTATTTTTGGGAAAAATATCTGACTCAGAATGGACTCTCTGTGTGTCTCTCTCTTTTCTACTTCCCTTTTCCCTCTTGCTATCCCTAGAATTAACATTGGACAGTAGATTTGCATAATTGTCTTTTCTTGCTTTTCTGTTCTTCCCTTTCTTTTTCTTTTGGATTTGGTTGCTATTTTTTCTTGGGCTGGAGGTGTTGTTTGGCTAACTGGTATTGGTTAAAGTGCATCAACCTTTGCTTCAGTTACTATTGTAATTTCGAGGTTGGTGACTATATTTGTCATAAAGTTACTTAATATAGCATGGCTTGTACTCAAAACACAACTGAAGAATGACAGAACAGAAAAATTAAAAAAAAACATCAATTAACAAAAATGATTAAATCAAGAGAAAATAAAACTGCTACCACAATGAATCAAGATAGGAGCCCAGAAGAAACTCCAAAGTAGTCAGAAGTAACCATAGATAAGAAATGTAAGGAAACTTACATTTCCACTATAGAGAATATATTTCCCCCAGTCCTGGAACCTTAGAGTGGGGAGCATTTTCCTGCATGCTCCTCTCAGTTCATATCAAATAATATTGCATCCACCGATCACAACCTAATCAATGCAATGAGTGCCACCCCAGCATGCCTCACTGCAGACTATGTCCAGAGACTTCAGGTGTGCAATGACAACCCTGCACTTCATTACTTGGGTGAGACCTTTCTTTCATAGTATTCTCTAATTCTATTCCATGTAGTTCACTTCCTACTAAAGTCCCAAAACCTATATATAGACCAGGTCCCCTGAGATAGAGCATATGTTCACACATATCCATAAACTAGGGCAAAATATATACCTGAAAGCAAAAGTATACAATAGTCTGCAGTGAGTAAACCCCAACACTGCATCTGCACTATTCTATCCTTTAGGTCCATCAACACATTTGGGATACAGCTAAAGCAGTAATGAGAGGTAAACTCATAGCCATACAATCACATATTAAACACCAAGAAGAAGTTCAAATGAACGACCTTAGTGAATACCTTAAGGACTTAGACAAAGAGGAACAAAGGAAGCCTAAAGCAACCAGAAGGACAGAAATCACTAAAATTAGAGCAGAAATAAACAACATTGAAAATAAGAGAACCATACAAAATATCAATGAAGCCAAATGTTGGTTCTTTGAAAAATTAAACATGATTGACAAACTCCTAGCGAGATTCACTAAAAAAAAGAGGAAAAGACTCAAATAAATAGAATTGTAAACAATAGAAGAGACACCACAACTGATACCACAGAAACCCTGAAAATCATGCAAAACTTCTATGAAGAGCTATATGCCATCAAGCTAGAGAATCTGGAAGAAATGCAAGTATTCCTAGAAACATATGCTCTTCCAAAACTGAACCAAGAAGAACTACAAAACCTAAATGCACCAATCACAGACAAAGAAATTGAGACAGTTATTAAGAATCTCCCCAACAACAAAAGTCCTGTACCAGATGGTTTCACAAATGAATTCTACAAAACCTTCCGGAAACAGTTAATACTTATATTTATAAAGTTTTTCCACAAGATTGAAGAAGCAGGAACACTCTCTGCCACCTTCTATGAAGCCAACATCACCCTGACACCAAAAGCAGATAGGGACACAACAAAAAAGGAAAACTATAGACCAATATCTCTGATAAACATAAGTAACAAAATCTCAAACAAGATTCTGGCCAACTGGATGCAACAGTATATCAAAAAGATTGTTCATCATGACTAAGTGGGAATTATCCCAGGAATGTAAGCCCATAAATGGCATTCACCACATCAACAAAAGCAAAAACAAAATCCAAGTAGTTATCTTAATAGATGCAGAGAAAGCCTTTGACAAAATCCAACACCCATTCATACTCAAAACACTACAAAAAATAAGAATAGATGGGAAATTCCTCAAGATAGTGGAATCCATATATAGCAAACCTACAGCCAACATCATACTCAATGGACAGAAGCTGAAAGCATTCCCCCTTCAGATTGAGGACTAGACAGGGCTGTCCACTATCACCATTACTCTTCAACATTGTATTGGAAGTTCTTGCCATAGCAATCAGGCAAGAGAAAGAAATCAAAGGAATACAGATTAGAAGGGAATAAGTCAAGCTCTCACTATTTGTAGATGATAGTATAGTATACATAGAGAAACATAAAGAGTCCAGCAGAAAAATACTGGGGATATTAGGCAATATAGAAGGTGTCAGGCTATAGAATCAATGTGTAAAAATCAGTGCCATTTCTTTATGCAAACACTAAATCTGAAGAAGAGAATATCCAGAAATCAGTCCCATTCACTGTTGCAGCAAAATCAATAAAATACCAACGGATAAAGCTGAGCAAAAAAGTGAAAGACTTGTATACTGAAAACTATGAGTCGCTACTCAAGGAAATAGAAACTGATACCTAGAAATGGAAAGACATCCCTTGCTCATGGATTAGAAGAATAAATATTATCAAAGTGAATATTTTCCCAGAGCCATATACAGATTTAATGTGATACCCATCAAATTTCCACCAAGCTTCTTTAATAGAATAGAACAGAAACTATAATCACTTATCTGGAACCAGAAAACACCTAGAATTACCAAAATAATCTTGAGGAAAATAAACAGAAATGGAGGCATCACACTCCCAGATCTCAAACTATATTATAAGGCCATCATCATCAAAACAGCATGGTACTGGAACAAAAATAGGCACACAGACCAGTGGAACAGAACCGAAAGCCCAGAACTAAACCTCCACACCTATAGACTTCTGATATTTGATAAGGGGTCCCAAGCAAGCCAGGTGCCCAACAACAGATGAATGGCCGAGCAATCTGTGGTATATGTGCAAAATGTAATACTACACAGCTATTAAGAATAATTAATCCACCTTCTCTGACCCATCTTAGATGGAGCTAGAAGGAATTGTGTTAAGCGAGCTAAGTCAGAAAGATAAAGATGAGTATGGGATGATCCCACCCATAAACAGAAATTGAGAAAAAATAACAGAAAAGGAAACTCAAAGCAGGATCTGATTAAATTTGTAGTAGGGCACCAAAGTAAAACCCTGGGTTGAGTGTGAGCATGGATATTCAACTTTATGGGGTATGAGGGTCTGGGGAGGAGGAGGGATGGCACAGAACACAGACTTTTGGTGGTAGGAATGGTGTTTATATACACTCCTATTAATTTGTAGACATATAAATCACTATTTAAGTAATGAGAGGGAAAATTTCATTGTATGTATCAAACTTTTTAAAGCAGATACCGAGTCTTTTTAATACATAGGCTGAGTCTTTGATATGTTGACTCTCTTAAAAGCTTAGTCTAGGGAGAACAGAAACAACTGGTGGCATAGCTATCAGAGGACATAAAATATGGTGATGGTGTGCATGATACAGCAAATTCTAACAAAGTTATTTTTCAAATAAAATTTAAAAAATTAAAAAATGGGGAGTTTATTACATCACATAACAGTTATATAGGTAAAGCGAAATAGGCAAAGAAGCAAATAGGGTCTAGTCACTATGGCTGGAAAGCCAGAGTCCTTTAAGCTAAGCTTACCCATCTTCTGTTACAGGTATCTAGGTTCTGGGAAAAGTGGCATGGAGTCAGAAAGGAGTGTAGACACTGAAAGCATGCAGGAAAAGAGAGGTTAGGCCTTTTTTATCATCACGTACCAGGACCCCAAAAATCATCCTACCAACCACAGTCCACTTCCCATCCTCCTTCCCCAGAGTCTTTATAGTAATCATATTTGTGTACATGAGGTACTATCACACTATATTTTCATTTGTGCTTATTTGATGATTAGTGAGACTGAGAATTTTCAAAATATTTGCAAGTGATGTGATTCAACTCTGAACTTAACCCAGACTATCTGACTCCAGGGCCCATGGTTCTAAGTGTTAAATTGGGCTTTACATGATTTCACTTCACCTACTTATTAAACTATAAAATCTTTAAAAGTATGTTTTATTTTTATTTTATTTTATTTTTATTTAAGAAAGGATTAATTAACAAAACCATAGGGTAGGAGGGGTACAACTCCACACAATTCCCACCACCCAAACCCACCCCCTCCCCTGATAGCTTTCCCATTCTCTATCCCTCTGGGAGCATGGACCCAGGGTCATTGTGGGTTGCAGAAAGTAGAAGGTCTGGCTTCTGTAATTGCTTCCCCGCTGAACATGGGTGTTGACTGGTCGGCCCATACTCCCAGTCTGCCTCTCTCTTTCCCTAGTAGGGTGTGTCTCTGGGGATACATTGGTGGGGTCTTCAATCCAGGGAAGCCTGGCCAGCATCCTGATGGCATCTGGAACCTGGTGACTGAAAAGAGTATTAACATACGAAGCCAAACAAATTGTTGAGCAATCATGGACCCAAAGCTTGGCATAGTGGAGAGGAAGTGTTAGGGAGGTACTCACTGCAAACTCTAGTGTACTTCTGCTTTCAGGTATATATTTTGCAGTAGTTTATGGATACGTGTGAACATATGCTCTCTCTCACAGAAACTGGTGTGTTGTTTTCGACGGGCTATGTTGTTTTCGCCGGACTGTCTTCACAGGCGGGTAACAGACGACCAGGGACTCATGGTTGAGCTGTAGGCAGTATCTCTTTATTCATGTAGGATGCAGCACAATCTAAGCCGAGCTAAGCTAAACTAAAGTTACTGTAAAACTCACAATGCTGTCTTTATATATACTTGCCAAGTAGGGTGGAAACAGGATGTGACATAGAGAGGGTGCAGAGAAAAGTGACTGGTGAAAATCAGAGTGTGACAAGGAGAGAATCAGGGTGTGACAAGGAGGGGGCTGAGCAGGTGAGAATCCTATCACTGAACCACCAGTGCCCTGGAGGGAGGGTGGTGCTTGTTAACAGTGGTTATGTAAATAGAATGCAATGGTTATGTAAATAGAATAGGGTTAAGCAGGGGGGATTTAAACCAAATGAAACAGAAGGGGTCTCATGCATACCAACACTGGTGTATATCTAGGTTTTGGGACTTTGTTAGAAAGTGAACCACCTGAGACGAAATTAGAGTATACTATGAAAGGAAAGGTCTCACCCGAGTAATGAAGCTGAAGGGTTGTCATTCCTCACGTGAAGTCTCTGGACACAGTCTGAAGTAAAGCATGTTGAGGTGGCAATCGTTGTGTTGGTTAGGTTGTGATCGGCAGATGCAATATTATTTGATATAGATTGAGAGAGGCATACGGGAAAGTGGGCCCTATCCAAGGGTTCCAGGCCTGGGGGAACTAGGGACTCTATAGTGGAAATGTGAGGTTCCTGCTGTCTTAGGGTTCAAAAAGACAATCGATAGTTAATGTTATCATCACATTATTTGGTAATTGGGTTAACTTTGAAAAGTCCTTTTGTTATGGTTTACTGTACAGTACCCAGTATCTTGTATATAGCTGTGCTATTGGATGCTTCTGATCTACTTGGTCTAGGCTTTTGAGAGAGTCTGCATATCAAATACACAGCCTATATATTAAAAAGACTCAGTTTGTGTTTTGAAAAAGTTTGAGACATACAATTGATTTTCCCCCTCTCATATTGATTAACTACTGATTTATATGTCTACATTTTTCTAGGAGTGTACATAAACACCATTCCCACCACCAAAAGACTGTGACCCATCCCTCCCACCCACTCCCACCCCCACTGGCCCAGGAAGCTACATGTCTACCCCTCACCACAGGGTTTTTACTTTGGTGCCCTACTTACAATTTGATCAGGTCCTGCTTTTAGTTTCCCTTTCAGATCTTCTTACTCAACTTCTGTTGATGAGTGGGATCATCCCATACTCATCTTTATCTTTCTGACTTAGCTCACTTAACATAATTCCTTCTAGCTCTGTCTAAGATGGGTCAGAGAAGATGGGTTCATTGTTCTTGATAGCTGCAGAGTATTCCATTGTGTATATATACCACAGCTTTCTCAGCCACTCATCTGTTGTTGGGCACCTGGGTTGCTTCCAGGTTTTAGCTATTATGAATTGTGCTGCTATGAACATAGGAGTACACACCTCTTTTTGGTTGGGTGTTATGGAGTGCTTGGGGTATAACCCCAGGAGAGGAATTACTGGATCATATGGAAGGTCCATGTCTAGCCTTGTGAGAGTTTTCCAGACTGCTCTCCACAGGGGCTGTACCAATTTACATTCCCACCAGCAGTGTTAAAAGGGTTCCTCTGTCCCCACAACCTCTCAAGCATTTGTTGCTGCTGTCCTTTTTGATGTATGCCATTCTTACAGGAGTGAGGTGGTATCTTAGTGTTGTTTTAATTTGCATTTCTCTGACAATCAGTGACCTAGAGCAGTTTTTCATATGTTTGTTAGCCTTATGGATCTCCTCTGTAGTGAATGTTTTGTTCATATCCTCTGCCCATTTTTGGATGGGGTCATTTGCTTTTTTGGTGCTAAGTTTGCTGAGCTCTTTATATATTTTGGTGATTAGTTTCTTGTCTGATGTCTGGCATGTGAAGATCTTCTCCCATTCTGTGAGGGGTCTCTCTCTGTTTGTTTAATAGTTTCTTTGGATGTGCAGAAGCTTTTCAATTTGATATAGTAGTATGTTTTTTTTTAATGAGAGATACAGAAAGATAGAGAGAGGAAGAGAGAGCAGGGCACTGCTCATCTCTGGTTTATGGTGTTGCAGGAGATTTGATCTTGAACTTGGAGCCTCAGACATGTAAGTTTTGTTGCATGTCCATTATACTATCTTCCCTGCCCTAGAACTATGAAGTTTTAAACCTGTATTTCCAAATATTGCAGCCTTTACTTTAGATTGGTATTAACATTATGTTTTATTTATTTTTCAAATTTTAACATAGGGTAAAAGTTTTGAAAATAATAGAAGTCAGTCAATCAAAATGTGATTTTGATTAAAATGTCAAAATTGAAACTATCCAATGCTCTAAATGTTTAAATTTTTAAATATTAATTTTTTACAATAAAATTCTTATTTAATGATTCTTTTCACTTTATTGGAACATAATTAAAATCTATTAGGTTTGGGAAGAGTATTGTCTTTTAATGCAATATAAGCTAGAACTTCAATTTATGTTTCAACATCAAAAGAAAATACATGGAACAATATCAAACGATTCTCAAATAAATGCTTAGTTAAAGTTAATTAAAAGAAAAATGATATGTATAAGCCATAGTTCTGCGTCTTAGCCTTACTTGATTTTTTTGTTAATAAAATAATCAATTCCATCACCTACTATAGGTAAAAACAGGTTTTACATAGAAATTAAAAAAATTGTTAGTTACCTTGGTCTCTTTGTGTCTCTGTCTCTATTTTTTAACCTGTCTTCCTCTTTCTCTCTGCCTACATATGTAGATATTTATAAAATGTTAACATAGCTATATCCCATATATATGAATGAAAATATACCACTTTATTTCAAATTTTAAATAATTAAACAGGAATGAATGCATATATCATTAGTTTATTATAGTTTGTTCATAAACTGCAAAGTTTCTATTATTGCTAGTAGAATAGAAATGGTATGTGTTAAGGTAGTTGTGGGGTAGGGGAAATAACATAATGATTATATAAAAGTCTTTCATGAGGGTGGATCTGGCATTCCAGGTTCAATCCCAATACCAACATAAGCCAGATTGTTCAATGCTTTGTAGAAAGAGAGAGAGAGAGAGAGAGAATGAGAGAAAGATATTTTATAGAGACCCAGAGTGGTTAAAGGAAGACAGTGTCAGAGTTTGTTTAAGGAAGAAAGTGCCAATTTGCATTTGTAGTTTTCTTCTTTAAACCTGAGACCTAATTGTTATTCCTCTATGTGATGTTGGATAAAACACACACATCTTATATTATTCCTCCTGGGATTCTAGAAACAATAACAATTTGCATGTTGAAGTGTCTTCTGTAACACTTCAAAAGATTGAAAATCTTATTAACCAAAATACTAGGATCAGCTAAATTTCTGTGAACCTTTTTCTGTATTTACAATAAGAGCATCAGAATTGCGTTGCTTCACTTCAAATCAATTCCATTCACTCTTGTTTTGAGTTGGAATTGAATTAACATTTATAAAATATTCTTCCAAGTTAACACTGTTGGTATCTTTCTGTCTCTATCCAAAAACAAAATAAAGCAAAACAAACAAACAAAATATGATGAGAGGATCCTGGCAAGTATTTTAAACCTGAATTTCTTTATGGTTTCTTAGGTAATTATATTCCATAATGAATAAAAGAATATGATTTTATTTTGTCCCCAAATTATCTCATAAACTTTCTTCATGTGAAATTCATTTAACAGAAATGTATTTGTAACTTTCTTCACTTTCATTATTGAATAATAATACATGTGTAATAGTCACTCAGAATGCTAATTCCATATAACCCAGAAAGCTTTATTCTCAGAGGAGAAAACTAATTTACAGATTGTATTATTTTTTTTAACCAGAGCACTGATCAGCTCTTGCTTATAATGGTGCCAGGGCTTATAAAGCCCTCAGGCATGAGGGCCACTTTCCATAACCATTATGCTATCTATCCCTGCCCTAGGAGGACTAATTTAAGGAAGTTCTGTGGCCTATTCACCTTTATTTCCTCATGAAATTATATCTTAACTATAATATTTTTGTTTCAACTCTCACCCCACCATTCTTCTATTACTACTATATTGTTCAAAAGAAACAGTGGAATTAAATGATTTTGCCTTTCACTAATAGGATACTAGGCCACTCTCAAATATGTAATATTACTTCATAGGGATATGCAAATGTGACTTTGATTATACCAGAGAATTGTAAGTGCCATATAATACATTTTTACAAGTGATGCATTGATAAAAAACATCGAACAGAAGACAGAGTCAGAGCTTAGACTGAAGCAGTCACCAGAAACTGGAAGAGACAAAACCAATTCAACTGTGTTGTCTGTGGAGGGAATATAATCCTACCCAAGCCTTCTGAGTTTCATAATTCTGTTGATAGATTTGGATTTCTGATCTAACAGAGAATATATTTCTCTTATGTCACCTACTTTGAACAAATTTGTTATTTCAGTCATAAGAGACTAACACAACACATAATTGGAGAAACATGCAGTCAGAAAAAAATGATATAGAACAACATATATAAGGATGACTTTGACAGTTTCTAAAACATGCTCACTATTGGAGCAACAGCCTTATTTTACCTTTAAATTGTCAGAGTGCTGGTTGATACCCATAATTAATATCAAAATTTTAAATTTAATTTTAATTTTTTCCCAGGGTTTACACTGGGGCTCCTGCCAGTACCATATAAATCCACCGCTCCCAGCAACCAATTTGATAGGATGGAGAGAAAATGAGAGGAGAGGGGGAGACAGTGAGAGAAGAAGAAAAACACCTACAAACCTGCTTCACCACTCATAAACTTTCTCCTTAAAGGTGGGGTAGCGGTTAGGGAGCTTGAATCTAGGTCCTTATGCATAGAAATGAATCCACTCAACCTGGTATGCCACAGCCAGGCCCTCTAATTTTAGTGTTTGTATCCTTCCAACTCCGCCATGTTTTCTAGAGCATCTGATTAAGTACTTGTCTGTTATTCCTATCAAAAGCAGTGTTGAAAATTCAGACATATATTTTTCTTTTATTTATTGGCTTTTTTCTTTTTTAATTTTTTAATTTATTTTTTATTTAAGAAAGGATAAATTAACAAAACCATAGGATAGGAGGGGTACAACTCCACACAAATTCCCACCACCCAATTTCCATTTCCCATTCCCTCCCCAATAGCTTTCCCATTTTCTATCCCTCTGGGAGCATGGACCCAGGGTCATTGTGGGTTGCAGAAAGTGTAAGGTCTGGCTTCTGTAATTGCTTCCCCGCTGAACATGGACATTGACTGGTCAGTCCATACTCCCAGTCTGCCTCTCTCTTTCCCTAGTAGGGTGGGTCTCTGGGGAAGCAGAGCTCCAGGACACATTGGTGGGGTCTTCAGTCCAGGGAAGCCTGGCCGGCATCCTGATGGCATCTGGCACCTGGTGGCTGAAAAGACTATTAACATACAAAGCCAAAAAAGTTGTTGAGCAATCGTGGAACCAAAGGTTGGCATAGTGGAGAGGAATTGTTTGGGGAGTACTCACTGCAAACTCTAGTGTACTTCTGCTTTCAGGTATATATTTTGCACCAGTTTATGGATACGTATGAACATATGCTCTCTCTCACAGAACCTGGTCTATATCTAGGTTTTGGGACTTTGTTAGAAAGTGATCCACCAGGAATGGAATTAGAGAATACTATGAAAGGAAAGATCTCACCCAAGTAATAAAGCTGAAGGTTTGTCATTGCACACCTGAAGTCTCTGGACTCAGTCTGAGCTAAAGCATGTTGAGGTGGCAATCATTGCGTTGATTAGGTTGTGATCAGCAGATGCAATATTATTTGATATAGATTGGGACGGGCATGCAGGAAAATGGGCCCTAGCCTAAGGTTCCAGGACTAGGAGAAATATAGGCTCTATAGTGGAGATGTGAGGTTCCTGTTGTCTTAGGGTTCAAACAGACAATGGATAGTTATCATCACATTATTTGGTATTTGGGTTAACTTTGAAAAGTCTTTTTGTTAGGGTTTGCTGTATATTACCAAGTATCTTGTATATAGCTGTGCCACTGGTTGCTTCTGATCTACTTGGTCTAGGCTTTTGAGATAGTCCTCATATCAAATACACAGCCTATATATTAAAAAGACTCAGTCTGTGTTTTAAAAACTTCGAGACATACAATTGATTTTCCCACTCTCATATTAATTAACTAGTGATTTATATGATTACACTTTATTAGGAGTGTACAAAAACACCATTCCCACCACCAAAAGACTGTGTGATATCCCAACCACCCACTCCCACCCCCCACTGGCCCAGGAAGCTGTATGTCTACCCCTCACCACAGGGTTTTTACTTTGGTGCCCTACTTTCTATTTAGTCAGATCCAGCTTTTAGTTTCCCTTTCAGATCTTCTATCTCAACTTGTGTTGATGAGTGGGATCATCCCATACTCATCTTTATCTTTCTGACTTAGCTCACTTAACATAATTCCTTCTAGCTCTGTCCAAGATGGGTCAGAGAAGGTGGGTTCATTGTTCTTGATAGCTGCAGAGTATTCCATTGTGTATATATACCACAGCTTTCTCAGCCACTCATCTGTTGTTGGGCACCTGGGTTGCTTCCAGGTTTTAGCTATTATGAATTGTGCTGCTGTGAACATAGGAGTACACACCTCTTTTTGGTTGGGTGTTATGGAGTGCTTGGGGTATAACCCCAGGAGAGGAATTACTGGATCATATGGAAGGTCCATGTCTAGCCTTGTGAGAGTTTTCCAGACTGCTCTCCACAGGGGCTGTACCAATTTACATTCCCACCAGCAATGCAAAAGGGTTCCTCTGTCTCCACAGCCTCTCCAGTATTTGTTGCTGCTATCCTTTTTGATGTTTGCCATATTTACAGGAGTGGGGTGGTATCTAAATGTTGTCTTAATTTGCATTTCTCTGACAACCAGTGACCTAGAGCAGTTTTTCATATGTTTGTTAGCCATTTAGATCTCCTCTGAGGTGATTGTTTTGTTCATATCCTCTGCCCATTTTTGGATGGGGTCATTTGCTTTTTTGGTTCTGAGTTTGATGAGCTCTTTGTATATTCTGGTGATTAGTTTCTTGTCTGATGTATGGCATGTGAAGATCTTCTCCCTTTCTGTTAGGGGTTTCTTTTGTTTGTTTAATAGTTTCTTTGGCTGTACAGAAGCTTTTCAATTTGATGCAGTCCCATTGGTTTGTTTATGCTTTAGTCTTCCTTGCAATTGGGTTTATTTCATCAAAGATGTCCTTGAAGTGCAGGTGGGGAAGTGTTTTACCATTGTTTTCCTCTAAGTATTTGATTGTTTCTGGTCTAACATCCATCTGGTCTTTGATCCATTTGGAGTGGATTTTTGTTTCTGGAAAGATAAAGTGGTTCAATTTCATTATTCTGCATGTTTCAACCCAGTTTTCCCAGGACCGTTTATTGAAGAGAGACTCCTTCTTCCATTTAATACTCTGGGCCCCCTTGTCAAAGATTAGATGTCCATATGTGTGAGGATTTATTTCTGGGATGTTCTGTTCCACTGGTCTGTGCCTATTTTTGTTCCAGTACCATGCTGTTTTGATGATGATGGCTTTATAATATAATTTGAGATCTGGGAGTGTGATGCCTCCATTTCTGCTTCTTTTCCTCAGGATAGTTTTGGCAATTCTAGGTGTTTTCAGGTTCCAGATTAATGATTGTAGTGTTTGTTCTATTCTCTTAGAGAAGTTTGGTGGAACTTTGATGGCTATTGCATTAAATTTGTATATGGATCTGGGGAGAATATTCATTTTGATGATATTTATTCTTCCAGTCCATGAGCATGGGATGTCTTTCCATTTCTTGGTATCAGTTTCTATTTCCTTGAGTAGCGAATAGTAGTTTTCTTTATATAAGTCTTTCACTTCTTTGGTCAACTTTATTCCTAGGCATTTTATTGATTTTGCTAAAACATTAAATGGGAGTGATTTCTGGATGTCTTCTTCTTCAGAGTTAGTGTTTGCATAAAGAAATGCCACTGATTTTTGTACAATGATTTAGTAGCCTGACACCTTGCTATATAGCCTAATAACTTCCAGTAGTTTTCTGCTGGTTACTTTAGTTTTTTCTATGTATACTATCATATCATCTGAAAATAGTGAGAGCTTGACTTCTTCCCTTACAATCTGTATTTCTTTGATTTCCTTCTCTTGCCTGAATGCTATGGCAAGAACTTCCAATACTATTTTGAAGAGTAATGGTGACAGTGGACAGTTCTGTCTATTCCCCGATCTGAGGGGGAATGCTTTCAGCTTCTGTCCATTGAGTATGATGTTGGCTGTAGGTTTGCTATATATGGATTCCACTATCTTGAGGTATTTCCCATCTATTCCTATTTTTTGTAGAATTTTGAGCATGAATGGGTGTTTAATTTTGTCAAAGGCTTTCTCTGCATCTATTGAGATAATCATGTGGTTTGGCTTTGCTTTTATTGATGTGGTGAATGACACTGACTGACTTATGGATGTTGAACCAGCCTTGCATTCTGAGGATGAATCCCACTTGATCTTGATGAACAATTTTTTTTGATGTGCTGCTGTATCCGGTTGGCCAAGATCTTGTTTAATATTTTGGCATCTATGTTCATCAGAGATATTGGTCTATAGTTTTCCTTTTTTGTTGTGTCCCTATCTGCTTTTGGTGTCAGGGTGATGTTGGCTTCATAGAAGGTGGCAGAGAGTGTTCCTGCTTCTTCAATCTTGTGGAAAAACTTTATAAATATAAGTATTAACTGTTTCCGGAAGGTTTTGTAGAATTCATTTGTGAAACCATCTGGTACAGGACTTTTGTTGTTGGGGAGATTCTTAATAACTGTCTCAATTTCTTTGTCTGTGACTGGTGCATTTAGGTTTTGTAGTTCTTCCTGGTTCAGTTTTGGAAGGGCATATGTTTCTAGGAATTGTAACATTTCTTCCAGATTTTCTAGCTTGGTGGCGTATAGTTCTTCATAGAAGTTTCACATGATTTTCTGGATTTCTGTTGTGTCAGTTGTGATATCTCCTCCATCGTTTACAATTCTATTTATTTGAATCTTCTCTCTTTTTTGTTTGGTGAGTCTGGCTAGGGGTTTGTAAATTTTGTTTAATCTTTCAAAGAACCAACATTTGGCTTCATTGATCTTTTGTATGGTTCTCTTATTTTCAATGTTGTTTATTTCTGCTCTAATTTTAGTGGTTTCTGTCCTTCTGGTTGCTTTAGGGTTCCTTTGTTCCTCTTCCTCTATGTCCTTGAGGTGTGCAGTAAGGTCATTCATTTGATCTTTTTCTTGGTGTTTAATATGTGATTGTATGGCTATAAGTTTCCCTCTCAATACTGCTTTGACTGTGTCCCAAATATTTTGATAGGTTGTATCTTCATTTTCATTTGTTTCCAGGAACATTTGAATTTCCTGCTTGAGTGACTCTCTGACCCAGTGGTTGTTAAGGAGTATGTTGTTTAGTTTCCAAATTCTGTGACTTTTAATAATTTTCTGTTTGTTGTTAAATGTCAGTTTTACTCCACTGTGGTCTGAGAAGATACATGGGATGATTTCAATGTTCTTGAATGTACTGATGCTGTCCTTGTGGCCTAACATGTGGTCTATCCTTGATGATGTGTTATGTGGTTTTGAAAAGAATGTGTATTCCATTTTTTTGGGCTGAAGGACTCTGAAAATGTCCAAGAGGTCTAGTCTGTCAATCTCTTCATTTAATTCTCTTGTATCTTTGTCGATTCTCTGTTTTGTTGATCTATGTGTGAGATTGGGGTGTTAAAATCTCCCACTATTATTGTATTACTATTGGTGTAATTTTTAAGCTCTTTCAGTAGGTGCTTGATGTATTTACATGGTCCCTCTTTGGGTGCATAGATGTTAATAATTGTTAAGTCTTCTTGGCTGATTGATCCTCTAATCATTATGTAATGTCCTTGCCTATCTTCTATTACTTTATTTCATTTAAAATCTATTGTGTCAGAGATGAGGCTGTTCCTGCCTTTTTTTGTGGTCTGTTAGCCTGTATGATAGTTTTCCATCCTTTCACTTTAAGTTTGTGTTTATCTTGTTGTGTCAGATGGGATTCTTGCAAGCAGCATATGGTTGGGTTATGTTTTCTGATCCATCCCCCCATTCTCTGCCTTTTGATGGATGAGTTTAAGCAATTGAAATTTATTGATATGATGGATTTATTGTATTGTAGTGCCATTGTTCAACAATTTTTTATTTGCTCTGATATATTGCAAGTATTATAGTGATGTTCTTGTTTATAAGAGGTCTTTTAGAACCTCTTTCAGGGCCGGTTTGGTGATGGTTGCCTCCTTTAACTGTTGTTTGTCTAAGAAGTTTTTGATCCCTCCATCTAGTTTGGATGAAGGTCTGGCAGGATATATTATCCTTGGTTGAAACCCTTTTTCATTCAGGGCTCGATAGATATCTTGCCATTCTCTTCTGGCTTTTAGAGTTTGAGTGGAGAAGTCTACAGATAATCTTATGGGTTTTCCCCTATATGTGACTGTTTGTTTCTCTCTTGCAGCCTTTAGGATCCTTTCTTTATCCTTACTTCTTCTCATTGTGACTATGATGTGTCTTGGTGTCTTCAGGTTTGGGTTGATTCTTTTTGGAACTCTCTGGGCCTCTTGAATCTTAATCTTCTTTCCATTATTTAGGTCTGAGAAGTTTTCTTCTATTATTTCCTCTAGAATGTTTGCTTCCCCTTCCTCTCTTTATTCCTCTGGCAGGTCAATTATATGAATGTTACTTCTTTCGAGATCATCCCATATGTCTTTGTTGTTGTTTTCAGTGTTTCTAAATCTCTTTTTGAGCTCTTTCACCTCTTTCTTAGTTTTCTCTAACTCATCGTCTGAACAGAGTAAAAAACCTGTCCTGTCTTCAGCTCGGATGGCTCCAGATTGCCTCAGGCCCCCTGAGCAGAGGTAACTGACTGTTGAGAAAATAGAGCAAAAAAAAAAAAAAAAAAAAAAAAAAAAACCTCTGGTGGTGTTTCCCTGTCTGAGTAAGGCTCTGCTTGGTGGAATATTTGTAGCTGGAATTGGACACTTAGAAAGAAGAAAGGCCAAGGGCTTCAGAAAGGTGTTGGGTAGTTGCCATCTCCCCCTGGCTTCTTCTTATCCATATGCCTATATAGGGATTTACTGATCCAAAGGTTTGGTCTATTTACATAAATCACTTTTACATAAAGCACTCCAGGGCATTGGTGGTTCAGTTATAGGATTCTCGCCTGTTCCGCCCCCTCCTTGTCACACTCTGATTTTCACCAGTCACTTTTCTCTCCACCCTCTCTATATCACATCCTGTTTCCACCCTACTTGGATAGTATAAAAACAGCTGCTCTTCTGATTAAAGACACTTGGAAATTGCTTTCCGGCTCCGAGAGTTCCAGAGTGTATCTCCTGCAGAAGTTGGTGCAGCACGCGTTCCTGATCCCTCTCCCACACAGCAGCCTAGATCAGCTCCAGTTGAGTTCTCTCCAACCCAGAGAGCACCAGCTCGGGAAGAAGTACCCTCAGGCTATCCCGGCAGAAAGGAATAGAGTTGGAGTTGGAATGATGCCCTCTGGTGGGACAGGAATCTTGGTAAATAAAGAAGCTCAGCAGGGGAGCCTTCTAGGAGCAGATCTCTGGCCCCCAGGGACTGGTTATGGGGGTGGTCAGGGGTGCACTTAGGGAATAATAATTTAAAAATATTTTTTTCTTTTTTTTTTTACTCTATTTTCTAACCCAAACTGAGTTATAGTCACCTCCTTGGTGTCACTGATAGAACCCCTTATTGACTGTCCTGCTAAAGACAAATAATCCTACCATTTCCAGTAGATGTTGTTGGAGCTCAAGCCACTAGCAACTTCAGTCCACCATCTTCTGGAATCCCTTTATTTACTATATATCTCTCTAAACCTAACCAAAGAACTTAACAAGATCAGTATTCCTGGCATTTCATTTCCTTAGTGGGTTAGGCTTAAACTTGGATACGATCTTTTTCTTCACCTGTGTTGGTATGCATGAGACCCCTTCTGTTTCATTTGGTTTAAATCCCCCCTGCTTAACACTATTCTATTTACATAACTACTTCATTCTATTTACATAACCGCTGTTAACAAGCACCACCCTCCCTCCTGGGCATTAGTGTCTCAGTGATAGAATTCTCGCCTGCTCCACCCCCTCTCCTTGTCACACCCTGATCCACTCCTTGTCACACTCTGATTTTCACCAGTCACTTTTCTCTCCACCCTCTCTATGTCACATCCTGTTTCCACCCTACTTGGCAAGTATATATAAAGACAGCATTGTGAGTTTTACGGTACCTTTAGTTTAGCTTAGCTCAGCTTAGATTGTGCTGCATCCTGCATGAATAAAGAGATACTGCCTACAACCCAGCCATGAGTCCTGGGTCGTCTGTTACCCGCCTGTGAAGCCAGCTGTCGAAAATAACATATGGTGACCCAGATGGGACCGGACCTGCGCAACTCCTAGATAAGTGAAGACTTTGCCTACCTATACACTATGGTCTTCTCTTCTGCTTACGAAGAGGTTTGCCAAAGCCTCTACTCTTTCATCATGAGACAGTTACTCTGTCTCTGGAACATTTTGCTCTGGGCCACACTTTGTTTTCCTGACCGGAAACTTTGGTTTCTTGTGACCCTAATCATAGAGCTTGGGAGATGCACAGAGATTTCTCCGTGGACTTTTTGGATTCCCTCTCCCATTTTTCCTGAGGAAAAGGACTACATTTTGCTCCTGGCCACAATTTGGTTCTTTATGAACGTGATCGTAGACCTTGGCATATGCATGGGGATTTCCACTGGGACTTTCTGGACTTCTTTTCACATGTTTCCCGCTGAGAAGGACTACTCTAATTTGAGGAGTGTTCTCCAGTACCCTGGAACTCCCCAAGAATGGAGACACGTGGTTAGTTCTACTCTCCTGATTGGATTCTTTCTTCGATGGGAAGACACTTTTAAAAATGGGTGCCTGAAGCAATCCAGCAGGAACAGTCAGAGGCACCCTAAATGGAATTTTGAGGAGCTTTTTGGGCTAGAAAACCCTCCGGGGACTCTTGATGCTACATGGTGAGATCTGTTTCATAAGAGAGTGATTTGAATGACTGAATTTTTGTTTGACATTGACTTAAAAAAAATGCTGGATGCAGCCATGATTTCTAGAGACATCCAGAAACAATCCAAAAAATTGTTTTTTCCTCCTTTGACTTCTTTTTTACGTATGGCATAAATCTGAAACGTTTAATCCTGAAATGGTATGAGTTATGGGCAGGGCAGATAGTGCAATGATTATGTTAATTATTCTCATGCCTGAAGCTTCTACTGTGGTTCTTCTGTTTACCTTTCCACATTTTATTGAGTTTAAACTGTTTAAACAAACTTTAAAATCATACTAGAAAGGACTTCCAATTATAATGGAGTTATCAATTATAGTAAACTTCTAATCTGCTACAAGTTTTGTTTGACAAGTAAATGCATTTCAGCTGTCAAGTCTTCACATGAAAAAGCATCTACTCAAATGGAATTCCCGGAAATCCATTTGGACCTCTGTTCTCTGACATCGCCCACAAGATGGAATGACTACAACACACCCCCGAAAACCAATGATGTGCCATGTACCCTCACCTGCAGGCTCTGTTCTCAGAGTCAGAAAACTCCCCCTCCTTATTAGGTTATGCCCACAGAGGCAGGAAACCTCCTTTGAGGCAAGAGATGCCCCCAGAGGCATGAAGCGCTCCCAGAGGCAAGAAATGCCCTTTCACCTGCTAGACCTTGCCCTTTGAGGCAAGAAACGTTCCCCTTGGCATCACACTGGTTATTGCTGCTCGCATATTTTATTTTCCATGTCTTATGCCAGTTCTTTTTAAAATGCCTGTACGATATAGGTTTCTGTTCACCCCACACTCCTAATACTATGGCCATTAGTTAAAAAGAAAGGGAGAATTGTTGGTATGCATGAGACCCCTTCTGTTTCATTTGGTTTAAATCCCCCCTGCTTAACACTATTCTATTTACATAACCACTTCATTCTATTTACATAACCGCTGTTAACAAGCACCACCCTCCCTCCTGGGCATTAGTGGCTCAGTGATAGAATTCTCGCCTGCTCCACCCCCTCTCCTTGTCACACCCTGATCCTCTCCTTGTCACACTCTGATTTTCACCAGTCACTTTTCTCTCCACCCTCTCTATGTCACATCCTGTTTCCACCCTACTTGGCAAGTATATATAAAGACAGCATTGTGAGTTTTACGGTACCTTTAGTTTAGCTTAGCTCAGCTTAGATTGTGCTGTGTCCTGCATGAATAAAGAGATACTGCCTACAACCCAGCCATGAGTCCTGGGTTGTCTGTTACCCGCCCATGAAGCCAGCCCAGCGACAACAACACAGCCCGGCGAAAACAACACACCTTGTTCAAATTCAAATCTTGCTAGTTACTCAGTATGTGACCTCTGACAAGTTAATTAACCTACAGAGTTGTGGCTTTCTTTACCCATAAATATGATCTTATGTTGACTCCACTGGTTAATTATGAGTGCTAAAGATTATGTTGGTAATATTTTAGGCACATACTCAGTATTTAGAGAATGGAGGATTTTTTTATTACTTCTGAGATTTTGTCCAAGATTGTTTGGCTCCTAATCAGGACAGAGCAGAGAGTATGGCATGGTATGTTCATTTTGTTTATGTTAGGGATATTTTTCTTTTTAATTATTTTTATCATCTTCATTTTATTTATTGGATAGAGACAGCCAGAAACTGAGAGGTAAGGGGTGATAGAGAGGGAGAGACAGAGAGACAACTGAAACAGTGCTTCACCACTTGAAAAGCATTCCTCCTGCAGGTGGGGACTAGGGGCTCAAACCCTGGTCCTTCCTTGTGCATTGCAACATGTACGCTCAACCAGGTGCACCACCACCTGTCCCAGGTTAGGGATATTTCAAGCCTATGCTTTGTTAGGAGAGATGTATTTCTACTGGTTAGACAAAAAACTAATGAGTATGAACATAAACTTATATATGTATATATATATATATATATATATATATATATATATATATATAATACCCCTCTTACAATATAATATATATATAATATATACATATATAGTATATATAATATCCATCTTTAGTGCAGATGAAGAGTTGGGGTGGTCTCCATTTTGTAGATAGCTAGTAGGCATATTTTAGTTATATTCCAAAGGACCTGTGGCTAAACTAGATTTTTGTTTTCTCTCCCCCCCCCCCAGCCTGAAATCTGATATGCAGGTGGATCCAAGTTATTGTCTGGGGAGATGATGTTATGGCTGGAAAAAGGACCAGAAAGGTGGATCAGGGAAGAGAGTAGCTCTCAAATATGGGAAAGGTGTGTAAATATTGTTGACTCTAAACTTCATTGATTTGATCTGATCTGATCTGGGTCCCATATTCAGCATAGGAGCCTATGTGACCTCTGCATCCCTATAGATCAGAGCTCACATTCTGTGGTATGAGTAGAAATGTTTCAAGCTGCCCCAATATAAGGACCCATCTTCCTCAGGTGGCACATAGAGCATGTTGTCCATCCTCCCTTCAGAGGATTGAGCATTCACTATGGTTATTGATCCAAGTTGAGGGATCTATTGTGTTGTTCCTGAATAGAGATTACTGGTAACAATGGAGGGATGGATTTATTCAAGGTCTAGGCCCATCATGTCTGTTTGGGAATCTCAGGACTCCCCAACTAGGGCCCCAGCTGATGGGGTGACATGATAGTGACTAAAGAGTCATCCTTAAAGTATGCCAGTCTCTTGCCTTTATTCAGCTTTTGCAGCCCTTGCTTTGATAAGGCTAGCCTTGGAGTGAGTGAGGGAAGTGTAATAGGAAATAGGTGAGGAGGGCATCTATTTCTAAGGATACACTATTTAATTATGAACTTTATACTGACTCAATACAGACTATTGTGTATTTTTGCTTTCAGGTATATATTTTGCCCTAATTTATGGATACATGTGAACATATGCTCTATCTCACAGATATCAACTCTTCATCTGCAGTATTCCAGGCTTCAGGTTCATGATTAGTCACCAATTTGTTTGGCTTTATATGTTAACTCTCTTTTCAGTCACCAGGTTCCAGTTGCTAGCATGATGCCAACCAGACTTCCTTGGACCCCACCAATGTGTCCTGGAGCTCCCATTCCCCAGAGCCCTTCCCCACTAGGGAGAGAGAGAGGCAGGCTGGGAGTATGGATCAACCTGTCAATGCTTATGTTCAGTGGGGAAGCAATTACAGAAGCCAGACCTTCCACCTTCTGAATCCCACAATGACCTTGGGTCTATACTCCCTGAGGTTTGAAGAATAGGAAAACTATTAGAGGATGGTATGGACTATAGAGTTCTGGTGGTGGGAATTGGGAATTGTGTGGAGTTGCACCTCTCTTATCCTATGGTTTTGTCAGTGTTTCCTTTTTATGAATAAAATAAAAAAAGAAAAATAATAATATCCCTCTTTATATACTGGTGGGAAATTCAAATTTTATGAGAAAGACAGTGGTCATAATCACTTTAGAACCCCTTTATTCCTTACTACTTCAGATACTATTAAGCAGTAAACACATGTGACTTGCCATGGTTTCATAGTCCCTGCTTATTAACGCTCTTTCCTTGATTCCTTTCATAATTATACATTAAACTGAAGTAACTACCCACATCATTATCTTTATGGATTTGGTTTGAAAAAGAGATGACACAAAAATATATTAACAACAGAAATGGTTTGACAAAATCTTGTCACTGTTTTTTTTTTTTTTCTTTCAATAATAGGATAAAACATACCTCAATTCTCGAAAAGATATACTACAGGAAGTCAGACGGTAGCACAGTGGTTAAGCGCACAAGAAGCAAAGCTCAAGGACTGGCTTAAGAATCCCTGTTCGAGACCCTGGTTCCCCACCTGCAGTGGGGTCTGCGGGTGTCTTTCTCTCCCCCTCTCTGTCTTCCCCTCCTCCATTTCTCTCTGTCTTATTTAACAAGGGCATCAACAACAACAACAATAATAACGACAACAACAATAACAAGGACAACAAAAAGAAATAAATATTAAAAGAGAGATATTATAAATTATCTTATTTCCAACAATTACCAAATGATAAGATTAAAAGCTTTCCTATGTCCTTGTTACTACAGATAAGTTATCTCTTGAGTATGAAATAGATTCCCTTGGTGAGCTCCCCCACAGGAGTGTTTCTAGTTATTTTTTCTCCCTCCCAGCATGAAAGCGGGCTTTCTACACCGTTAATGACCAAGAACGCTACTCCCTGAGGTAAAATTTCTAATATCTTTCATGTCCTGCACTTCTTTTCTTTTTTAATCTTTATTTATTTATTCCCTTTTATTGTCCTTGTTTTATTGTTGTAGTTATTATTGTTGTTGTCATTGTTAGATAGGACAGAGAGAAATGGAGAGAGGAGGGGAAGACAGAGAGGAAGAGAGAAAGATGGACACCTGTAGACTTGTTTCACCTCCTGTGAAGCGACTCCTCTGCAAGTGGGGAGCCAGGGTTCCAACCTGGATCTTTAGGCTGGTCCTTGCACTTTGTGCCAGGTGTCTTAACCAGCTTCGCTAGCTCGTGACTCCTCACCTGCACTTACAATCTTATGCAGAATATCATTCCAGAGAAAAACCTATTCTGAAGGACAGTATGAGCTGTCTGTAGCATTTCTCCTGATATGAAATTCAGTTCCTCCACATAGTTTATTTAAGACTGGAATAGAGTGAATTCCACAGAGTGAATTTTCTTACTCCTAACATTTGCTGGGGTTTCACATTGTCAGGTGAATTTGTCTGATGACGTTTTCATATGAATACCATGAAAAACCTTTAAATAAACTTGTCCAAAACAAAATTTACACACAGAGAGATAACTAACACAAAAGAGAAAGCTTTTCCATATATATATATATGCTGGGCAAGTAATTAAATTGACATGATAACAATAAATAAGAGAAAAAAGCTAATATAATTTCAGACGTGGAGGATCACAAATATGTGAAATTTAGAGAATTAAACAAATCATTAAGTTTTAATGTCTTTTAAAAATTAATTTAAATTAATTTTTTGACAGAGAAAATGAGACAGACAGGCAGACACCAGGGCACAATGCCATACCGGCTTATGTAGTAGTTAGGATTCAACCCAAGGCTTCACCCATGTCAGTCCTGTCCTCTAATTGCTGACACACCTCCCCAGAAGACAACTTGCATTCCATTTGTACAAAGAATTAAAAAAATGTACTTATAGATTTGCAATGTTCTTTGTGTGCATAGCATTCCTGGATCTTAGTTGCTTGTCTCTATTGCTAAAGTTGTTTATACTCTCTGGTGCAAGGAAGAGTAAATTTCACTTGGGGGGTAATATTTCTTCTACTTCCAGAAACCCAAGATGGGTCAGATTATCCTGTCATTGGCTTTCCTTAGGTAACTTAAATGTCAAATGAATCAATAATGCACAATGGTAATTTGAGCTAATCTATTTTTCTCCCCTACACTATCAATTCAAAGGCGAATAAGTAAGATAAGTTCCAGAGAGAGGGCATAAAGGAACAAGTAAGGTTTTCAAAGAAGTAGATTGTTGTTGAGCAGCCACAGCTGAAGTTGATTTCATGGGAATGACTGTTTTGAAGCAAAACTTTGAAAAACAGACTGAGGGGCAAGGAGATAACATAACAGTTATGTAAATAGACTTTCATACCTAAGGCTCTAAGATCCCAGATTCAGTCCCCATACACTGCCATAAGCCAGAGCTGAAATATGTTCTGGTTAAAATAAATAAATAAATAAAATAAAAATAATTACAGTAAAGAACAGACTGAGAAAATCTACAAAAACTATGTGAATCTTATCAAAGGAGAAGTGGCACATCCTAAAATTCAGAGTGAATACTCAAAAGATATTATGAGAGCAATGAATAACAATAGAGGGGGATATATGGAGTTCAAAAAGGGCTCACTTGAACAGGAATAAGATCTCAAATGAACTTAGCATTCAAAATTCTCCATAGTTAGTCATTGTCTTTCTCTCAGAAAAATACATTTCTCTAGCATTTCCCTATGGTATTTACCTTTGCAAGTCTCTGTAAATTTTGTCATATAAAATCTTTTGTTGAATCCTTTTTCTAGCTTATGTTTAGTAATTTTATTTTAGATGATTTAAAAAAAAAGTTTTCTTTTTTTTTTTTCCTTAAGAGAGTACTGTTCAGCTCTAGTTTATGGTGATGCAAGGAATTGAACCTGGGGCTTTGGAGCCTCAGGCATGAAAGGTTTGCTGCATAACCATTTTGCTATCCCCCACCCTAAAAAAGTTTTTATATATTTCATTTATCAATTTACTGGTAGAAACAAAGAGAAACTGAGAGGTAGAGGGGAGAGAGAGAGACAAGTTGAAACCTGCAGTATCGCTTCACTTCTTGTGAAACTTGTCATACTGCAAGATAAAGGCTGGGGACTTGACCTCAGGACCTCGTGGACAGTAATATTGTACACTCAGCCTTGTGTATTACCACTTGGCTTTTTATTTTAGATATTCTGACTTTGATGATTATTTCCTTTGGTTTGTTTAATATCATTAAATTAAAAAAAACAAGTTGGAATTGCAAAATGCACTTTTAATACTGAATACCCAAGCTCCATAACTTTGGATTTCAGTTGACAACTTTGTAGTCCAAATAATATCAATATCAAGATCTACCTTTGTCTGATCCATCTACTATTTCTGAAATTGTTTAGAATTAGAGATATCCAAATGTCTTTTCAAATGCAACAGGCTTCTTTTCTAAGAAAAATACAAGCAGCCAAGAGTTCTGTTGCTGTGCTTACTCTTACTTAGAGAAGTGAATTGGACCTTGGCTATCCAAACACTCAGCAGTCTTGCCACTTGACATGATCCCATTAATCAAACTTCAGCTAGGTTCTTTGACACTTCAAGGTTGAATTCAGCTGTGTACTTGAAGCTTGATGGCTTTTTCTCAGTTATTCCCCCTGTACCATGACCACTTTACTTTTGCTTCTATCAGAGGGACATTATAACCTGAAGTGTTAATCATGTAGTTAAGTGAAATAGCTGGTCCCTGCATTTTACTATATCATAAAATTCTAAAACTGAATTTGAACGTAATCAGAAAACTGTGTTAATAACTTACTAGTGAACTGGGTTTTGTAAGAGTTTCAAAGGATCAGAAAATGTAACAGTACTATTATGTAAACAATTCCCAAAGTACCCATACAAAACCATATGTATAAATTTATAATTAGAAGAGGGACAAGTGTTGGCACACTTAGTTGAGAGCACCCATTATCATGATCAAAGCTCCAGGTTTAAGCCTCTAGTCCCTACCTACCGGGTGGAAAACTCATAAGTGGTGAAGTATGTTACAGATGTTTCTCTATATTCCTCTTTGTCTCCATCCCTTCTATATTTCTAATAAGAATGCATATAATAAAATAAATAAATAACAAAACAAATAGTAATAATAATGAAGCGAATTACAGACTAATCGGCAAAATAATGACTAATATTTATCCCACTGAGAAAATTGATGAAAATGTCAAAATGATTAATAAATGAAGATAGTTGTAAAATACAAAGTCCACTTTCTGACCACAAGTGCAGGGATTCTGGTATTGAAAATACCTAGTACTGGAAGAAGCAAAATAGATACACAGACCAGTGGAATAGCATTGAAGTCCAGATAAGCTCCAATATCTACAGCCAAAGGAATTGCAGTAAGGGGGAGGGGGTTAACATGTTAAATAAAGAAAGTCTATCAGGAAACTTGGGTTGAAATGTGCATATGAATGAATCTGGACTGCCACAGATCTCCCTGCACCAAAGTTATCTCCAAATGAATAAAGACATGGACATTGTAGCAGAAAGTATGCAATATCTTGAAGAAAAGCACTAGCGGAATGTTTCATAGGCTTCAGAAATGTTCTCAAAGCTCAAGTCCAGCTGCAAGGGAACCAAAACCAAGGATAAGCCACATAGATAGACTACACCATTCTAAAAAGCTTCCACATAGTAAATGGAACCATCCCCAAAACAGAAAAATACACTGCAGAATGAAAGATCTTATGTGACATAAATAAGTTAAAGGATAGTAGCTAAAAAATGCATAAGAAACATTTAATCTCAGAAACAAAAAAGTAAACAATACCAGTAAAATACGGGGTGAAAACATGGACAAAATCTTCCCCCAAAAAGGGATTCAAGAGTCTATAGACATGAGAAAGTGCTCAAAGTTAGTGATTATTAAAAAAAAAAAAAAGACAAGAATGAGATAACTATCACTTAACAACTGTGAGAATGTTACAGATTAGAAAGAGCAGATATAACAATGTTCACAAAGATGTGGGGGAAAAGAATCTCCTCTATGCAAAGTAGTGAGAATATAAATTGGTCCAAATTTTCTGGAAAAACAGTCTGATGATTTCTGAGAACACTAAAAATAGATTTACCTCATGACTGATCATTTTCTCTCCTGGAGAATTATCCAAAGGAAGCAAAATCACCTATCCAAAGAAAATACATGAATAGTTGTTTATGATAGCACAATTAGTAATTGTCCAAACTTGGAGGCAGCTAAGATATCCATTAACAAATAGAATATTACTTATTTGTTAAAAATAATGAAGTTATCTTCCTCGCTTCATCTTGGATAGAACTAAAAGGTATAATGTTAGGTGAGGTAAGTTAAAAAAAGGACAATTACTGGGAGTTGGGCTGTAGCGCAGTGGGTTAAGCGCAGGTGGCGCAAAGCACAAGGACCAGCATAAGGATCCGGTTCGAACCCCGGCTCCCCACCTGCAGGGGAGTCGCTTCACAGGCGGTGAAGCAGGTCTGCAGGTGTCTATCTTTCTCTCCCCCTCTCTGTCTTCCCCTCCTCTCTCCGTTTCTCTCTGTCCTATCCAACAACAACGACAACAACAATAATAACTACAACAATAAAACAACAAGGGCAACAAAAGGGAATAAATAAATAAAATAAAATATTTTTTAAAAAAAGGACAATTACTGATGATTTAATTTATAGGTGAAACTTAATAACACGGATAGAAAGGGAAAGCACAAAGAGAACTTGGATTGAATGTGATTTATTGACCCAAATAAAAATTCTGGGGAAGGAAAAGAGGGAATGTATGAGAAAAGTTTGGGGTTCTTCCAGCATGATGGTAGGAAAGGAGCTAAGTTAATGAGAGTGTTTTTCAGACACCTATTTTAGGGAGATGAGAAGCTGTATCTATGTATCTATATGTCAACAACTGTATAGTAAACCATCAACCCTACCCCATAAAGTAATAAAAAAAACACTACAGTATTATCTTCTTTTTTTAAGTTTTTAAATTTTTTTTGTATTTGTTATATTTATTTATTTATTTCCTCTTTTGTTTCCCTTGTTGTTTTTCATTATTGTTGTAGTTTATTATTGTTGTCGTTGTTAGATAAGACAGAAAGAAATGGAGAGAGGAGGAAAAGACGGGCCAGACTCCCTACAATATTATCTTCTAATGTGGTGACTTAAGACATGTCAAGATAGTATAATTTACTATACTCATAATTTTAACATTTAAATATTGATTAGTCTATTGCTGTATTTCCAATGTTTTCAATATTATGTTATAATTTACCCTAAGTATCTAATGAAACTTGTAGAGTTTATTCGTTCTGAAATATGGCAAATTTTAAATGGCACCATTCTTATAAAATTCAGTTTCATCTCCACTCCATCATATGTAAATAAGATATGGAGGAACCCTTCAAAGGAGTGTTGACAACCTAAACTTCATTTTTTCATGTACATAGTTTTTGTTTTATTTTACTTTATCAAGTGTTGAATTTGTACCCAAGTAAATTAGTTATCTATTTAGTTATCTATTTCAAGTAATTTATTTCAGAAAAGTAAGTAAGTATTCTAATTAAAGTGTAGGAAGAAAATGAGGCATTATAGCAGTAGTATTGAAGATAGTAAAGAGTTTCTATACTATCACTAACAAGTGCCATCCTTGGTTGAGTAGACTATAATTTTACTCTCTTAACGTGACATTATGTTGCATTATTTTGTGTTAGCCTAACATTGAGTTTTTTTTCAGAAGAAAAATAGTTTATTTTGTGCTCTTTTACTTCATCTGTCTATGAAAACTAGAGTGAAAATATAATGAAGTATACTTTTTATTCATTTTGCAAAGTCCTTAATTCATGATATGTGATTTCTATTTTTTTTCTTTTTTTCCTTTTCTCTTTCTTTCTTCCTTTTTCTAGGCTGTGAAGTTGGATGAATGTGGATGCTGATCATTCCAACTTTCCACTTCATGTTGTTTACCTAACTTGCAAATGCATTGTGAGGATTAATGCCTATTTAAAGTACCTTACTACTGCACTTTCCATTAGAGAGAATGGTTCATACACATTACAAAAATCACCCAGTGGAGATAAAATTATACATACATTTACAATCCTCTGAACTTGCAGTAGGGTGTTTTAATGAGACAAGCATTTGCTATACTGCAGTATTCTCAGTAATCAAACAGAAACTATTGAAATGCCATGAAGAGAAGAATTTAAGAGAAAATGTATAATATTTTTCATAATTATAAGTATTAGTCGAATAGCATTTAAAGTACACTAAACTACCTGCATTTGCAGTGTGTAGTCAGTCACCTTATAAAAACAGCTATTAAAAAAGCAAGATCATATAGCTAATTTCCCCAGATAATGCTATCTTTCTACTATGAACAGCATGTTGAATGGATCATAAAACCACACTAGTAATCAAATATTGTGCCTTTTGACCCCAGAATTGCCACCAAGTGACTATTAAAAATAAACAAGTCATATATACAAGAAAGTGAAAATTCTACCAAGACCAATACCCACTTATATGTACTGTTCTTTGCTACTTAGTTATATGGTAAAATGTATTTCCTCAATCCATTACTTTGTATTCCAGGAGTGATATCATTATTCGTATTAATACCAATTCCTTAAGCCTTATGGCCTTTTATATGGAATGTAACATTGAAGTTTAATACCCCACAGTTTCCTACTTAGTTCCTGATATGACCCTTATCATGAAATCTCTGCATTGTTATCTATTTCAGGTGAAAAGTACAAAGTTGTATTAATGGTTTAAAATGGTATATACTATTATCTTTAAAAATCTCCTTGGGAATTTAACAAGCGTACTAAGGTCTATGTTCAATTTTATAACTCTACTTTATAATTTTAGCACATCACTATTCTCTTTGAAAAACAATTGCTTAATAGAAAACATACAATTTAACTGGTTATAGCACAATGTTGGAAATGTCAGGCAGAAAATTATGCGATTTTAATTCATAGTAGCTTTAATCTTAGTTAATGAGACATTAGCCAATTTTGTAGCTTCTTTCGACTTTAGGACAATTTTTTAAAATTTATTTTCATTTTTTATTTTTTAACCAGAGCACTGTTCAGCTCTGGCTTATGGTGGTGCAGGGGATTGAACCTGGGACTTTGGAGCCTCAGGCATGAGAGTCTCTTTGCATAACCATTATGCTATCTACCCTCCGCAATTTTGTAGCTTCTAAACACAAAATATTATATTGTCTTCCTATCATGTTTACCCTGAAATAATTAAAAAAACACTTTAACAGACTAGAATCAAGCATATGCCGATAGATTGCTGAGTTTAAGTGTAGTTACATTCCCAATTCACTAGTCTTTTTTTTAAATATTTGTTTATTTCCTTTTGTTGCCCTTGTTGTTTTATTGTTGTAGTTATTGTTGTTGTTGTTACTGATGTCGTCCTTGTTAGATAGGACAGAGAGAAATGGAGAGAGGAGGGGAAGGCAGGGTGGGGGAGAGAAAGACAGACACCTGCAGACCTGCTTCACTGCCTGTGAAGCAAACTCCCTGCAGGTGGGGAGCCAGGAGCTGGAACCTTGACCACTTTCGTTTAACCCGCTGTGCTAACATCCGACTCCCCCAATTCACTCGTCTTAATGCGATGCTGATTGAAAGAAATGTTAAGATATTTATAAAATATATTTATGTTTAATATACACTATACAATATAGTTAAGATATAAACTATAATACAAATTATGTAACTGAAACATTATAATAAAGCATAAAAATAAGAACAATATAAAGTTGATAATATAGTACATGCAATATCAGAGCAATAACTAAAAATAAAAATATATAAAATATCTGGGATATGAGAAAAGAATCTATTCTATATCAGAGTTATATGAGGCAAGCATTCTTGAGTCCATCCTAGCATTTTATAATGCTCTTTTGTAATTTTTACAGAAACAACTAGATTTCTTCAAATTCTGGCATCATACACCAGCTTCTTCTTAACTGCTGTGTTTTTCTAATTTAAGAATCAAAAAGTTTCCATTTCCTTTACATTTTTGAAAAAAACTTTCATGTTTTATAAGTATTTTTATAGTTTGTCTTTAGGACAGTAAATACCAAATCGTACAGTTTAGTTTTTCCTTCTGCAAAATTTCTCCCATATTTCTCAAAAAATGTGTGCAATTAAAATTTTTCCACAGTAAGCTTAATATTTCAAATACCTCTTGAAGTTTATAAACAATAGGAAATCACAATACACTAGAATTTATAATCAAATATCTAGTAAAATGTAAACAAGTGCGTATATTCCTAATCTAAAAAGTGAATTGTAGTTAAGTCTAATCTACAGCACCCATTTATAGATTACCTAGTTTTCTCCACATAATGACTAATATGAAAAACATTTAAATAGTATTTGATGAAAAATACAATCCAAGTGATGTATATAGGTAACTTGTTATTTTTTTCCTATGGTCTTGTATTATCTCTCAGCTCACTATAATTTATGTTCTGTGATTATGAGAACATTTTTTCCACACTTAGAGCTGTATTATCATCTTACACAGCTGTAATAATGGAAATATTAGTTATGCATGTCCTAGCAAAGAAAAAATATAAATGTGAATATGTTTCTGTCCCATTATCTATCTAAAGAAAATAGATGTATATTTATATTCATAATAGCACAAGTCACATTAATCTGAACTTGGAAGCAACTCAGATGTTCAATGACAGAATTCTACTTAATTGTTAAAAATGATGGTTAAGTGAGATAATTCAAATGGAGAAGAACAAATACTGATGATTTCATTCAGAGGTGAATCTAAAGAAACAAGAATAGGAAAGGAAACCACAAAGAGAAACTTTAATTGAATGTGATGTATTGAACCAAATAAATATTATTAACAAGACCAAGTACTTTCATATAATAATTTAAATACACAGACTGTAATATTAGTGCCTGGTGAGAGCCATAACTGATAAAAGTAGAATAACCATATATAATTACATTCATAATTGTAGTGGAAAATCAATAACTGGGAGCCAGGTGGTGGTGCAGCGGGTTAAGCGCACATGGGGGAAAGCACAGGGACCTGCCTCAGGATTCTGGTTTGCTCTCCAAACTCCCCACCTGCAGGAGGTGCTCTTCACAGGTGGTAAAGCAGATCTGCAAGTGTCTGTCTTTCTCTACCACTCTCTGCCATCACCTCCTCTTTCCATTTCTCTCTGTCCTATCCAACAATGACAACAATAACAACAACAATAATACCAACAACAAAAGGAAAAAAAAATAAATTAGTTAATTAAAAAAATCAATAACTATAGACTAAAGTTTGTGATAGGTATAGTGCATAAGAAGTTGATCAAATAAAAATTTAAATATATTGTTTAAATATTTTTAATATATAAATATCATAACAAAATGTTATAATTTTTAGGGCAATATTTCTTTCTCAGCTCAGTTTTAGAGTTATTATTTATAAGCTGAAAACAATAGAAATCTTAAACCACATTTTAGCTTACTGAATCAGTTTATCCTGGGTAAGTTTGTTCATTTGTAATATTCAAACTGTCTAGTGCTTTTCTGATGAGTATAAGTAAGTTGAAATCCACTGTTCCATGAACCTTTCTTTCATTTCCAAGAGGACTTACAAAGTGAAGGATTGTTGAGATTATGAAAAAATATTTCTGCATGACTGATTTATTGTTTATGATTGTCAGGGTTGATGGTGCAATGTTTTGATTGTTTTTGTCTTTGTGTGTTTATATGATTTTTTGAAAAACACCTAATTTTCCACTTAGATGATTACTTAATAATATAAATGCCTTAGAATAAATTGGGATATTTTGAAAGGTATAATTTCAAGTAGAATCATATAATTCAACTTCCTAATTTGGGCAACACAGTAAATAGAAAACATTTGTAATTAGAAGCTTAGGACTTTATTTGTAACTTTTTTCATTTCCCATAAAGTTCAATCTCCAAATAAAACTTTATTGTTCATTTTTATGTGATATGACAGAGAAAAATTGAGAGAGAGAAAGAAGATAAGGAGAGAGAGAGAGAGAGATAGACTCCTGCAAACCTGCTTCACCCCTCGTGAAACATTCTCCATGCAGGTGTGGAGTGGGGAACCCTGATCGTTATGCTGGTCCTTGGTGCATATTATGCTACCACCAAGCCCCCTCCAAATACAACTTTGATGTGAAAATCTCTATCAGGCCATCCCATCAGCTGGGGCAGTGGTCAGGGAGCCCTGGGGTTCCCACACAGACATGGTGGGCCTAGACCTCTAGTGGATCCATCTCACCACTGTCATTGGTCATCTCCATCAAGAACAACATAATGGACCCCTTTGTGGGCCCCTATAGAACCTTCCCCTGAATGTGGACAAACAAGGGTATGGGATGTTCCATTCTCCAAAGGGAAGTTGGATAACATGATCTACCTATCACTCCAGGATGATGGGTCCTCAAATTAGTGCAGCCTGGAATATCCCTATGCCTGATCAGACCTACAGGGATGTTCCTAATGCCAGATCAGACTTACAGGGATGCAGAGGTTGCACAGGCTCCTGTGCTGACCATGGGCCTCAGATCAATCTATGGGGTTTATAGTTAACAATATGTATATACTTTTCCCATACTGGGAGCTACTCTCCTCCCTGTTACAGCTTTCTAGTCCTTTTTTCCAACTATGACACCATCTCCCCAGACAATAACTTAGGTCACCTGCATGTTAGATGTCAAGCTCAGACAAAAACAAGTGGGGTCATGGACACTTTGGAATATACCTAAAATAGACCTACTAGCTTTTTCCAAAATTAAGATCCCAAATCTTCATCTGCAATATTCTTGTTTTTAGTTTCATAATTTGTTCTGACTTATATCTTAACTCTTTTTCAGCCACCAGGTTTCAGATGCTGCCATGATGCCAATCTGACTTCCCTGGGCAGATGACCCCACCAGAGTGTCCTGGAGCCGCATCTCCCTAGATCCCTACCTGACCAGGGAAAGAGAGCAACAGGCTGGGAGTATGGGTCAACCTGTCAATGCCCATGTTCAATGGGGAAGAAATTACAGAAGTCAGACCTTCCACCATCTGTACCCCATAATGATCCTGGGTCTATACTCCCAGAGGGACAAAGAATAGGAAAGTATTAAAGGGAGGGGATGCACATTCAGTCAGGTGTGCTTAGCCCCAAAATGGAAAATTGAAGTCTTGTTGTCCTAGACTGCTTTTTTTTTTTTTTTTTTTTTTTTTAGCTTTTACAACAGAGTATTATTCACCTGTTGTGGTGAAGCTGGGAGTTAACCTGAAATCTTTGGTGCCTCAGGCATGAAAGGATTTTTTCATAACCATAACACTATCTCCCCACCTTCTTAGATTGTATTTATTTCCCTTTTCTTGGACTCCTTTTGTGTATATAGAAATGCCACTTGCATTGTTTTTATATCTTGCTACTTTACTGAATTTATTAATTATTTCCAGTATATTTTTGGCGGTGTCTTTGGTGGTTTTCTAGATATATTATCATGCTATCAGCAAATAAAGATAGTTTGATTTTATTCTTTTTCTCCAATCTGTATAACTTTAATATCTTTTTTCTTGTCAGATTGCAATGGCTAGCATCTTAAGTACTATGATGAATAATGATCTAGATAGTGAACATCCTTTCTAATACTGACTTGGGGGTGGGAGGCAGGTTTTAGCTTTTTCCTCTTTGAGAATGAGGTTAGCTCTGTGTTTGTCTTAAATTGTATTTATTATGTTGAGTAATTGTTCTTCAGTTTTCAGCTTTTGGAGGTAATTTGTCATAAATGGATGTTGGATCTTGTCTAATGCATTTTCAACATCAATTGGTATGACTGTGTGATTTTCATCTTTCCTTTTGTTGATAAGATGGATTACATTGATTGACTTAAAGATGCTGATTCATTCTGTTTATGGGGGATGAATTCCACTTGTCTTAGTAAATTATTCTATTGATATATTGTTGGATTCAATCTGTCAAGATTTTGAAGATCTATGAATCAATGTTAATTTAGGGATTAGATCTATAATGTTCTTTTGTTGGTAGCATACTTATCTGCTTTGGGAATCAACTGATGTTAGCCTTATATAATGTATTTGAAATTGAACCCCCCTCTCCAATTTCATGGAAAAGTTTAAGGAAAATCAGTGTTACTTTTTTTACTGACAGTCTTAGGAGAATTCATTAGTAAATCTATCTGAACCTGGACTTTTGTTCTTGGTAAAGAACAATTTGATTACTTATTCAATTTCTACTAGGGATTGACCAGTTCAAGCTATCTATTTCCTCTTGGGCCAAGCTTGGCAGGAGGTATGATTCTAGGAATGCATCCATCTCATCTAGGCTGTTCCAATATATTTGTATAAAGATTCTCATAATATATATAATGATATATATATATCCATATATATTTTTTATCTTGTTATAATTTTTCTCTAATTCTTGTTTTTTATCTGTTTGTTTGATTTTTAATTTCCACTGGGGTTATTACTGGGGTTTAGTGTTGGCACTATGAATCTAGCACTCCCAGAGGTTATTCGGTTATTCTCCCCCCCCCTCTCTCCCTCTCCCTCTCCCTCTCTCTCTTTCCTTTTGGTTTTATTTGATAGGACAGAGAGAAATTGTGAGGACTGGGGCAGGTAGAGAGGGAGGGAGGAGCTAGAGAGGAAAAGGCTCTTCTTCAAGGTAACCTGTATATTTAACTGGGTGCACCACTGTTTATCACCACCACCATCCCCATTGTTTAATCCTAACTTTCTTTTTCTAAGTACTATCCACTACTTTATTTTATTTATCCTTGTGAATAACCAACCAGCTTGTAGTTTCATTAATCTTTTGGATCATCTTTCTCATTTCTATTTCATTAATTTGTACTCTGATTTTGATTATTTCTTTCCTCCTGCTGACTTCTAGGTCTCTTTGTTGTTCCTTTTTTTTTGGTCATTTTAATTTTAATGAGAATATTTTTAATATACATTTATTTTTTTATTTAAGAAAGGATAAATTAACAAAACCATAGGGTAGGAGGGGTACAACTTCACACAGTTCCCACCACCCAATCTCCACATCCCATGCCCTCCCCTGATAGCTTTCCCATTCTCTATCCCTCTGGGAGCATGGACCCAGGGTCTTTGTGGGATGCAGAAGGTGGAAGGTCTGGCTTCTGTACTTGCTTCCCCGCTGAACATGGACGTTGACTGGTTGGTCCATACTCCCAGTCTGCTTCTCTCTTTCCCTAGTAGGGTGGGTCTCTGGGGAAGCAGAGCTCCAGGACACATTGGTGGGGTCTTCAGTCCAGGGAAGTCTGGCCGGCTTTTTACTTGGTTCAGTTGTGAAGTTAGGTAACTTAGCTGAGGTTTTTACTGTTTGTTAATGTGGGCCTGCACTACTATAAGCTTTCTTCTTAAGGCAGCATTGGCTGCATTCTACAGAATATGATAGTTGGTTTCTTCTTTTTCACCTTTCTCTGGGAAATTTTTATATTCTCTTCTAATTTTGTTAATTAACCAGGTGTTACTCAGAAGAATATTGTTTAGTGTCCATAGATTGGGTGCATTTTCTTACTTCTTTTGATGGTTAATATTGAACCTCACTGCCTCATGTTCAGAAAAAAAAAAATATATATATATTATGAATTCAATATTTATAATGTCTTTGTGTCCAAACACAAGGTAAATCCTTGATAATATTTCTTGTGTACTTGAAAAAAAGTGAATATTCTTTTGTGAAGGGATAAAAGGCTCTGAATATATCTGTTTAATTAATCTTATCTATGGCTTCATTTAAGGCCTTTACTTTCTTGTTGATTTTTTTGTCCCTATTATCTATCTCTTGCTGTGAGTGGTATGGCAAGGTCTTCTACTATTATTGTATTGTTATTGATGTCTCCTTAGTCTCTCCTAACATTTCTAAAATGGCTGTGTAAAAACATATCCAAAGAATAGTAAACATTAAAATATGCAATATGCAAAAATGAATGTCCTCTGATAGGAAGAGAGAACAACTCATACACGTGAACCAGATTGACAGCTTGTCAATTTCTATTACAAGATAGTGCACTCATCTCTATTGGATTTATAGAAGAAAAAAGATTTTTTACTTGTTGTGTAGAGTAGAATCATGAAGCTCTAGCCTTGCCTTTGCCACATGAGTTGCCTATAAAATGATGGATTGATTTTAATTTGACCTTGGCAGTTTTTCTTACCCACAGAGGTATTCATCTTGCTCTGTTCCAGACCTTTTTCTTGAACTCTGCTTTTGGACACTATCCTTCTTCTAAAGATTTGTCCCTGGGATCCTAGATGTGCTGTCAGTCATAGCTTTGTTGGCCGTGACTGATATGGTATATCAGATCTTTCATAATTTTGCCATTTTTATTTGTGAGTAAAGCTACCATAGTTTCCCAAGTCTATTGTGCTCTATATAATTAATCTAATGATGAAAATAACTCTATATAAGTACTGCTTTATAACTTGAAGTAATACCTATATTATATTGTAGTGCTTTTATATAGAAAAAAACTAGACTTTTGCATGCTTCTATCAATACATTCTACACTATTCACCTACATGTATTTTAAAATACTTTATACTTTACTATTTTAGGTGACCTTGATTTAAAAGCCTGTAAAAATTTTTAATGCATTTTTTCATTTCTTAAAGATGTATTTCATCACCACCACCACTATGCCTCCAATATCACTTCCCTAAAGTCCATCGCAGCTTACATGTAGTACAAATCTCAAATTTGGATCAAGACATGGCAACATAGGCAATCTACCTGGTGTTCCATTTGTTTTTGTTTTTTGGTTGTTTTTCTTTGCTGTATTTATTTACTTATTGGATAGAGATATACAGAAATTGAAAGAAAAGGGGGAAATAGAGATGGAGAGAGACAGAGACACCTCCAGCTCTGATCATGAAGCTTTCCTCCTGCAGGTGGGGATTGGGTCTTGAACCTTGGTCCTTGCACACTGTAACATGTATGCTCAATCAGGTGAATACTAACTGGTCCCGAGCCGTTTGTTTATAATAATGGTTGGATTGCTAAAAGTGAGTCTTAGCTAATTTTGACTGAGTATAACGAAAGTACTTATATGGTAGAACATCAAGAGCTCATTGCTGAAACCTATAACCAATTCATAAAACCTGGATGACCACTAAGAATTAGATAAAACAGAAATAATTATAGCTCCCACTTAAGAGAAAAAATTCTCATGCATTAAGGAAGACCTTAAAATGTAAGAGAATTGAATAGAAATACTGAATAAATTTATGAGTAGTCTTACAAATGAAATGTTATATGAATAAAGATAAATAAATGAGGATTTCTCTAGTGGTCATGTTATCTCCCCACAATAGATTTAAAAAAGTGCTAATATAGTTAGTTTTAAGTAAGGTCTGCATGTTAGCTCACTTGAGAGAGTATCTGATTTACAGTGACCAAGAACCATGTTCAAGCTTAGTTCTTATTGTGCGGGGGCAAGTTTCAGTGCCTCTTCCTCTATTTTTGTGTATATCCGCCCGCTTGTCATTCTTTCTTTCTAGATGGAAAAAGAAGTCCTAGAATCATGAAAGAATTTATGAATGAGGTCCCATCAAGCCCCCAAAATTTATTATCAAAAGAAAGATAGAACCAGATTACTCTGGAATATGTGACACTAAATATACTCAAGACTTTATGTTAAAATCCCTGTGCTCTATAGCAGAGCCAACCTACTGCCAAAATCTGTTGTTATTTTTAAGTGATTTTTTCCCCATTTTTATTAATTAATTGAAAGAGCAAGTGGGGGAGTGAGAACCAGAGCATGATTTTGGCAGATGTGCCATCAGAGATTGAACTCAGGACACCATGCTTGAGAGAGTAACATTTCAACCATTAGTTCACCAACTAGGTGAACATTAGGACATTATATATTTAGCTGTAAAAACCTTAGTGAGTGAATATTTCGAAATGGTTGGAAGAAATGAAGTCATTGAGGCAATAATCATGAAGTTTCAAGAGAATATTTCATTGAGTTTGAAAATAGATGGTATTGGATAAGAGTCAAACGTTGACAGTCATAATAATGAGGAAGGAACATAAAATCTAGATCGGAAAGAATGTGTTTAAATCTGACCTTAATTAGCTCCATGGAGTCATAATAGAAGGCAAATATGCTCAGAGACCAAAAGGTTATGCCTCTCTAATATTGAAGGGAAAATATGGAAACTAGGATAGTAAAAATATCCTGGTAAAATTTATTTTATAGTTACACTAAGGGCATAAAATATTCTAAGACTGTAAAGTAAGATACTACCTGGTATCTTTGAATGTATGTATTAAGCTCAAAGGAAATATCAAAAGGGTTCATAAAAATAATGTTATTGTACTGTCTTCCATCATCAATTCTCAAAAAACAGCCAACTTTTACATAAAAGTCATTTTGTTTCTCAATCTTACAAGATCCTTTACTCTCAAAAAGAAATACAAATCTTAGCAAATTTTTAATTATATTCTAAAATTCACAGTTTATATATAGAAAGGAAACTCTATTCAGAATTCCTTTCTATATATTCTTTCTATTGAGAGACAACCATGAGCTTTATTGTCTGAGCAAATATTCGTACAGAGATTGAGCAGACAGTATATGAAGAGATTTTTAGGAACATATATGAGGTTAGTTGGATAAGACAGACAGGTCAGATTGTTTATAATATGAGAGAACACACTGAGAAATAATTCCAAAGGCAATTATAAATTGTTTTTAGAATTCTAATATTTGAATGTAATGACTTTCATTTCAAATGTATTCTTGCTTTAAAAAAAATTTAGTCTGTAATAGAATATTGTTTGAAGACTTACTTTTATTTTATTTTCTCCTTAAGGCAATTAATACTACTCCAACATATTTACTTCATTCATTCTCATATTTTAGATATTTTTGCTTGTAAATGTTGACTTACAATGTAGTCATTGTCGAAGTGTAGTTTCGCATATTCTCAAGATATTTATCAGCACATCTCACCAACTATCTTCCTCATAATGCACTGGGGAACTCACTTTAATTTAATTCCCAACAACCCTCCTATTGAGCCTTTGCATCCTCTGGGATAGTTTATAGTTTCACTTTACTTTTCCTTGTTTTTTTTCTTAAGTTCCACCTATCAATGAGATCATTTGGTTTTCATCTTTTTTTTCCTGCTCATTTCTCATATTTTAGGTTTATCATAAGTTAAATGCAAGGATATCTACTATATCTACGTGAATATCATAATTACTCAGTGTATGGTTGAATTAAAGAAAGTATTGATGACCAGTACTATTTTATCATGAATTTAGTTGGATTGGCATTCAGTTTATAATTATCAATACTTTGAATTTGATATTCTTAAAAGTCTTATGAAAATTTACACAATGTTACCATAAATCAGTATTCTGAGGTCCTTTCAAAAACTGCATTGAACTTGATTCTTGAAGTATCCTTGCTGGAAGGAAGAATAAATTTTACTGCCCCAAGTTTACAGGTGAAGTATTAAACTTTCTTCGAAAACTTCCTTGACAATGTCAGAAGCTGAATTTTGGACAAGTCTAACCATAAAGAACATATCTTCACTTCCAATTTCACTATTATCCACTGAACCATGATTATCTCATGCGATGAACATATTGAGCTAGACAATACTCTTAAATTTTATTTATTCTGAAAGATATTTACTTAGCTTGAAAATCCCTGGATTCAAATGGGAGCATGAATAAACACCTGATCGACTCATGGTAGCCTGATGGGTTCTTGGCCTGACAGTTATTTGATTGGCTTTCAGGAGACATTTTTCTTTTAGTATTATGTAACTGAACAAGACAATATATGATAATACTGTTTCACAAAACCAAGGCTGTTTCACACCATGTGCTTAAATTGGCATTTTTGACAAAATATTCAAAATTTCTATGGCATGAAAGCTGAAAAAGGAATATGGCTTAAAGAAAAAGTAATAGCTTAAGGAGAACTGGTTAAGAAAATTCCCACATTTCCACTAGTTAAGTAGAAGAATGGAAGTGTTTATAACTAACTTACGAATTAATTCCCAACACTGTGTTCTTTAATATTGTACACAATATGGTCTGTCTGCCTTATCCAACTTACTTCATATGTATTCCTAAAAATATTTTCATATATTAATTGCCCAACTTCAGTACATATATTTAATAAGACAATAAAGCAGGTGGTCATCTCTGACAAGCACTTGAATAGACTTTCCTTTCTATATATAAACTATGTATGTTAGAAAATACTTGAAAATTTGGTGGTGAGATTTATATTCCTTTCTGAGAGTAGAGGATCCTGTAACACTTGAATAAATGAAAAGGAAAATGATTTTGGGACACTTGTTAGGATGTTTTAATTTTATACATACTGTCAGGCTTTAGATTGCAGATTAACTCAGTCTTTATAAAATTATTTAAAATATTTCTGCACCAAAGAGATAGCACTTCTGGCAGGGTGATTGTAATGCTATGTGCAAGGTTGAGCCTAGAGTCCCAGTACCATCTGGGTGATATATGGCAACAAAGGAATTTCTGTTGCCATTGTTGAGGGTGAAAGAGACTGTTGGCTTTCTCCTATGCTTTCTAATTGGCTATGGTTTCATTCCCAAAGAATTGCAGAGATCATAATTTCAGTCATTTTTAAATTCTTGATTAGATAAAATCAAAGAAAGCCCGTAAAGATCCATGTAGGCAAAAAAATCAGTATGACAATGAAGATGCTCTCTGTCTCTGTCTTTCTCTATCTCTATCTCTCTTTTAATTTTATTTATAAAAAGGAAAAACTGTCCCCACCTGCTGGGGGTTGCTTCACAAGTGGTGAAGCAGGTCTTCAGGTGTCTTTCACTCCTCCTCTTTGTCTGCCCTCCTCTCTCGATTTTTCTCTGTCCTATCCATCATCAACAACAGTTATATCAACAATAACCACCACAACAAGGAAAACAACAAGGACAACAAAAACAAAGTGGGAAAAATAACCTTCAGTAGTGGATTCATAGTGCTAGCACCAAGTACCAGTGATAACCCTGGAGAAAAAATAAAGGAAACACTGAACAAACCATAGGATAAGAGGGGTACAATTCCACATAATTCCCACCACCAGAACTCCATATCCCATCCCATCCCCTGATAGCTTTCCTATTCTTTAACTCTCTGGGAGTATGGACCCATGGTCACTGTGGATGCAGAAGATGGACAGTCTGGCTTCTGTAATTGCTTCCCCGCTGAACATGGGCATTGGCATGTCGATCCATACTCCCAGCCTGTCTCTATTTTTCCTAGTGGGGCAGGAGTCTGGGGAATCAGAGCTCCAGGACACATTGGTGGGGATGTCTGTCCAGGGAAGTCTGGTTGGCATCGTGCTAGTATCTGGAACCTGGTGGCTGAAAAGAGCGTTAACATACAAAACCAAACACATTGTCTACTAATCATGAACCTAAAGGCTGGAATAGTAAGGATAAAGAGTTGGGGGGGAGCTCTCTATTTTATAGATAGATAGTAAGCCTATCTTAGTTTTATTCCAAAGGGTTTGTAGCTATATTAGTTTTTTTTTTTTTTCCCTGAGCCTGGAATCTTATATGCAGGTGGTTCTAAGTTATTGTCTGGGGAGATGATGTCATGGCTTGAAAAAGAATGAGAAAGTTCGATCAGGAAAGAGAGATGCTCCCAAATATGGAAAAGGTGTATAAATATTGTTGGCTGTAAACCCCATCGATTTGATCTGATCTGGGGCCCATATTCAGCATAAGAGCCTATGTGACCTCTGCATCCCAGTAGATCTTAGCTCACATTCTGTGGTCATGAGTAGGAACATTCTGAGGTGCCCCAATATCAGGACCCATCTTCCTCAGGTGGAGCATAGAGTATGTAGTCCAGCCTCCCTTCAGCGGATGGAGCATTCTCTACCATTGTTGATCCAAGTTAATGGCAAGGTCCTATGAGGGCTCACAAAGGGGTCTATTTTGTTGTTCCTGATAGAGATGACCGATAACTGCCAGGCTAGTGTGGGGGTGACTTTTCCTGGGCTCACACTCTCTGGGCTGGAGAGAACTCAACAGGAGCCAGCCTGGGCTGCTACTCACTCAGTGACGAAAAGGGAGATGACTCAGGAACCAAACATGTGGCGAGACAATGCAGTGTCTTTATTCATCAGAGATCCACGACTTTTAAAAGGTAGAACTGGAAGTGGCAATTTGGAACCAGAAATTGCTAGGAAAGGGGAGGAGAAAGGCAAAAGGGGGCTGGGAAGGTAGAAACTTCCTTAGCAACTGTTGTGAGGGTTTTAACTGGTAGGATTAATACTACCCTGCAGGAAGGGAGTGTCTTGAGGGTAGAAAGAAGATAGATCAAAGGAATGAAATGGGTGGGGATCTTTCAGGCAAAACAATGATTATGTAGATAGGTTATAGTATCAGGAATGCCCTGCTGAGCTCAACCACATCCTCACATCCGACAGGTAACAATGGAGAGAGGAATTATTCGAGGTCTAGGCCCATCATGTCTATTTGGGAATCTCAGGACTCCCCGAGAAGCTGGTCTCTTTTATCCACTTCTATGGCCTTCATTTTCTTTCTAGGCCATGCCTACAGGAGTTTAAATAGGTTAAAACTCCTGGCTCCCCTTCTTTTTCCTTCTTCTTTGTAAGGAAAGGGAAACAAGATCTGGATTCCTGAAATGTTGTTCAGATTCTCGTCCCTCTCAGTGACAGGGACAAGAACAAAGGATGATCACAAAAATTCTGGATTCTAATGGAACTGGGGTTCAGGGCTCTCCTTGGTCATTACCTACCCCTAACATTATGATACCTCTCTGTCTTGTTATTTCTGTTAACTTTACTTTAAAAAAAATTTCTTAGTGATTTAAAAGCGATTAACAAGATTTTAAGATAACAGGGCTACAATTACACACAATTTCCTCCATCAGAGTTCCATATCCTATCCCCTCCATTGGAAGCTTCTCCATTCTTTACCCCTCTGGGAGTATGGACCAATATCCTTTATGGGGTACAGAAAGTGAAAGGTCTGTCATTTATACTTGCTTCTCCATTGAACATGGACAATGATAAAGGAGCCCATACCCTCAATAGGTTTCTATCTTTCCCTAATGTAACAGGACTCTGGGGAGATAAGGTTCCAGAACACATTGGTGAGCCCCTCTGTTCAGGGATGTGGTCATTGTAGTATCTGCAACTTGGTGGCTAGGGGGTAGTAAGATATAAAGCAGAACCAATTGTTTAATAAACAGGAACCTAAAGGTAATAATAGAGAAAATGAAACTAAGGGTCTTCCTGTGGGAAGAAACTAGAACGTTTATTTTAGGTATATCCAAGGAGCCCATGACTATAGTAGTTTTTGCCTGAACCTGATAGCTAACATACAGGAAAGCTAAAAGTATTGTCTGGGAAGATAGTGTCAGAGTTGATGATAGGACAAGAGAGCTAAGTTAAGGCAGAGAGTAGCTCCCAAATATGAGAAAAGTACATAAATCCCATGAACTGTAAACCCCATCAATCTTACCTAGAGCTCATATCTATCCGTACTGAGCACTGGAATCTGTGTAACCTCTGAGTTCCTGTCAATCTGTATCAATATGAGCTCACAGTCCATGGTTATAGCTGGAAAAATTATAACCATCAGTCATTTCAGGACCAGCCTTCTTAAAGTGCCATAGTATATTGACCCAGTCTCCCTTTTGAAGAGTGGGGTAGTCCCTACCATTGCTGTTCTACATTGAGGGCAAGCTCTTGTAGAGGCCCACAAGAGGGTTTATAATGTTGTTTTTGATGGAGATGACCAGTCATGGTGAAGAGAGCAATCTGTTAGAGGTCTGGGTCCATCATACCTATGTGGGAATCCCAGGATTCCCTAACCAGAGCCCCAGATGACAGGGTGGCCTGGTGGTAACCAAAAAGGCCATCACTAAACTGTGCCAATCACTTGGTTTTATCCAGCTTTTATAGTCCTTACTTTATCTGACAAGGTTAGACTTAAGGTGGTTGAGTGAAATGAAATGGTGGGTAGGAGAGAAGGTATCCAAGCCTAAGTAGTAAATATTTGGTTAAGTACCTTATGACTTTTTCTTAGGTCTTTCTTGACATGCAGGCTTTTTAATTTTTATTTTAAATCTTTGTTTATTTATTGGATAAAGACAGCTAGAAATCAAGCTGAAAAGGGGCAACAGAGAGGGAGAGAGACACCTCCTGCAGACCTGCTTCAGCACTTGTGAAGCTTTCCTCCTGAGGAGGGGGCCTGGGGTTTGAACCTGAGTCCTTGTGCATTGGAACAAGTGCTCTCAACCAGATGCATCACCAGCTGGTCCCTTTTCTTAGGTCTTTCTATTTGCTTGAGACACTTATTGAGTCTAAAATTACTCATTGCAGACTATTGAGTAGTTTTTCTTTAAGGTGTCCATTTTCCCATAACTTATGGATATATGTGCATATCTACCCTAGGTGTTAATACATACTCCTATTAACTTATACTCTTCTAAATAACTACTTATTTAACATGACAGGGGGAAATAGATAGAATTCATCAAGTCCTTTAAATTCCTTTAGTATAAACATAATGTTTCAAATTTGTAAACTGAATTCTGACACTGGGGTAAATTGTTAAATCATTTCTAATAACTTTTTTTAAATATTAAATCACCTGCAATCTTAGACCAGGTAGATTAAAAACAACAGGTCTGTTAGTATCTAAGTTATAGTTATTTGTAAACAGATTAAATGACATAAATCATGGTAAATTCTTATAGCGTACAGTAAATGGAATTTTCAAAGTAATCCAAGCTCCCAAATAGCTTGGTATAGTAATTATCTATCGCCTTCTTAAACTCTAAGACAGCAAGGAAGCTTCCTCACTCTCTTATAGGAATTATGTAGAAATGTAACCCTCTTTTTTTTTTAATTTTTAAATCTTTATTTATTGATTTTGAATAGAGACAGAGAGAAATTGTGAGGGGAGGGGATATAGTGCAAAAGAGAGACAGAGAGACACTTGCAGACCTGCTTCACCACTTGTGAAGCTTTCCCCCTGCAGGTGGGGGCCAGGGACTTGAACCCTGATCCTTGTGCACTGTAATGTGTGTGATTAACCAGGTGAGCCACTGCCAGGCCCCTGAAATGTAACCCTCTTATCCTATAGTCTTGTGTAAGTATTTATTTCCATTTTATTATATATATGAAAATCTAGAAACCTTTAATACAGTCATGGTTAAGATCATGGAAAACTGTAAGCTTATTTATATTCTGCTAGTAATACATAAGTTTTCCTTTTAATCTTTCTTCACTAACACTGGAATTGCTGGTAGTCTCTTTAGTCTTAATCGTTTTTCTTTGACAAGTTGATTAAAACATTTACCATATGCTCACTGGTAAAAAAAAAAAGGAGGAAAAAAAAAAGGAGGAAAAAAAAAAGAAAAAGAAAAGAATAATCTATATTTCTTCCAGTCCTGGAACCTCTTGGTTTTTTACTAGTATTTCTTCATACTTTTCTTCATCACCTACTATTTGATACTCAGCCAAATTAATGCAACCAATACCACCATGCAATATTTCACTTTTGACTTGACATCAAGAGACGGCAAGCCTCAGATATTAACCCTCTAGCTTCAATATTTTGGTGAGGCCTTTCCTAATACTTGGAACTCCCTAGTTCCATTTCAAATGGCACAAGTCCTAACAAAGTTTCCCTTTTTCACCTTTTTCTCCTCCTCCTCCTCCTCCTCCTTCTTCTACTTCTCCTCCTTCTTCTCCTCCTCCTCTTCCTCCTTTTTCTTTTGCCACCAAGGTTATCACTGCCTGCTTTACAAATCTAACACTCCAGGTGGCCAGTTTTCCTTATTTTCTTTCTTTCTTTCTTTCTTTCTTTCTTTCTTTCTTTCTTTCTTTCTTTCTTTCTTTTTTATTTGACAAGGCAGAAAGACTTTGAGAGAAGAGGGGAGATAGAAATGGGATGATAAAGATAGACACCTAAAGACCTGCTTCACCTCATCAATGAAGCACTCCTTCTTCAGGTAGGGAGTGAGGGCTTGTACCTAGGTCCTGGCTCATGGTGATATGTGAGCTCAACTTGGTGTGCCACTTTTGGTCCTCAACTTCATAATTTCTCTGAATGAAAAATAAAATATGTCCAGATGTAATTAGAATGAGATAATGTATATGCATGACCATGAGTCCACAATTTTAAATTTTAGTATTTTAAATTTAAATAGCTATAACATTTAATATCAGGGAAGTGAAGCATTAAGAGCATCTATAGACTCACTATTTTCTTATCATTGTTTTTCTTTATCTTATCACATTTTCTATGAATTGAGCTCTCACACTCATGTGACAGTTAATACATAGGTACATGTATATCACATATATAGTTTAGATATAAATTCCATCTATTTGATTATTCATTAATTTTGTATTATATTTGAATATACATATTAAAGTTATACTTTTATAAGGCATGTGCTTGGAGGGCATCAGTTTATTTTGTTATTTTATTTATTAAACCAAATGTTGTATTTTCACAGAAAAAGTAATAGTCACATAGAACTTGTTTGGTATATATCTAACATTCATATTATATTTAATTTATCCAATATGTGTGAATATCTTAACCAATCACTAGTCATGTCACTAAAATACATTGCCTAGTAAAGTCAGTTACTAGATTCTGTAGTCAGTTTAACTCAAATATTGCTTAGAAATAGCAAAAATCTTCCTGTTGCTACTTTTGAATTACCTATCATACTTCTCTGATTATTAGGTTATAGAGATTCCATTTAATAACTCAGGAGTGTCTATTCATACTATGTAAAACATACAAAATATTTTGTGTGTTGTAACTTGTTTTCATCTAAAACTGCTAAGGCACAAACATACCAAGGATGCTGAAAAGCAAAAGGTAGCCAAAATTGCAATTTTTCATAAGGAACAAGAGGTAATTACTTTGCCGACAAAAGGTCTCTTATATATAATGAAATCTCTTTGGTTGACAACTATAGTAATTTGACTGTAGTAACCTCTTCTTAGCCTTCAGGCCATTTGACCTTTCAACTTTATCTCTGCAAACACATACATTCATTTCAACTGAATACAAATTCACATGCTAATTAAAATTCACATACTTCTTAATGCATCTTTAGCATTTCCTAAGATCTTCCCCTCCATCTGTTATATTGTTTCCATAACCAGTTAGTGAATTTCCATTTATAATTAACTTCCAATTGAAAGACATCCTCAAGCTAGGAGATAGTTCAATGGTTATTCAAAAAGTCTTTCATGACTGAGGCTCCAAGTCCCAGGTTCTATCTTGCATTGACATGAGCCAGAGCTGAGCAGTTCTCTGGGGGGTGAGGTGTGGGGAGGGGAGTATGTGTGTATATGTTAGTTAAAAAAAAGATGGGGGCCAGGTGGTGGCACCTCTTGTTAAGCATATTATGGTACACAAGGACCTGGGTTCAAGCCTCTGATCCCCACCTGCAAGGGGAAATCTTCATGAAGTTATGATGCAGGGCTGCAGGTGTTGCTCAATCTCTTTCCTTCTCTGTCCTCCCTCCTCTTTCAATTTCTTTTTGTCTCTATCCAACCAATAATAAAACTTAAAAAATAAATGCACTTAAACTTACTTTTGTACTTCTAAATCACTCTCCCTCTGACTTTTTTCTTTTTCTCATCAGGGTTACCCCTGGGGCTTTGTTCCTGCATAAGGAATCCACTGCTCCTGACAGCCAATTTTTCTTTCTTTCTCTCTCTTTCTTTCTTTCTTTTATTATCTTTATTTATTTATTGAATAGAGACAGCCAGAAATCGAGAGGGAAGGAGAAATAGAGAGGGTGAGTGGCAAAGAGTCATCTACAGCCCTGTTTCACCACTCCTGAAGCTTTCCCCCTGCAGGTGGGGTCCTGGAGCTTGAACCCAGGTCCTTGTGCATTGTAACATGTGCACTCAACCAGGTATGACACCACCCAGCCCCTTTCTTTTTCTTCTTTATTTGATGGGACTAAAGTTAATTGAGAGGAGATGGGGAGATAGAGAGGAAAACAGATACAGAGATACCTTAAGCACTTTCTTCACTCCTGAAACTTTCCCTCTGCAAGTCGGGAGAGGGATCTTGGATTTAGCTCCTTAGAAAGGGTAGCATTTGTGCTTAACTAGGTGTGCCTCCTCTCAGCCCTGACTTCTGGCCATTTTTGATATTATTTTTGGAATGTAAGAAGATTCTTAAGTCCACTGAAACATAACTACTGTCTTTGTGTTTTCCTAGCCAAAAAAAAAAAAGTGTGTGGGTGTTAGGGTGGGGGGATGTAGGAAGTTAAAATTTAACATAAATAGAAACTACAAGACAAAGACTGAGAATTGTATGTACTAAATGTAACATTTATTCATGAAAAACAATCAAGTGAAAGAACATAAGGCTTTTTTCTAGTATTATTGCATATTTTGTGTTTCTTATATTTTATAATGGTTTAACAATGGAAAGAATATTAAAAAATTATACTGTTTGTGACAGTTTTAATGTCATAGTAACAAATTATTTGACTAGGTAAAGTATTTACAAGTAAAAGAAAAAAAAATCAGAGTCTGAGCTGAGATTTACTTTGCAAATACAACTGTGTAGTTTAGAGGGTTGAGGAGATAGCATCATGGTGTAATCCCATCGTCACCATAAAGCAGAGGGGACCAATGCTCTGGTGAAGACAAAACAAGGCAAATCACAACTGTCTGGATGGATTTATTAAATGCATTATAGTTTTGTATTAAATTGTGGGAGATAGAGGACAAAAAGGTTTGGAGGCCATATGTTGATATCCTTTTGATGTGTTAAGAAATATGCCCAGTTTACTTTCTAGTCCTTCTTAAATGTTTTTGGAGTTTGCCCTCTCTGCTAGACAAAGGCTGAAATGTTGCTGTTCACGGGCTGCTGATTGCTGGCAGCACATCATTCCAACTGTGCTGGCATCTGAGATAGTGTCTCCACGTCTTCTTCCAGGATCATCACCTTTGTCCTTAATAGCTCCCACACAGTGAGAAGAGAAGTCATATGTTTTAGATTTTCTGCCTTAGCACCCAGGAAATGAGTATGATTGAGTAAACATATTAAGCTTCCCCTGCATTTTCAGCCTGAACAGATGTTAAGTACAAGCTGATCCACCTACATTCAACCCCAGAGACTCGACATCCACAGACTGTTTCACTTTCCTGTTCTGATTTATATAGAAGCAAAGATTCTTGCTGGCATGTATAAACGTGCCGTTTAAGGCAATCAAAAATGGCTCCACATTTCCCTTGATTTTCACAATTGTTAATGTAAACGATGGGTTACTAAGGAAAGAAACAATTTTCTTGGCAGAGTTTCCCACATCAAGCAACATATTTGTGGAGAGCCAATATTCAGTAATTACAGCAAAATTCCTCACAGTTTCACAATTCACTAGCAGTATGCATGTTCACAATGTAAAGCTGATTTTCCTTTAACCAAATAAAATATGAAAAGAGAATTGGAAGCAATGGGCAATCTAGATCATTAGATGATTGATACAGAGTTAGGGACCATTATGACTGGGATAAATTGTAAACATCAGAGAACTCGAAATTCTTGTGAGCTCTAAATTTTTAGGCAATATTTTGTTGATACTTCCGTACTTTTGGTAATATGCTACCAATTAAATCAACACAGAAAATGATTAACCTATTTGTTACTTCAAGTTAATATTTCAATTACATTACATATAGTCATCTTTTTTTCTAAAAGTGCTCAGCTTATTCAAAAGAAGAATTCAGTTCTCATTTGGTGTTTCCATTCATATCATTTTTTTTTTTACCTATGAAACAAACTGTCAAAACGCATTTATTCGGCTTACTTTTTTATTCTCTTATTTTTTTAGGTTTCAATAAAAAAGATTAATGATTTAATATTAGTAGTTTACAGGATTAAAAGACAATAGGGGTATAGTTACACATCACACTAACCACCAAAATTATGGTTCTACTCCCTCCTCCAATGATACCATAGTTCTCACAAAGTCTTTCAGAAAGTTTGGTCACTCTTTTTTTCTGTTTACCAGTTCATGCGTTTCAATTCCTTACATCCTCCCTATAAGAAAAACTATCGGGTAGTGGGTAGTTGTATTTTATTTGCTTACATTGTTATATGCTTAATGTTACAAGAACTGAATAGTAAAAATGAGCAAAATTAATGGGTCCAGTAAACAGGTGAAAAGAACAGAAGTGATATGCCAAGTATTTATCAATATATAAGGTATGTCTTACATTTGAAGTTTTATCATTTTACTTTAACTGTGATTAAAGTTATAACATTCAGTGATATATGTAGGGAAATGTCAGATTAAAATGAAAATAATGCAATCTGATAAAGTAGTTCCTTACAAATATAATTATTATTTAATATTTTATTTATTTATTTATTGAATAGAGATAGAGAAGTTGGAAGAATGGGGGTGGGGGGTAGAGAGACACCTGCAGCATTATTTTACCTCTTTTGAAGTTTTACCCTTGCATGGAGGGACTGGGGGCTGGAACTTGGTTTCTTATGCATTATAACATGTGCTCTACAGGGGGTGTGCCACCACCTGACCCTCTGTCTGATAAATTCTGTCTTAAAATGCCCCGTAGCTAAAGGTATCATAGACCTATAAGTAAAGTACTGGTTGATAAGAAGAGTCTTTCAATATAAGTGACTCTGAAACACTGAATTAATCTTAGACAGTATAAAATTGTTTTGAAGATGAAAATTCCAAGCTGAAGGAAGGAAAGAGTTCCCACAAGTTCACAAAATTATTATTTTTTGACTTTCTTTTTTTTATTTAAGAAAGGAGACATTAACAAACCATAGAATAAGAGGGGTACAGTTCCGCACAATTCCCATAACCCGATCTCCATATACCATCCCCTCCCCTGATAGCCTTCCCATTCTCTATCTCTCTGGGAGTATGGATCCAGGGTCATTGTGGGTTACAGAGGGTGGAAGGTCTGGCTTCTGTAATTGCTTCCCCACTGAACATGGGTGTTAACTGGTTGATCTATACTCCCAGTCTGCCTCTCTCTTTCTCTAGTAGGGTGGGGCTCTGGGGAAGCAGAGCTCCAGTACACATTGATGGGGCCCTCTGTCCAGGGAAGTCTGGTCAGCATCTTGCTGGTATCCGGAACCTGGTGGCTGAAAAGAGAGTCAACATACAAAGCCAAACAAATTGTTGAACAATCATAGACCCAAAGACTGGAATAGTGCAGATGAAGTGTTGGGGGGTATTCCCTGCATGCTCTTGTGTACTTTTGCTTTCAGGTATATACTTTTCCCTAGTTTATGGCCACGTGTGAACCTATGCTCTATCTCAGGGGACCTGGACTATATCTAGGTTTGGGGACTTTATTGGGGAGTTGACCACCTGGAATGGAATTAGAGAATACTATGAAAGGAATGGTCTCACCCAAGTGATGAAGCTGAAGGGTTGTCATTCCACACCTGAAGTCTCTGGTCACAGTCTGAAGTGAAGCATGTTAGGGTGGTTAGGAGACTTTCTTTAAAAATTTTTTTTTATATTTATTTATTTATTTATTTATTTTCCCTTTTGTTGCCCTTGTTGTTTAACATTGTTGTGGTTATTGATGTCATTGTTGTTGTTGTTGTATAGGACAGAAAGAAATGGAGAGATGAGGGGAAAACAGAAGGGGGAGAGAAAGATAGACACCTGCAGACCTGCTTCACAGCTTGTGAAGTGACTCCCTGCAGGTGGGGAGCCAGGGGCTTGAATCAGGATCCCTACGCCAGTCCTTGAGCTTTGTGCCACATGCGCTTAACCCACTGAGCCAGTGCCTGACTCCCAAGTTCACAAAATTATAAAACAAAATTGTATTCTATTTTCAGGAATCTTGGAAAAAGGAAAAGAGAACTAGGACAAAATTAGAGTATTTCCACTGGGACTGTTGCTAATCTACCAACCAAAAACAACAGTGCAAGCATAGATTATATATTCAAAGATAAACATACACATTTGAATCTGTATTGTTTAGTTTAATGTTAAATATGAAATTTAAAAGAAATAGCCAGATCTATCCTAAGACTTTGTAAGAACAAAGTTGATTATATATTGAGGAGGTGAGGAGAAGAACTTTAGTGGTGGGCTCTGTGTTGAGCTCCATGTCTGTTAATTTATAATCCTATAAAGTATTATTAAATCAATAATAAATATATAAAAACAACAATAAAGATGTCACATCTTGTAGAGCGCACATATTACTAAGCACAAAAAACTAGTGTTAAGGCTCAGGTTCTTTCTTCTTTAATCTATTAAGGATCAACAAAACCATAGGATGGGGGTGGGGTGGGATTCAGTTCCACACAGTTCCCATCACCATAACTCTGTATCCAATCCCCTCCCTTGAAAGCTTTCCTATTCTTTATCCCTCTGGGAGTAAGGACCCAGGATCATTATGGGGTGCAGAAGGTGGAAGGTCTGTCTTCTATAATTGCTTCTCAGCTAGAAATGGGTGTTGACAGGCCGGTCCATATGCCCAGCATGTTTCAAGGGAGGGATTTGGAGGTGGGCTCTAGGACACACTGGTCTTTTGCCTGGGGGAAGTCAGGCTAGCATCATGGTAGCATCTGCAACTTGATAGCTGAAAAAGTATTAAGATATAAATCAGACAGTTTAATAACCAAGAAACTAAAGGTAAGAGTATAGCAGGTTATATTTGGGGTCTCCATTTTGGATAAAACTGGCATATTAGTTATATTCCACGGGGCCCATGAATTTACAAATTTTTGTCAAGGTTCAGGTTCTTACCTGCAGAAAGTAAGCCTCATGATTGATGAAGCAGTGCTTAATAATTCTCTCCCGTGTGGTCCGGTAGGTTGCGCAGTGATAGGGCTTTGGACTCTAAAGCATGAGGTCCTGAGTTCAATCCCTGGCAAAACATATGCCAGAGTGATATCTGGTTCTATCTCTCTCCTCCTATCTTTCTCAGAAATACTTTTTAAAAATTCTCTCTTACACTCTCCCTCTTTATTCCTCCTTCCATTCCAATTACTCTCTATCTTTTTTAAAATTTTATTTATTTATTTGTTTTTCCCTTTTGTTGCCCTTGTTGTCTTTTTATTGTTGTTGTAGTTATTATTGTTACTGATGTGGTTGTTGTTGGACAGGACAGAGAGAAATGGAGAGAGGAGGGGAAGACAGAGAGGGGGAGAGAAAGACAGACACCTGCAGACCTGCTTCACCACCAGTGAAGCGACTCTTCTGAAGGTGGGGAGCCGGGGGCTTGAACCGGGATCCTTACGCCGGTCCTTGTGCTTTGCGCCACCCAGTGCACTACTGCCCGACTCCCTACTCTCTATCTTTATCTAAAAAACAGATAAAAACAAATTGCATTCTGGGAGTATTGAATTTGTCATGAAGGCACTTCTTCTTCTAGCGTTTGCCCTTCTTCTGTAGCCAGTCAACAGCGTCAGGTTGAGCCTGATGTAAAGTTTCGAGACCTCCTTTGAATCTGGAGAGGTGGCAGTCATTGACTATGTGGGTCATTGTCTGTAGCCGCAGGGGCAGTTTGGGTCGTCTCTGGCTCCCCAGAGATGGAACATAGCGGAGCACCGGCCATGGCCTGTTCGATAGTGATTGACGAGGGCCCAATCATAACGTGCTAGGTCAAAGCCGGGTTGACGCTTGCAGGGGTCTGTGATGAGGTGTTTGTTCTTTACCTCAGCTGACTGCCAACTCTGTTTCCAAGAGTCTGGAACAGAGAAGTTCAGTGTAGGCATAGGAGACCAGATTGGGTGACGAGACATCAAGCGTTGGACAGGGTGGGCGAAGATATCCGCGTATACTGGCAGGTCCGGTCAAGTGTAGACGTGGGAAATGAACTTAGATGATGCTGCATACCGACGAATATCTGGCGGGGCGATGTTGCTAAGAACTGGCAGCCATGGAACCGGGGTGGAATGGATGGTTCCAGAAATTATCCTCATGGAGGAATATAATTTGGAATCGACCAAGTGGACATGGGGGCTACGGAACCATACTGGGGCACAGTATTCTGCAGTGGAATAGCATAATGCCAGAGATGATGATCGTAGTGTGGAAGCACTTGCGCCCCATGAGGAGCTGGCCAGTCTTGCAATGATGTTATTCCTCGCGCCCACCTTTGCTGCAGTTTTTATGAGATGTTCGTGAAATGACAGAGTGCGATCGAGAGTAACGCCAAGATAGACTGGCTGGGCTTCATGCCGGATTCTCGTATCGTCAAGCTGCACATTAAGCTCACGCAAGGCAGAGGCATGGTGTAGATGGAAAACAGATTATACCGTTTTTGCAGTGCTAGGGATTAGTCGCCATTTTTTACAGTAATCAGATATCAGAGACATGTCTTTCATGAGTGTTTCCTCGAGGATGTCGAACTTTGATGCCTGAGTTGCACAGCAGATGTCATCGGCGTAGATGAACTTCCTTGAAGAAGTTTCTGGGAGGTCATTGATGTAAATATTAAATAGTGTAGGAGCCAGAACAGAGCCCTGGGGGAGGCCACTTGAGACAAGTCTCCATCCATGAAGGCACTGAAATCTAGCAATAAAATTCGTAGAAATAAAAATTAAACAAAAATTTGAATGCACTATTAATAATCTGAAAACTCTGAGACTATTAGTACTTGATTGTATTTTTATGTTGCTTATATCATCCTATGAATAAATCAGTCAAAAATGACAATAAAGATGATACTTACAATGGTAATGCTACTGGTAATAAGGTTAACACCTTAGATAGGTTCCATGACACCAGAAAGCATTTATTCTTTCACCTAATAAACAACTAGTAAAACATTTCCCTAAATTATTCATATGTATCATTATAAGCACATTAGTTTTCTTCATTTTAGAGGATCTTACTGAGTAAATGTTAGACTTGTATAGTAAATTTTGACATTGGTC